>NW_024582054.1:19182975-19381054 GCF_017639235.1 Corvus kubaryi
GGACAGCGACACAGAGCTAATCCATGAAGACCGGGACAGTGACACAGAGCTAAGCCATGAAGACCGGGACAGTGACACAGAGCTGATCCATGAAGGCCGGGACAGCGAGACAGAGCTGATCCATGCAGGCCTGGACAGCGAGACAGAGCTGATCCAGGCAAGCCGGGAAGCCTCAGAGTCACTGGATCTGCAGGAGTCTGATACGATAGAAGAGCTCGAGTTTACCAGTAAAGGTCACAGGCTGAGGAAAGCTACAAAAAGTGAAGAATTCCTTGAGAGCATCAACTTGTCATTACCGGAACCAAACAAATGTGAATCACTGTCATTCAGCGAAAGGTCAAGGGAGACACAGAGCAGGGAGGACTTTTCAGAAGATACCACAGAAATGATGGATGCTGGGACAGAGTCTGATTTCTGTGGTGTGGAATTTGAAGAACACCCAGACACTTTACCCACATGTGAGGCAGCTTCAAACTTGATTGCTTGTGACAGTGATTTGGAAGTCAATAAGGAACTTGATGAACTGAAAAAAAACTTTGCAGACACCCTTCACATTTCACGTAACTATTCATAATAGTAACCAAAACTTACCTGTTACACAGGGATAGAGCTCCTTCTGTGGTGAACTGCCATTTGTCAACTAGTAGTAAATGGTTCGGTTTATTTTCAATTATTTCTGTTTAAATACTGCTAAGATCTCTCTAGCAGGATACTATTAATTGGGCATTAATTAATCTCTGTGTAAATTAGACCTTAAAGGATAATGGGTCCGTTATCAGAAGAATTTTTTATATTTTGCCTATAATTGTATAACTTGAAACAAACTTGAGAATATTAAAATTAGTTTTATGTTTTTAAAAGATGTCATAATAAATTATGCAATATTTATTGTTTTAAATAAATTAATTGATAGTGCAGTTGTGGTCCTGCTATAAAGATCTGAGATTTTGTAGTCTGCAAGAATTAAACAACTTAACATCAATTTAACATCAAAAAATGTCCTCTTCCGGAACGGACAAACAGTTCCACTGTGTTGCCACTCACAGAAGCCCACAAATGAAAAATCAAATTATTTCACAAGAACAAAACTAACATTTAAGAGTTCTACATTGATTAATGACTGCAGTACTTTATTTTCAGTTCTTAACTGAGTGAGACCACTAAGTTCAATTTCTTGTACTGATGACAACCACAGCATAGCATTCTGCATCAGGCTTTGGTTTTGGAAAAGGATTGAGTTGCTCACTGTTTGATGGCTAGGACTATCTAGTAGAAGACACATCAGGCACCTTGTACAGCAAATGGAGAAGAGGTGATGTATTTTCTGGTTAAAGTTTAAACTGAAGTTAGGACATGCATTGCACAAAATCAACCCCAATTTCATTGTTTAATCGGAGTACAGCTATTGCCTGACATTCCAGTTACTGCAGAATGAGCTCAGCAGGTTCTGAGGAAAGACTGGCAAGTCATACCGTTCTGCTGTAGGTGAGGAACTAGGAGAAGTCTTAGGAACTGGATAAAGCCTGTCCCCTAATATCTCCTAGGATCAGTTTTTAACCTTCTTCCTCCAAGGACAAGCCCAAGTTGTACCAGTTCATACATAACAGCTGCCACCACCCACCTCCCCTGTGCCTCGTGAGCATTGACCAAAGACTGTGACTCTGTCGGCCAGGTGACCCACTGCAGCTTCAAGTAGCTCCTACAGATACAGACCACTGCTTCACTTGTGAAGCATAAACTTTTGGACAAAAGAAATGTCAAGAAACATCTAGAGGAAGCCAGTCAGAGAAAAACAACATATCTGGCACAGTCACAGCACTGCAGTGCAGAACATAATTCTCAAAGAAAGGAAAAGGCACCTTCCTGGGTGCCTTTTCCACAATAATAAATTGCACTTGTTGACAATGACAGCACCGGAGTTCATGTTAGGCATGTACATGTGGCTGGGCAGATGGGCACCAGCCTTTCATCTGCCACATTCAGCTGGCTGCCTTGTACATCTGGCCTGCAGCATGAGTGCTCTGTCTCACTGCAAAGCAGGTGAGATAATGTGAGGACTTTTGCATCCCCCCATCAGAGCCTGTCTTGTTGAAAAGATCTGGCCACAGGGCTGAGTCAGTACAGTGCAGAGGGTTTGTCCTCAATCACAAGTGA
This sequence comes from Corvus kubaryi, assembly GCF_017639235.1. Classification (NCBI taxonomy): domain Eukaryota; kingdom Metazoa; phylum Chordata; class Aves; order Passeriformes; family Corvidae; genus Corvus; species Corvus kubaryi. The sequence continues at coordinate 19,185,130 of NW_024582054.1, forward strand.
TCACAGGTCTTCTCCCATCCCCAAGGAAACTCCCTCTTCTATTCCTTACCTCGGAGAGCTGAACAGAAGGGGATGCCCTAGGAAACTGTTGTTTGTACTTTATGAAGAATTCTGACACAGAGGGACTGGTTAGAAAGCTGAAGAGCACGGTTAGATGTATCCAAGTATAAAGCCTTTTTGCTCCTCAGACAGGACTTCACCCACTCTTGGGGCCCTCCAATTTCTCCATTCTTGGTCAATAATGGGAATTTAGGGGGTTTTTTCCCTACCTGTCTCTACACTTGTGACTTGTACATCAGCAAACATCACTCAGCAAACTTCGGCTTCTTGTCAACATGAGTCTGATCAAAGATTAATAAGAATTCCACATTCAAATTCTGTAAATGAAAAAATACTGTAAGAAAATACCACAGCAGTGAACCTCACAGAAAGGCACAAGTAATGACATACTCATTTCCTGTAATACGAGTAACACAAAAATAAATAAAAATAGCTCCTTGACCATATTTCCTGTTGATGAACTGTCTCAACATCAGTGACATTTTTTTCTGGGTAGATGCAACTTAAAAGAGGAAGTAAATTCATTAAAACAGACCTTTCACAAAGAAAGTACCTGTCTGCCTAAACCGTAAGTGTGAATATTTATTGGATCCACAGTGAAATGTGTGGTAAAGAACCAGAGAATCACACACCCCAGTATCCAGCAACTGGAGCAGTCAGTCTAGTCCACAGAACTGATTTCTCTCATTGTACAGCCACTCCTATCAGATAGTGGGGAAAAAACATTCTAGATAAATGTTATCTGTATAAGATCAGTTTATCTGCAGATCCAAAAGCAAATTCAGGGTGCCCTGGGCTTAAGACTTTCTCTCTTCTATTCACATTTAAGGTGGTGCTTAAAACATAAGTTGTTTAAAGACCTTGATATGCAAGCCTGACACACATCACTGATAAGATTAACCAACACTGCAAGTTTTGGCGTTTTGTTTCTGAGGGTTTTGGTTGGGTTTGGATTTTTTTATCTCACCACGTTTTACTTTGTGTTAGACTTGAGTCTTGGCACAAGCAGTAGCAGAAGAAGGCAGTCACACACCATTACTGTTCTGAGTCCTTCAGATGTAACAAACTTAGGAGCAGCCAGCGGCTGTGATCTGCAACATAAAGACTTTTTTTCTGCCCAGATTCATGTGGGCAATGAGAATACATCATAACATCAATGTTTTCTTCAAATGGGCAAAAGCCTGCTAGTGCTACTTTGTAACAAAACAGCCTCTTATCTTTAAAGCTACAGTTTTGGCATCATTGCTCTTTTTTCCAAAGGTAGGATTCTGTTTATTTACAAAGTGAAGTGGGACTTTCAGTCATTTGAAGTAAAGATTAATGGGATGAAAGAAAAAGGTGCTTACAGCTCTTAGGGCTGACCAGAAAACAACAACCATCAAGCCATTTTATCTTTGATCCACCCTGTGTCTACAGAGCCCCTACAGAGTTTTCACTTAGGCTTAGCTGCAGAATGACTTCAAGATCTTGTTTCTCTGCATTTCTGTACACTTTCATGTCCTTTATAGCTATGCAACAGAAGTTTTAAGAATGATGCAGCTCAACTGACAGCATTTCATGATTCAAGTAGAAATGGCTCCATCAGACAGTGGGGAAAAAAGGGCTACTTTTTTCCTCAGCAATGATTTGTGCAAGGATTATGAGTAAGAGATCTAGAACATCAGCATAAATAAAAATTAAGCCCAGGAGTTTAATTTGTAGCCTGTAATGCAGGCTGTTCCATTGTGGTGACAGCACAGTGCCTAGCCAACAAGACATTCTAATAATGCCCTTTAGTGCACAGCTACTGTTCCTGTGTCTGAGCACCTGGGAGAGGCAGCAGCTCTGGGCCACAGCCTGGGGTAAGGAGAAATAGCAATGGAAAATGAATGTTAAAGAGAATATAGGAAGAAAGGACTGGCAAAAAAGAAATTGTTACTGATACCATCTTCTCCATAGGTGAGACCTATTGTTGGGTAGAACACAGGTGCAGAGTAGAGATTTAGGTGCCACTTACTAACATTGGCCTTCAAACATACTTTGGAGCTCCCTCAATTTTTCCAGCTTTGTATCATAGCGCTTGTATTTGAGACCTAAAAGTTTATGCAAAAGGAAAAAAATCCACAAAATTGGAACTCAAGGTCTACTTCAGAAAGCTATGGGCAAGTCCAGTATCCCACTATAATTTGTGACCACCCAAGACAGGAGCATACATGGATAAGCAAGTGCGGAGCACTGCAGCTGTGTGATGTCTCTAAAGCCATCAGCCTTTTTCCTCTGGCACTTCCCAGGCACTTACCCTGCTGTTCTCAAGAGCTGACACCTGGTATGGAAACAGATTACAAGGAACAGAACAGCAACCAGTGGTTTTAACAAAAATCATTTCTCACTCTCCAAAACAACCACGCCACATATGAGCAGTGCAATCTTACTGTTTCCTTTAGTGAAATCTGCTTCATTCAGAAACAACCACATTCAGTTTCTATTCCAAGTCGTAAAGCAAGTGATACGCAAACAGGTGAGCAGTAAATTAATCTGCCCCAGCCATTGCCCCAGCACGGGTCACAGCCAGTCAAGGGATCCAGTTTCAAAACCTGTAGCAGGTCGTGGGCCAGTGGAAGCTGAGCATGTCACAGGGATAAAGCATCACTGGGAAGGGAAAAGAAGAATCGGCAGCTACCACTGGCATGACGAATCATCAGCTGAGCTGTGGAGCACCCAAAGCTCATTTCCATTTCAGCCACCTCAGAGAAAGCCTAGGAGGACCCCAGGGTGTCAGGCAGTTGATGAGTAGCAACAAGAATTGTTAATTCAAGTGAAGGGTACCAAAATTAAGGATGAAGTGGCTGCTGTGCATGGGACTTCTTGTTCTCTGTAGAAAGTCTCCAGAGCAGCTGGGCTCCTAATGGTACCTTTGAGCTCACCCACTAAGCTAATTCTAGTAAAGGGTGGGAGGTGTGCCTGACAGCCAGGTGACAACACACAAAACTTCACTTGCATTCATCTTTGAAACCACGACACTGGCCTGCAAAAAGTGTGGGCCCTCAACCCAACACCACGTTTTGAGCTGGAGGAATGCCAGACATGCCCACAGGGCACCAACACAGGCGGCTGGTGCTGGCTGTGCCCTTGCTGCTCTTGTAGATCACAGGCTTCAGCACACACAGGTTCCCCTGAAGTCCTTCCAGCCGTACCACATTGGGGGAATGAAATCAGACCTTGGGAAGGGCAAGGAAAGGCTACATAAATGGAGTAGGGAGGCCTCTGAAACTTGAGAAACTTGAACACAGCCTCAGCCTGTCAGGCAGCAGAGCTGTGCTTTCCCATTCTTGTAGAGGACAGGCAGCGTGATCTGTAGCACGAGGTGCAGAGCTCTCTGCAGTTACCCCAAAAATTCAGCGAGCCTGTAGGACTCCCCTTACAGTATCTGTGTGAGGGCTGCAGCATACCTTACATCTCACAGCAGCCAGAGCCTGGTTCCAGATGAGTAACACAACTATGAGATGACCCCAGCTCTTCCCAGTATCCATTTCTCTCACTCATAAGCATGCTCACGTGCCAAAGAAGTGAAGCAACATATCAAAGGCCATCAGCTCTCCTGTCAGCCTGAGAATTCCTTGCAGGACCTGAGAGGTATAGCCTCTCCAATCAGAAATTCAGCTCAGAAGCATTTAGCACCGTGCTTTTTCCCAACGTTTGACACAAGTGAGACCAGAGATGACACAGATAGCACAGGTTTGAAATCTGGCTATGAGGCTTCCCAAAAGCTGGGCACAACTGTCTAAAGTAACAGTGGATTGTAACAGAAAGAGGAGGTAGTGAAGCTTTCATCTTGGTTTTCCCCTCCCCAGACACAAGCTTGCATAATGGCTACTCCCCTCCCACCCTGAGAGTTTTTAGCCTTACACAGGGAGTTCCAGCCTAAACATCAGTCTTTAAAGGCCCTTGCTGTGGCTTTCCATAGGATGTGTTTTCTCCATGGCTCTTCCTCACTATTTGAACATCTCAGAGTCTCTGTTCAGTTCACTTTATGGTGCTATGAGATCTCCCCAAAGCATTCTTGGGCACATCTCCCCAGCCAGCTCCTTGTTCATCCCTTCACCTGAGGAAGCAGCTGGCAGGTGAGAGCACAGCCATAAAACACCCATGGTGCAGCCTCAGGCACGCTCCAGTAACAAAGCTGAGGGGCAGGTGAGTGGTAGGACAGGCCAGCTGGTGGCCAACGTTACCTTCCCAGGTATCAGGAAATTCAACCTGTAGTATTTGTGCAGCATTTCCAGAATGTCCATTGCCCTTAGTTCTGCTTATTTTCATTATTTAAATATCAGCACTGTGCAGAGGGATAAGGCTGATCTTTTGACCTGAAAACAGGCTCAAATGGAGCATCTTACTTCCAGCTTGATGGCGTAAATGCGCTGAAAGCGCATGGCAGCCCTCCTAACACCATGACACTAAATTTACTCTGTCTGCAGGGAGTGCATACACTCAGCAGTGCTCCATAGTTGAGTAGATTGGGTTTTTTTGCAGTGCATCAAAGCTACTGCATCTGATAGCTGTCATTTGGATTCCTGTTGCTGTTCTGGTTGAGATGGCTATGAAACAATTCCTTCTGCCCTTTAAAACGTAAGAGGAACTTGGGAAGAAGACAAATCCTTCATCAACCATCTATATTTCTTTCTGGTTTTGGTGGACAATTGCACTTTCCTCCTCTTTCCTAATTACATTTTGATCATGACTACAAACATACTGCAATGTTTCCCCTCTCCTTATGAAGCAGACAACAGATTTTCTAATTCAGACAGAAACCCATGAGCTCCAGCAAGGGTCACAGTCTGTCTACAGAAGGTGGTAGGGAACATTTCCAGGTAAGGCTGAAAGAGCCATCCAGCAGGACAGAGGAAGCAAAAGCCACCTATGGGCACTCTGGAAGGAACAAGTCCTTGGCCCCAGTATTGCAGGGGGATATCGAGTGGGATCAGCAGGCCAGCTGTCTCAGACCGGCTGAGCCACTGCGCTGCATGTGATCTTCTCCTTAATCCTTCTGGAGCTGCTGTCAGGAACTGTATCGAATCCCAACTCTTGATAGACTTGATTCTTCTCTATAGAAAAATTCTTTTTTCAAGCCAAAAGTCATGCCAAAGAAAATCTAATCAGTTCTGCTGATTATCAGACCTGGCCTACCTCTGCAAGAGACCTTGCAAGAGAGCTTGCAGGACCACAGGATTAGAAAAATAAAAGCAATATTGTATTTTTAGTGCATCAGTGAAAGCATGACTTAAACAGGAAAACTGAGGCAGAACTATTTCTAAGATTTCTAAGATTATATATAATTCTAACAATTTCTAAGATTATAGTTGCAACTTAAATTGCTTCTCCTAATTTAGGGAAGAAGTAAACATTCGGCAAACAATGGAATTGAAAGTGTTGGAGACCTACAGTTCCTGGTCTTCCGGAGACAACTCAAATTTTTCAAATATGGGTGAGCACTTGCTGTTTCTGGAGGTTGAGAGACAGTCACTTCAGAACAATTTATTTCTTTACTGCTATGATGCAGGAAATTCAATAAACCCTGATAAATCTGCTAGAATACTTATCTTCCACATTATCAAACTAAAAACAATTTTCTAATTTTCTCAAGTCTTTTGCTAAAGACTTTGTCAATGAAAAGACATTCTCAGCATCAATCAGTTGTGAATAGCACAGATGCAGACAGAAGAAATCAGATCTACACATGCACACAAAAAGTATGCAGTTCCTTCAAATCAGTGATTATCAGTATTAGCCAGGCTTGACAAACTCTTTCTTCATAGGTACTTAACATCAGTGAAAAACTCTTCATTTGCCTCGGGTATGATAATCTGGGGACTGCTTGTGGAAGGATTTCATGTCCTTCTAAACTTACGTAAGGCACATGATTGTCATCCTAGAAATGGCTAATAATAACAGCCTGAAACTCATCTGCAAGCTCTCCAAGTCTTTTCTGGTTGTTTTGTTTATTATAGCTGAAATTTTAAATCCACAGAATAAGCAGAGCAGCAAAACATTTGCTAGGTTGGGAATGACAGATGTATGGTTTCAGCTTAGGTGTCCATCTGAAAGACTGTCATGCAAATCAGTTTGGGAGCTGTGATTGATCAGAAAAGGGACAGCATTCTTGTAAGCTCTACCCCTTCCAGCTCTCACATCTGTGTTGTGTCATTATGCAAGTGGAGAGGCCAAAACCAGGCATGTGCCCTGAAATCCATACTTTAGAAAAGCTCCCAAAGAACACCAGGAAGTCAAATGTTACAAAACGTCTTCAACCCTGCGCACCTCTGAAAGATAAAGAAGTTTTGTGACAAAATAGTCTCAGGCTCATTTGTATCCTACTTACACTTGGCTTTAATTAATTAGGCTAATTTAAATTGTAATAACATCTGAACTAGATTTGAAGTATCAGAACCACCATTTTCCTAAGCATTATGTTCCACTGGAGCCACAGAACTGCCATCCCTCAAACACAAGCCAGGAGCAGAAGTTTAAACTTGCAAGAGCCAGAGTGAGACAATGGGATACACAGTGATACGACATAACCTCCTTAGAGCTCACAAGCATCCACCCAGCCCCCAGTCCTCACTCACCTCCACCTCTCCTGCAGTACCATTCTCCTGCCAGGACCTGCATGACATTCCCAACATACTCACAAATTGTCTGATCCTTCACAGGCAGTCCTCAGCTGCAGGAGGCAAACTGGCAGTGCTTCCTTCTGTGGCACTGGGCAGCTTGTCTTCATACAGAGTCCAGCATCCAGGGGATGCTCATAAAAATGGTGGAGAGGAAGAACACACATTCATATGCTGTCATTTATCCCTCAGGGAAAAGGAACGGGTGTAAGAAAATCACCATCTGATCCTAAACAGAGCAGCTGTGTACATGTAAAACTTCCAGCTAGGTACCAAGCATTGCTGAGTTTCATGTAACCTTCATCTATCCATAGCCATTCCACATTTAAACAGCCCTAACAGCTGAGCAAGACCTACTTTAGGGGCTGGTCAAGCTAGAAACTTCTCTCATCAGGTCCCGTAAGTTTCTTGTGTACCAAGTCCTGGAGCTCTTGCCCAAGAAAGCTTCTGGCCAGATGTGCCAAATCCAAGCATGAAGTTGCTACCCTGTCAGCCAACTCTGGCCACCAGAAGTCTCTAAAGTGGATTTTAGAGGGGCTGGAAAATAGCAGCTACAGTTTAAAATCATTTGGATTTAGAGGAAATTTGGGTTTCTGAAGATACCTTTGCCTGAGGTCTAAAACCAGTATAAATACTAAGTCTGATCAAAACTGCTGAATGCTTTACCACAAGCGTCGGGTCCCTGGCAGTCCCCTTTTCCTCTTCTTATTTTGAAGCCATATCTAATAAAAGAGCTTTGCTTACACTGAACATCGCACAGGACATTCCCCAGGACTTGGGAACAGATCAGACAAGTACAGCTGTATCTATGGTATGTAACTGTCTTACCTTAAGTTGATTAATGCCTTCAAACTGAGTGCACCTAGAAGACAAAATTTTAGTTAAAAGCCTGATTGTTTCAGATGTAGTTAGGTGGACAGTGTTCTAGATGTTTAGCAAAGACAAGGGAAATGCAATTGCCCAGTGTGAAACTATAATGTCCAGTGTGCAATTCTTGTATTCACCTCACAAAACCTCATGCTGTATCAGGTGTGTAGAGCAAGTGGTTGCATCACCTCCCTTTTTAACTCAATGCCAATTCTAAAATGAAAATAGCTTCAGTGCTAGTTGTTGGCAGCAGCTCCAATGATAGTAAGCATACGATCAACTGTTTCCTCTCTCTTACACTTTTGGAAAGGGTTCTCCAGCTTTCAAAAGTTTTTAATCCCTCCTACACTTAAATATTAGAGGGAAACTGAAATTTCAGTACCAAAAATGCCTTTAGAAAATGCAAAACATTGTGAAAAATTATGACAAGGCAGCAGGCACAAGATTTTCCTGCCACAAATATGACACCTGATGTGTATTTGACAGCGTAAGTTTTATATCCAGTACTTGCAGCACGTTAGAAGAGGGATCGCACCTGTGTGTACTGAAGGCAAAGTCCCAGCCTAGCACTACACATGAACAGTAAGTTCTCAGGTTTTTCCTTTGATAATGGAACAATAAAACCTCATAATTGCTTCAAATATTTATTTCCATGGCAAAAATAGACTATAATATATTCATTTCACATATATTACATTCAGTAATACAAGCTTTTCTGTCTATGAAACACAATTTATACATTGTTTTACAAACCAATTTCAGTTTTACAAGAATTAAAGCTGGTTTGATTATACATTTTTACAGTATTGGTGGCAAGACAGCAAGAAATAGACATGTTAACCACTAGCTTAGTACTAGAAAATAATACTTCACGTTTGCTACTGTTTAAACAAAGTCCCATTTAAATCCTTGCATACTGGCTCAAGTGAAAGTTGAAGAAAATGGAGCCAGATCCTGTATTCCTCTGACACTAAGGACTCAGTCCTACAAAACTGCTGATAGGATTTCAAACGCCCATTTGCTTAAGTGAATGAAGAGATTTCAGCAGTGTGCAGGAGTGTACATACTTGCTGATTTGCCACATAAAGCCTCAGGATTTCCATCCAAGTCCCCCCAGAAAAGCCACAAAGAGGACAGGGAAGTTGGGTATTTCAAAGCAATTTAAGCAAGTATCTTTGTAAAGAGCATACGCACCTTGTCAGTCAGAATTATCCAGGATTAGCAAGGTGACAGACTGGAGGGTTTTACAGGGGTTTTCCCCATCAAACCCCTACCATTCTAAAAATTAATGGCATTTGCAATGTCTTTAAAGTATGTTAAAAGTCTCCTAATTTTACCTAAATATTTCCAAATGGAAAAACAGCATTTAATTCCCTTTATAAAAGTTAGGCACCTTTTGAAACTGTGCTCCTAAAATCAATAATTTGGTAGTTTTGATTGCTGCATATCTAAACCAAAAGAACATTACAATATCTACAGACTCACTCTTTGACTTGCCACAGGCTGGATCTGTTGTAAACTCTGTTCATTAGATTCTTGACATTTGATTTCTATCTTCTTTCTCTAAATAGAGCTGAAGAATAGACTTCAACAAAACAAACACTCTGGAGGTTATTCTTCACCACTGAATGCAGCATCATGTAGCAAACAGCAAACAACAGAACCAAAGGCTACTTAGCAACAGCTTTTTGAAATGCTCATTGAAATTAACAAATCCTTTTTTTTGCAGACCAGTTAGACCTTAAAGTAACATGTGATGCCGACAGAGTGCACCAAGTTAGCTGGTCCCCAGCAAGATCATACTAAGAATTCTTTTTCTTTAACTTCTCTTTTTACAGACATGTTTGCAACAGCAGTTATAAGTTTTAAGATCTTTTTCCCTTACCTTAGCACAGTATTACACTGTTTTAATGTCACTGTATTGCAAATGCTGCACTGCAACAGAACTTCTGAGTACATGATAAATTCCACATTTCAAGAGTCTCATCGTTAGCCCAGCCTTAACTTGGTGCAACTCACACCAACTGTAAACACCTGGCTTCATTCAAAACATAGTTAGACTTCTGCTTCATCTCACGTGCATCCATTAGAAATTATCACTGCAAAATTGCAAGTATGCCTATTCCCCCTGCATTTTGTATCTGTAAAACCAGAGACTGTGGTTTGAAAAATCTGACCTTTAATAAGTAAACAGAAATTGAGCTGACAGATTGCATCCAATACATTTGGAAAGGAAGATACGTAAAAATAACAGAGCCTCTGAAAAAATATTTGGAGTTTAAAAAACCACATTTTAAAAAGCCAGTAAAAATAACACCTATGACTACATATTCACTTACCCTACCATGCCATGAAAAACATACCATATGACTCAAACCCTACTAGCAGCTCTACTGTGGATACAAAACATTCCAAATCCTCCTCCAAATGCCTTCTGCCACTCCTCAAATCCTCACTCTCTATGTCCAAAATTTTGTACTTGCACAAGAGAATTTCTTTTGAACTCTCATCTACTTTTCCTTTGAATGCTGTACCTTCCTGTATGCACATTCCTGCTGCATTCTTTCGGTTAGTTCTTGTAATCTGTATTTAAATTTAAAGCAGACGTGAGTATTCGTGCTTCAAGGGCTCAAGCTTTCATTGGCAGTAAGCCCATTTTAATTCCTTCAGTATCATGAAGAACTGCAGGAATTTTGCATCTTGCAGGACTGGACTCCGGCTTTGCACAACTTTGCAGTATCGGAAAAAACCCCAACCCTAAACTCTAAAGTGCTGAGTTCTTAGTAACTGAAGCATTGATTCTTTTAAATTTGAACTATTGAAATAAAGTAATGGGTTCACTATTTTTAAGTCCAAGGATTTAGTAATGCTATTGATATTAAAACTGAGGTCTCATTACACAGCTATGATAAACAACCCTGCAGTTCCCAAGTTTGGTCCAGAAGCCATTGAAATCTATGAGCCATTGAACTTTAACAGCTGCTCCAACACAAAATATGCAGCAGCAGCTTCAGATAGTCTTACTTATTAAATTTAAAGGAGCCATTTTGGAGAAAATTTCTCCAAGTGTTGGCCGCTTCAAAAAGAGATACACAGGATTACAAGAGGAGCCAAAAGTAAAATGCCAAGAATCTTTTCCATTTTGGTAAAAATTTATTTTACTTTTATTTGTTATTACTGCCTTTTACTTTTTTTTCTAAATGTTGATGATAACTTAGAGCAGCTTTTCATCTGCAGAAATACAGGAACGCTGCCTTGGTCACCTGTTTTGAATTAAATGTATTTCTACGTATAAACCGTAGCACCTTGCACTTGTAGAGGTTGTTGTTCACTTGTGTGAAAGGTACTGCAATGAGAGAAATACTAAGGCATAAAACTTTTCCTGCTCTTCCTGGGGGACAGCAGAAAAGGAGAGCACTGCTGTGCAGGCTGCAGAGGTTATGCAAAACTCCCCTGTGCACCTCAGAGCTTCTCCCTCACCGAACAGGGCCAGGAGGGACCTGCAGCCTAAAGCTAACCCAGCTAGGGCAGTGACATCTTTGTAAGGGACAGGGCTCTGACTTTGCTTCTTAGAGAAGAGGTTTTAGCCTGAGACTACAAAGCTTCACTGGCCAAAAAGACCTCTCATCAGAACAACTAAGAAAGAAATCAAATATGCAGAAGTTCTTCCTACAGTTTACATGTTCTTCTCCTGTCTCTCCATTTGATCCTAGAAAGCATCTTCTACCTAGTCCACAAAAGTCCACCACATCTGTCTCTTGACAGTATATAGCACCTTTATTTGTCCCTGAGAGCTCTGACATCCCTAGAGATCAGCATCATCTTTGCCATTTGCTGCAAGAATTCTTCATACAACTTTTCTTACTAAACAAACTCTGTTCAAATCTTGCATAATCATCTGATTTCATCCCCATAAAAACAGAAGCACATTTGGCAAAATTGGACAGGCTTTTAGAGAAATTTTGAGTTTTTGACAAATAGATCCACCTCTGACTCACACTGTGACTGGATTTGGACAGTGGATATTCTTATAACATCCAACACTTCATGAAGCACCCAGCACAACTACATGTAAAAATGCATCCCTTTTCAAGGCTCAGAACAAAAGTGCTAAAAACTGAATTGTCTTTTATAAGTTAACTGAAAATCTAAACAATGGTTTAAAAAATAATTTTGTTACAGAAGGTTGTGAAGTTTAATTTCATTTGGTATCTTTAGAAGAGAAACTGCTCATTTTCAATGCTCACTCGGAGCCATATGCTTACATATAAAAGCAATCCTACAATTTTCAGTAGAAAAACTCACATAAAGTCAAGTCTAATAAGGTCAAGTTATTACTGCAAAAACAGACTGGTGATGGACAGAACTGGAAGCTGAAGGGGAGGAGGTAGCAGTGTTACGCTACAAAAACCAAGACTGACTACCAGATTTGAGCACAACCACCTCTAAAGGTGAACACAACTTCTTTTAGTAAAACAGAAAAATAAGCCAAAAGACACACATTTCCTCACCCACCTCATGTAATCCCACAAAGACTGGATTAAATTGCTTGTTATAACTGCTCCTTTTAATGCCTTGCAGCAGGTGTTCTGTCCCAGAAGCTGCTGAACAGCTAAAAAACTGTTGCTTGAAGTTCTGGTTGCCCATCGTGTCATAAAAATTGCATCTATCAGGTTATGAAGATCACAGCACAAAGTTTAGAAATGGAAAAGGTACAAGCTACATTTTAGAGCCTGCCCTCCCATTCAAAAAGATTTCTGCAGATAGAAGTGAACTGTGGCAAAAATTAACAATGTTTTTAAAACACAGCATGATACAATTAGCTAAGTATGTTTTTTTCTTTCAATACTTCTGTCAACACAGATTAGTCAGATTGGTTTGTTTGCAAGATTTATATATTAAGAATCAGTCTTCCATAACTGGTTTCCTCTGGACTTCCAGTTTTATATTTGGCAGTTAGTAATTCATGGGCGTTTTATATAAGAACAACATTTATTTTCCCTAGTCTGAAATATTCAATCTAACTTACACTGAGAGTACAACAAATCGGACTGCTTCCAAGCAGACCTGAAAGCACCAGATCAATACCGTGTACCTAAAAGTAACATATTTTGTATAAAATTACATATTAGCACAATGTCATTTGGACCATGTTTTTAACTTCATGGAAGTAGCTTATTACAGAGGAAACTGAGGCAACCTATTTATAATTCTTAATTAATGTTTTGGAGAACACAAGTATTGATTTGAAGGGCGTTTAATAGTTTCCAAACCCTTGTTAGGGCTCAGAAAAATAACAATTTCAGCACTAATAAACCTGACTTTTAGTTTCATTTCATTTCACTAAGCAGGTATCAAGGGAAATGGACACTTAACCATGCCTGCAGACTGGTCTACTATAGGGGATTTTTTAAATTAAACCAGATATCTAAAAACTATAGCTCAATTTGAAACAGGGATTTTCAACTCAGCATCTCAAAACGCTTGGAAAGGCCGCTAAAACCACACTGTCCCCATCTGAAAACCACAGAGGATTATTTAGGGATACTGTCATTTGATCAGCCCCATGGGACAAAATAGGAACTACAGTAGGCTGTACCTGCCTACTTCAGGTCCATGCCACAGCCATTGACTCAGCCACCTACACAGCTACTAAATTACCCACATCTCCAGTGTTTCCTCTAAAAGCTCTTCTTCTGCAAGCGTTCTCAAACACTCTTCATTGCAACGCTGCACAGCATTAGCAAAATCTGCTCTAGCACTAACAAAATAATCTGGAGGATTCTACAGAAACTTCCAATGCTTTAACGGCATTAACATTATGCCATTAACATTAACATTTTTTAAGGTCATCTTTGCACTGTGTAAACCAGCAATCATAGCTGCCACACCTCCTCCATTATGCTTCATACGATCATTTCCACTTCACCACTCTGCACCCTCCTACTCCCATTTTGGTTCTCTCACTTCATCAACTTAAAAAGCTCTTCCTAAAATAACAGGTTAGTAATGGTATATTACGAAATTAAACAATGCATGATTATAGTCTCTATATTTAGCTACATAAATAACAGAGCAAAAAAAAAAAGTGCTTAAAACATTTGCATCCACTTTGATTTCAGCCAGTAAAATCAAACTGTCCTCTAAATATATGAATAATATTGAATATGTACTTTCTCTCATCCATTTGTTTCCAGCAACCTTGTAAATACTTAAAATATTTTCCCCCTGCCTGTTGCAGGTAAACTTGCCTCCTCTCAAATGAAAGTTATCAACAATTACCGTTATCTTGCACTTGTCTGTTCTATTACATGGCACTACAACTAACTACCAATAGCTTCCCTAGGACTTTCTGCTTGATTTTTCAAAAGTTGGTTCAAACATTGTCAGTCTTCTCCTCTGAAAATATTGTTCTGTTTAAAAAGTTTTCTGTTGTGGTGGTTCATTTTTTTTCAATTTAAACATCCCCAATATAAAAATAACTGTCCTTAAAGCAACAGCTTAAAATATCTAGGAGCTGCTAATTTTGCTAAGTAAACCAGAGGAAACCAAAAGTTCATTTTTAAAAATATAGATGTATTGTTCTAAATATAAAATTGAAAGCAGAATGAAACTGCATAAGACCTTGACATTCCCAAGGGGCAGGTTTCTCACCCCATGTGCACCTACAGATTTTAGATTTTGCACAGTCAACAATTATGTTTTAAAACACAATGTTAGTAAAATTGTGCTATATACCTCCATTCCATAAGACACTTAATTTGCTCAGAGTAACAGCACTCTAAAGAATGTGTGCAAGTACTACAGACCAGTACAAGCAAAATCATTCCTTAATGTGACTGTGGCTGAACATGGTAAGAATTTAGTCCAGCGGAGATCCTGTTCAGCAGGGACTGTTACACTGACTCGCATTTAACAGTCTCATGGCAGCCCTAAAAGGTAACTCTGTGATTCATCACACAAAGAATGAGAGCAGTCTGGACAACTCTGATTTTCTTTCTGTAAACTCTTGCAGAGTCCTTTAGGAAGTGGCAGGGGTTAGATAAGTCTAGAACTTTTGAGAAACTGAATGAGAACTCCATAGACGAAAGTGTACTGTGAAAGAGTCTGCACCATCATCATTCTCTGCTGCCTCAACATATCCAGCACTCGTGGGATGTCCAGCATCTGGAAGAAGAGAACAAAACATTACAAGTGACTGGGGCAAGGAAACTGGCTTGCACTTTCCCAGCAGGAGGTTTGGAGCAGTGCCTTGTGAGCTAAGGGCAGAATCAGCTGTTCTGATTTCAGCTCTGACAATTCATTGCCCATGCCTGCAGTATGGACTGCACTACACCACTGATCATCTGGGAAATATGCATAATGGTAAAGTCACCTATGTCTTCACAAACCTAATGGCTGAAAAAGTCTGTCACAGTGTTAGGAGAGGGATGCATAATGAAACAGTTAAGTTTGTTGGGTTTCAGTTGACACATTATATTATTAATGAACATTTTACAGCTGTTCACTTCTGGATAAAGGTTGATAGGACTGGTTTTATTCTATTAAAATACCACTCTGTCCTCTACTGAGGCTGATACTGCAAATACACTACACTTAGGAACAAAATAATAACAAGTACAGAGACTGGCTACAAAGCAGCCAGTTCTTGAATATTATCAATTCTAACGAACGCAAGAAGCAGTAAAGTCAGGATGAAATCCTGAAATATGCTCAGTGGCCTAGGGCATACCTTGCTCCACTCAGTGACTCAACATCTTAGGGAGTCAAGAATCCAAATGAGCATTCCAGTGCCTGGTGTGCATGTGAGCAGCTCTAGAAGATTATTAACTTCTGTTGAATTCCCAAGAGCTATTTCAAGCATAGTGGTAAGACCTCTCCCAAAGGCTGCTCAGATGAACAGCCGTAACATATTTTAGGCAGGTTATTTACTCTTCCACTACCTAGCATTACTTAAAGCACAAGAAAGAAAAAGAGCTCACCTCATTGTGTTCCAAGCACGCGATCATGATCTCTGCCAGTATGACCACTCCTGTCCGTCCCACACCTGCACTGCAGTGCACCAGCACGGGAGGATTAGAGCTTTTAGGGTCTGCTGTGCTGTTCGTGTGGCGCCGCACTGACTGTATCTCCTCCAAATATGCTATTAAGTTCAACAAGATAAGAGTAATTAATTTAGGAGATGAAGCCCCCATAAGCTATGCTATTATACTGTATGACCACCAGAAAAGCAGTGATTTAACAATCCACATGCCACAGAAAAATGATACATTGTACAAATCACAAGTCATACCCCAACCATAGCAATACAGATCTGTAAGGATCATCTAACTTTAGTAAGGATTTCCTTTGCTTCTTCCCCTATTCCTACTGAAGGCAGCTTGTGGCCATCTTGCTACTGCTGCAACATACACAAATGTGTAGTATGTGATACAATTATGTTTTATTCTATATGGACTTCTGGTAAATTATTTGCTTTAGACAGAAGGAGTCACTTTAATAAACTGTCAGCTATATTCCTGCAAAAAATATAGTTCAGTATCTCTTGCTGGTGTGAAGAAACCTTTTCCAATGGAATGCTTGGCATTGTGTCAAAAGCTACTTCATATATAGCAGCCATTTTAGAAGTCATTAAAAAAACACCACACCCCAAAACAAAGCTATTAAATACAACTTACATAAAAATCCCTTTAAATCTTCTGGGCAGCCATGCTCTGGCCAGTCAGTATACTGCAAATGCCAAACCGTTCTCTCCTGTCCTGTGAGAAGATGTTTAATCTTCAAACCTGTAGTTGCATAGCAGCCTGAGTCAGTACGGAATCGCGTGGTAATCTTAAATCTTCCATATGTCACAGTGTTGTGTCTTGAACCAAGACGTGGCCAGTATCTGAAGCTTTTTTCTCTCCCACTTTCCTTAAAAGTAAAACACTTGCTTAACAAGAAACCTAAGAACATCCATACAGCTAAAGCTCCTGTAGTAACAACTGTATCTCTCCTCTGTTAAGTAGTACTAGAGTGTTACGGCCTCTTACTGAGAAAACCAACTTTCCAGCAGAAAGAGTTTGCAAATTTATTTCTCTGCCAAAGAAATCAAGATAGAAAGGGGTCATTAGAAACTTATCTTTGATCGGTCTATTTGTTGGAGCAAAGATCCTCTAACAGATTATAAAAAAAATCATTGTGGAATTCCTGGGAGAAACCTGACTCAATTTCTACTCACTTCCTCTGCCGTCACCATAGCTATGATCGCAATCCCTTGTTCCCAGATCATCTGCCAGAAATCCTGACATGTATTCTGCAAAGGGCCCTGCGTGGCAATGTAATCCCACTCTATGCCTCCAACAGAGATCTGTAAAAAGAAAGACATTAGATGAGTAATTATTAAAACCCTTTCCCCAATTCTAAAGTCAGCCATTTGAAGACACACAAAATGAAAAAAGGCAGCAACACCACAGAAGTAAGCGCCCACTGTGAGTTTTATCTGCCCCATTTTTTAGCTGCATCTTGTCACATTAGATGCAGAAGAGACAAAATTGTATAGGCTCATAGCTAAATAAATGTATTTTATATCATAAGCACCATGTAAAACTGAGAAAATGAAATTGTATTTCTCTTTTGTGAATTTAAGGTATTGTAGCAAATTCAGGTTTAGAGAAGCTTTCATACTCTGGTGCTGTAACTATTATTACAGTACTAGTTCTTATTTCCTGAAAAAATATTATCTTGTTTGAGAAGGGTCAGAAGATTCAGTCAACATTCGTGAATGAAGCAGAGAAACTACGATGCCATGTCGGTGTACAAACAGCTTTATTAAAAAAAGACAGCAACACAACTACGAGTGCTGCTTTGACAATCTCAACTCTTTTCAGAGAAAGCATGAAGCCAACTGTAGTTGCACTTAAGGCAGGTCAATGTATTGAAAAATGAATTAACTGCCTTGAAAGTTCTTGAGGTCACCCTTCAAATTCTTCACTTTTAAACAGAACTTAAAGAGTTAAGGATGGGGAAAGAAGGCAACTCGTGGTTTTGAAAAAGCCAGTTTTCAACTGCCTGGCTCTGGCAGTTCCTCTAACCATCAAAAAAAGATTAATATGGGAGATTGCTCACTGCCCATTGTGGACACAGTCTGAGAGTACAGAAAAAGAAGAAGCAATTGACTGTCACTGCAGCTCAAAAATATCACAGCCATTGCAGAGGATCCCAGTTTGTTTTAAACCTATTTGCCTCCTTAGCTCTGGGAAGAATGGGCGTGCCTTCTGTTAGCAGCAATCCCCAGAGAGACAACACAGAAAGGACACAGATCAACACAGAAGCAAACTGCAGAAGATCTCTCCAATAATCAACCCTCCATTATTCTACATGATTAGGAAAACAGGTTCCTGCTTTCCCTGAAGAAACTTCTGGAGAAGAAGGGAAAGAGAGAGAGAAAGATTGAGGGATTATCACTCATCTTACCAAACCAAAATTGATAGCCAAACGCACTTTCAGTTACCACACAAACTGGGAAATATCTCTCCAAGAGTATTGCTCTCACCTTGATATGAGATGCATTGATGTAACCCGTGTTATTTTCTTTGGTTGGGACCAGCTCTACTCTGGTATCATCATAAGGAAGGACGTCCTGGAACCGGTTTCTCTCGGCGTTTTCAGGCAGCCGAGCTACTGAGCACTCACCATCCATCAGCCTTTTCTTGTGAATGCACTCGTACTCCGTGAACACCATCCCCTGCTCCAACCGCTGTTCCAGAATCTTGCACTGAAAGAACACAGATAACCATACAAGGTCACATCCTAAGGTGAGTCTATTTTAACACAGAATTCATGAAGGATAAAATGTATGTATTTTCTTCTCCTACATACTTCTTCAATGCTTTTCCAGCTATTAATGTTTCCACAAACATACCAGAATAAATTAGAGGCAAACCTAACCAGGAGGAATTTTGTTCAAGTGAAAACTAAGCAGCCTGTTAGACTTCATTAGGTCACAAAGACCTATGTGGATACTGCTTGTAAAGGAAAAATTAGTTCATAGTTTCTGTAAAGACAGCCCAGCTGAGGGGAAAAAAACTGGCCAAGCAGACAGCTGTGCCATACTGCATACTGCATACTGCCTCAAATACCTTTGATCCACCTGCTCCATACAGCATGCTAGGTGACATCATTTGAAAGGTCTCCTTTAACCTTACAATAATAAAAGCCCCTCAAAATAATAATAAAAAACCCCACAAACTTAATTGTTTGGATGGAGAAAAACTAAACTTTGCTTACAGCAGGAAAGCTGCCTTAGAATCTGTTGCTGCAGTTCAGGTATAAACGTGAATATTAGAATTTTTCTAATAGTATAATTCAATCTTTTTCATTTAATAAACTGCTCCCCCCTCCCCTTTACCCTTTTGAAACCAAGTTGTTTCTAAATCATAAGACGCTTCTGGAATTTCTGCATCTCTTTGCCAACAATAATTAGAGGAATAATATGTAGGATGTCAGCCAGGAAATTTCATCTATGTCACATGCCCCCAGATTCTTACAGCAACTGTGCTGTGGTATCAGGTCATAGAAGTGTCTTTTATCAAGTAAGTATGCCAAATGTTGCAGAGCAAGGTGTAAACTTCCATCATATACAATTTGCACACCAATACATCAACTGTACAAACTCCTTTATTATCTTTAGGCTAAATTCACATATTTAAACTGATAACATAAGCTGAGCAGGCACTGAATCAACACTAAATTAACCTTCTAAAGTGTCTGCACTCTGGACTTCCTTTTATGTCACAGTTGTACTTTGCATTGCGTCTTCTCACCTGTTTCAGGAACTACTCCCATTTCATGGTATTTATTCTACCTCTATGTGACTGCCTGAAGAGAAAGTGTAGTGACCCTGAAAAGTATGACTTTTTCATAACTTGACTTATGGTTTCCTCTTTGCCACAATGCTTTGGGCAGAGCTAGCTGGATACAAACACAGCTGAATCCAGTAAAGGTCAAGCCAGAAAGAGATGATGGCTCTAGGTAAGAGGAAATAACCGACACAGGTACTAAACCTGTATTTCAGTAATACAATTTTAATTTTTGTCCCTTAGCATCTTAAGCAATGTACATGTAGTTCAACCCAATTTTTACTGAGTGACTTGCAATTAATTTTCTTGGCCTGTGCATTTAAACTGCAGCAGGTGAGAGCAGGACTATTCCTTCAGGTTCGAATCCCTAGATTAGATCTCTAGTGACTAGCAACAAAATCGAGCTAGAGGGGGTCTGCAGCTGAGGATGCCCAGCCACGCTCAGAATCGGATTCTAAAGAGACCACTGGTTGCAGAATTGGCAATAATCACTGTAGAATTTGGTTTATCTAGTTGTTCTGGTCAGATGTGTGATGGCAGCACTGTTCTTCGTAGCCCATCACAGCCTGAATATTGACTGTATTTCACTTTCCTGCACTTCTTTAATGATATATGCAACAGGCTGAAGCAGATTTACTGATGTTTTTTATCCTGACACAAGCCAATGGAGTCTTACATTTCTCAAAGAATGATCCTCAAATTCTACAACCTGATGTCCTCTCATTGATCTGACATCTTTTACTGAGATTAAAATTTCAGCAGACCAAACAAGTTCCATCTACATTTTATAGGCTCCACCTGAAGAAAACAGATAAATACAATCTGCACAAGTTTTACTCTGGGGATGCAATTTAACTGCAAAACCTACTCTAAACACCATATAAATTACTAATAATTATGACTAAAATCAATCTCACACTCAGTATTGTAGGTTTCACACCTTTTCACTCTGGAAAACCCCAAATTAAGAAAGAAAATAGGAAGAGTTGCATAAAAATGTATCAGCACATACTAGTTAATTAGCTTCCTGTATGTTCAAAGGGTAAACTATAGTTGAATCACTGTCACCCTAAAGAAAAATCTGAGTTACGCACAATATTTCTAGCAATGACTTGTCAGTCAGAAATATTTTTCTTTGTTTCTATTCTCAGCATTTGAGTTGCCTTAATATGAAGCATTTTAAAGTCAATAAAAGATATCATTCATAATAATGTAATTTTGAAAAATTGCTAGTGTAAATCAAACATTAAAAAACTTCAACATACTCGTTCATCATTTGTTGCTCTTGTTGACTCTTCCTTCCCCTCATCTGGCAGAGGCATTCTAGTCAATGCCAGTCCATTTAGGGCAGCTAGCTTCAGAGGCCCCATTTTTTTTGCATCATTTTTATTCTTTTTCATGCCCTGCAAAAGAAAAGCTAAAACTTGTAAATAATCTTAAATAGCTGATTATGTTACAAAGCAGAAACCAAATGAGTTCAGCTAAGTAAAGGATACTTCTCTGGCCCCTTCTTCGAACAGCTCTGACCTTTTCCTTTGAGAAGCACTGCAGTGACAGATTAGGGTGGTGGGACTACATTCCTCCAAGGACACAACACAAGTCTGTCTTCATTCCAGACTGGTTAATGAAACTGCATGAGAATGACAAATATTGTTCTCTACAAAGCTCATGACTGAGGGCGTGAGGTGGCCACTCTGGATAATTAACATTCTTGAACAGACCTGGGATCACTTCCCAAAACCAATAATACATAAAAAGGATTCCTTACTAGACTATTCAGTTTTCAGGCACTTTTCTTCCCTACAATCAAGCAATGATCATATACCTTTAAGATATTTGAATATAGTTAAATATTTTACTAAGTTTGCAACGAACTTGACATACAAAACATGAACACAGAACTGCAGACAGATTTGACTCCTGCACCAGGCCATGAGTCTAAATTACGGAATTACCATTCATTATTTGAGAAAAATATCAAAGGGGGATTTCTATGAAAGAATTAATTCAAATTATTCTTTTAAAAAGGGTAAGAGAAAATTTCATCATTCCTGCAGTCGCTAAGTTTAGTTGTTAACAAAAATACACTGAAAATATGAGCGCATATGCTGCTTGAATGATAATCAATGCTTTCAAAAGTTAAATGGTGGTAAGATATAGGAAGACAAAGCTAAGAAGATGAGACTGCATTTAAAAGTGAAGTGAACACAAATACAACAATAAAAGTTCGCTGAAAAGCAAAATGTGCAAGCATTGGTAGGGGCCAGCTTTGTAACTAGGATATTCATCTCAGTTATGAATACAGAAAGGTAATATGCAACAACACTCAAATGTTTCTGAACTACAAACTATGTTACTGGATGCTCTCAATGAAAAAGTTCTAATATTAATTTAATTTAAAGGTTGACAAGAATATCTACATAATTGTCAAAAGGAAAAGCGGGGTATGATTTTGGTAGACACATTATTGTCTGAAAATGTATCTTTTGGAGAACAAATACTAAGTAACTATCTAAATGTGAGCACAAGGAGAACGGTATCCCATTTTTTTCCTATATCCACATTAAAAAAACAGAAGGAAGAAGACGTAGAAAAACATACACAATTATAAATTGAATTTAAGCTGATGGAGGTTTGTTTCATAGTGTTCAGCTCCATGTATAGCGTATCTGACAGACAAAAACTTGTGAGAGCAGGAACTATTTCAACACATAGTTTTGCATAGGTTAGCTTTTGCAGCATCAGCTGTACATTACCACAGCAGTACAAGTTATATAGTGCTACCTCTGCAGTCCAATTTGTGCAGAAAATTATTTGACACTCAGGTATCAATCGATTTTAAAAGGCAAAATAATAATAAAAAATGGTCTTCCTGTATTAGCACCTGAGATCTGCCACAAACTACTAAAACTGAACAAAAGTCTAAAACAAAGTGGGCACTTAGGAGTGCCAGTAAAATTGTACAGTCCACATAGACCTTGATGTTTCTATGAGGTGGGAATTACAAGAAAGGTGAAACTTGCAGTTTTTCACTATTTATGGCATCATAAGATTGGAGTAGGAGAAAGAGACATGATAAGCAAGAAATACCTTTAGTGGGATAAAAACAGCTTGAAGAGAAAGCAAAAGGGAAAGGATATGAAAAAGGAAAGGCATGGAGTAAAGAAGAGAATGCAAGGAAAGAATTTGTTCCTTAAGGTGTCAGGTTCCCTCTTAGATCAGAAGAAGCGGGCAAACAAATTTTTTAAAAAGTGAACATTCTGGCTACCTATGATTTTTCAGTGAGAAGATGAGAAAGTTGAATGGAAAGAGTTACTTCTGCTCCAGATAAGAAATACGGCTGAATAGGGATCTAGAACTGACTTTAAATTAGCTCATTCTAAAGGTCCTAGCCAGGTTAGGTTTTCAGATGGATAAAGACTGCACAGCTGGATTTGCGTGGGAGGACAATACAAACAGAACTCAAACATGGCAGAGAAGGGGATAAAAGATAGCTAAGCACAGTTAATCAGGGAAACACAGAAAAATAAAGGTCAAGCTTAAGGTAGCTTTTAATTAATATATTTTAAAAGCATCTCAGGTTGATTAAAAGAACCCCAAATCTCAAACAAAAATCCCAATCAACTGCTACAGACAACCCGAAACAAGAGAAATAGTATCCACTTACACCTAGAGGGGGAAGGCCTTCCACAATATTCTTCTTCCCAGACAAAAGATCGGACACAGGTCTCTTCTTTACTGAATCTTTCCTTACTCTGTATCTCCCTGATGTTGTAAGATCAGATTCTGACATAGATAGAGTAAGCAGTCCTTCCCCTCTTCTCTGTACCTGGCTTTCTACTAGTAAATGAACAGGGCTCATATCTTTCATTCTCTTTTCTGCCTCTGTAATATGTAATTTAGGCTCAAGAATATGCAAAGGGCCAGCAGATGAAGCAACAGAGCTATAAGGGTAGTTTAGTACTGAATCATGAGAATAACCTCCCATAACAGATGAAAGTTGGGTTTGATCTTCAGGAAGAGGAGAAAGACTTGTACTGGCCTTGTTCTCTTCTTCAAATTCTTCTTCTTCCTCACTACTGTGAATCAGCATAGTGGCATCTGAAAGGGTTTTCTTGTGATCACAGTTCACGCATTCTTCTTGCTCACCTTCTTTTTGCTTCGTTCTCTCCAGCAGAATGTTGGGCTGTGACCCTTCTGAGATAACTCTTGGAAGAGCCACATCTGCTGCAGAAGCTGACATGGTCCTCTCTTTAATTCTTATTCCTTCAAAGCTGGGAGTCAAGCCTGCTATTTCAATACTGTTCCTTTTCTGCAGCTGAGCATGGCGTGCTGATGTTAGAGGTTCACTGACCTCCTGAAGAGAATGTGCCACAGGCAGGCTGTCTTCCTGAAATGTCTGGACAGAATGGTGCACTCTCCTTGTGATGAGATCTGGATTGCTGCTGCTGATGTAGATATGTCGTGAAAGGTCTGGAGTACTATTTGCAGGTCTTGGGTATGGGTATGGGGGAGGTGGTCGATAGACTTGAGTCTTCATTATATTTGGTGCTGGATAATCCTGAGCCTGGAGCTGCACATTTGTCAACTCAGGCACACTGACTGCCCCAACAACTGGGCGCTTTTCAACGGGATAGGGATAGGGGGATTGGCTATGAAAGCTGTAGTTCAGGTTAAATGGATAATGGTTAGACTGTGGGGCAGCAAAGTGGGCATGTTCTCGAATTTCAGGCTGACTGTAAACTAAGGCATCAGGCCTGCTGTAAGCATATGAGTTGCTGATGTTAAGATTTCTCATTGAATGACTCTGCCTATCTGTATGCACCATCCCCCTGTTGAGCTGTCTCATCACAGTCTCATAGTCTGGCGTGGGACGATAAGAAGGTGGTATTAGTGCACTGTGTCTGTGTGATGGGACATAATCAGTTCTGAGGACATCACTTCCAGTAATGCTTGGATTAGAGGACATGGGGGACGGCTGCAAATAATGCTGTGGATTGTTCAAGGAGTTTGTGCTGTGTGCACTATAGACACTCCCATTGCGGATCCGACCACTGTAGTCATGAGGGGTTCTATCCAAGCTAGTCTGAGAGTGACAGTAGTATCCATTCTGATTGCTGACAAAGAGGTTATCTGAAAGTAAAGTTTAAGAACAATCTTTATGTCCAGGACATCAAACAAAGTTATCCTCTATTAAGATGTAGCTAAGGCAATGTTTGAGATTTTCAAAACCTCAATTATTCTAAGCTATGTATTGAAATGGGAAGGGGAAAAATCCCAAACCAATACTACAGCTTTTCTGTTTTTGTTGATACCCAAGGTATATATACCAGAAAAACCTACTATATTTATTTCAATGATGCAAACCCCCACGGGAAAACACTGTCTGTTTAAGAATTATTTTCTTCTGTTTAGGAGAGGTTT
The DNA here is from genome assembly GCF_017639235.1 of Corvus kubaryi. Taxonomy (NCBI): domain Eukaryota; kingdom Metazoa; phylum Chordata; class Aves; order Passeriformes; family Corvidae; genus Corvus; species Corvus kubaryi. Next base: position 19,209,962 of record NW_024582054.1, read on the forward strand.
CCTAAGTTTCAGTCCAAGATTCAAAAAGGACATATCAATCTTAAACCACACCACTGAAAAAATGAATGTCCACACCAGGTTTTGCACTAATGTAAACAGCTTGAACAGCAAAGAAAGAAAAAAAAAAAACCTCCACAAAAAACAGAACAAAACAAAACAACCCCACCAAAACCATAAAAACAGTCCCATAACAACCAAACAGAAACCCTTGCTCTTCTCTCTTCTACTCCTTCAGGGCACATGTAGATCTAGTACCACAAGACCTCAAAAAAAAAACCAAATTAACTTTTCTCCAGAAATTTTGGAGACAGTTTAAACTACCACCATATATTTTTCACACATTAACATATACCTACTCTGATGGGTGAGAAAATGATCTAACAGTTCATACATCCAAGACACATTTAATAATTTCGTTACTACTTCATTGGATGTACAATTTGCCAGTCCCCAGAAGAGAACAATTCAGCCATTGCTGTAGATGCCTTCCATGATTTAACTTCTTGGGTTCACCAAAATAATTGCCACGCTTATGTTAGTGAATTTGCTGACAATCAAAAATCATTTCATGAAAAAGATGTTCAAAAATTGCACTTGTGCTTGTAGTAGCAAGTACCCAACAATACTTCCAACACTAAACCGGAAAGAATTCAGCTACATTCTGAATGTAGCTGAATACCTGAATTTCATGAAGACCTGTGTAACTCTGCTTAGATAGAAAATGTGCATATTCCCTTCCCAGTGAGCTGGCTTCTTAGAGTACTATTTATCCAGCAGATTTGTAGGTCTGGAAAGTTCCTATCAAACTTCAGGAGACTTTGCCAAAGATTAGATTCAGCCCTTCAGGGCAGCAACTTTGTTAATTAAAGACACAATGTGTAACAATCAAAATGATGAGGGAAAGCAGCCATGACTCAGCTGTAGACCACTAAGATAAGGAGTCTACATTGCTTGAGAATATTAGCTAGGGTTTGCTTGGGTTTTTTTCTTTCTTTGTTTCAATATAATAGATACCAAGTCCATAACCTGCCTTAGCCTTTGAATTCCTCAACACCTTGCGGTCTAGCAAACTTAGACAAATGTCTCTCTTCCTGAATTCTGGATTTACTTTTTTAAAAAAAAATTTTAGCTGTGTGAATTGTCTGGGGGCAATCTCTTCGCAGCTATTAAGACCAATATTGACAAGGATCTCACAATGCCATACCAGCTTGATACATGAACCAAAAAAAGCAATAGTCAGCTTAAACTCACAGAAGACACCTCAATCTACAGTTGCTGCATATGCTATCCTAACTGGCATTGCTCATCTCCCATAGGAGAGGATATGGAGGAGGAACAGTGGAAGAAACTGCAGTTGTTTAGCCCGGAGAAAAAGAGGCTCAGGGAGGACCTTATTGCTCTCTACAACTACCTGAAAGAAGGTTGTAGTGAGGTGTGTTTGCGTCCTCCCAGGTAACAAGCAGCAGGACAAGAGGGAATGGCCTCAAGTTGCAACAGGGGAGGTTTAGATAGGATATTAGGAAATTTCTTCTTGGAAAGGCTGGTCAAGCATTGGAACCGGCTTGTCCAGAGAAGTGGAGTCACCATCCCTGGAGGTATTTAACAGACATGTAGATGTGTCACCTGGGGACATGGTTTAGTGGTGGATTTGACAGTGCTGTGCTGATGCTTGGACTTGATGATCTTAAAGGTCTTTTCCAACCTAAACAATTCTGTGATTCCATGACTGTATTTCACATTAGCCTATGTGTCTGGAGTAGCAGCAAGCACTTCAATGACTGTTCTAGTACAAACCTATCCCATGTTCACCTATTAATTTATTCAGCTCTAGCTGAAGTAGCTACAAATACAAATTATAGCTTTAACCTTCTAAAGCTGTGTAGTGTGGCCAGGGATTTAATGAACTTACCTTGGGAAGATGCGTATGGTTCAGTATAATGACCATTGTAATGCAGTTGAGGTGGTGGAGGCATCATATAAGGCTGAGGCTTAGGCTAAGAAAGCAAACATCTTACTGTTACTTAAAAACTGATTATTCTTTTTAAAAATAATTCTTGAAGTTTTTTTTAATATATAACATATACCATTATATATACATGTAACAATGTATGTATTATATATAGCATTACACACATTATAGTAATATGCATTATGTATTATATATGTATAATATTACAAATAAACACAAACAAAGCCTTAGTCTTAAACCATGTCTCTAAATCTGCAATATAAGTTTCTCCTTTGAGATCATACAAAAAATAATTTAAAAAACAGGAAGAAAACCTGGAAATCATACACCACTAACCCAAGACTGTATCTTGCCATCTGACATCTAGGAGAGTGTCCCAGAGACAGTATTCAAACTGAAAATGGAAGTGTTTAAAATATTTTTCACTGCAATTATTTTAATTCCACAATTTAGATATTACACAGCAGCTCTTCCTACAAGTCACAAACAGTTCCTCACATACTACACTCATCTTTTTCACTACTAATTTTATTTCACTGAAAGGGACCAATGTTTGGTTCAAAGTCAACTGAAATCCATAAAAAAGCAAACATAAAGCTATTTGCTTTCCTTACCATGGACATCCTGGATGAAGATCGTCTTCTAACAGGATTCACTGTAACGGGCTGAGTTTGTCTATAGAAGAAATTTTATGGTAAAAAATTATTCTTAACAATAGCAAGACCTATTTCAAACATCAGAAAACACTCCCAAGTTCAATTAAAAATTGAACATTTTGAACTCTACATTTCTTGGAGCCAAGCCTGTGTTAGTCTTTACAGCAGTCTCAAAAGAGCTGTGTGCATTAGCCACCATCACAAAGCAAAAATCAAAAATCCAAGATCAAAATACCATAGTTAGTTCTTTGAACCCCACATAAAATCGCCTGTTCTACAAGTCAGACATAAAATTGTTTAGGGACTGTAACGTTACAGATGTTACAGGAACTGGAAAGCATGACTATACTGCATTAGCATTTGTATGATCTAACAGTCATGCTAGTGGTAACGAATTTTCATAATTTGTTGGGTTGGCTCCAGGACATAAGGTTCAGAAGTCTTAAGCTCCTTTTCCCCCCACCCTACACTGCACCTGTGCTCTGTATCTTGTAGCAAGACAGAGGTCAAAAAACAGCATGATACAAATGAACTGCTATTTTTCAGCGAGAAAGATGTTTTTAAGCTCACCCTTTGGGAAGTGAAGGACGAGAAAGGATTGGAAAGCGTGGAAGGGAAAGAATGAGGGAAGATTTCTGAGAGCCCTCCTCAGGTGGAGAGTCCAAGGAGTCTCTAAAGACAAGGTATGTATAGATTTAGAAAAAAAAACCCTGAAGTTGATACAGGCATGCATAAGACAGTTTTCAGCTGCAGAACCAGATGACAGGAAATCTTAAAAGTAGAGATAATCAGATTTTTTTTTGAGGATTTAACCTCATGTAAAACCATGTTGCAGTGAAACAATTACAATAAGTAATCCTAGAGACCGACATTCAATACAGGAACTACAGAACTACAAACTGACATTGTTCAGACAGAAATGCACAAGTGCCACAAATGCACTACTTCGACCAATGCTTCTTATCACTCTCAAAAGACAGACAGGTTTACAGGCTTTGAGGTATGAGGTTTACTCTATTTCAAATTGATCTTACTTCTCAAATAAATTAGCATTAAACACATTAATGAGTCACCTGTGGCACAAAATACTTGATTATCTTTCTACTGTTCTCAGTAGATTTCAAACATCTATTTTCCTGTGTATGAAGAGGAATGAAACATGTGGGAATCATGCTTTTTCAACAGCGGACTAGTCGTGTCTAATTCTCTATTCTTTGACTGAAGAAACTTAACTGAAGGAAAGCTGTACCAAGAAAGTAACTCAAATTCCAGCCATTGATTTACAAGTTGGGGACCCGCCCATTTAAATTTAATATGATGAATTGTATTAAATTTACTTTGCACTGGTGCTACTTGAGCTATACAGATTCCAGGGATATCTGAAGAACCACATACCTCTCAGCTGTCAATCCAGCACATTTCAGGAGTGCTTCACATACACTGCCCACCCTTTTAAAGCCTCTAGTGTCCTTTCAGAGCAGTTCACCCAAACACAGGCCAAAACCCTCGTGGTTCCAGTTGCTCACAAGCACTAGCAATATTAGACCCCAAAGCAACTGAAGTATCTCACAGCATTGAGATCCAGAAGCAAAGGCCAAACATTATTACTTATGGTAAGATTTCAGTATTTAATATTGTCCTCTGTTATAAAGCAGGATGTATTTCAAAAACTGGTGGTAATATTTTCTCAAAAAATATTAAGAAAATGAACCCAAGTAATTAATAACTATCATCTAAAAAGGACAGTAAAGACTTTACAGAGGAAGTAGGAGATTTCACTTCCCAGTGGAAGCTGCAAGGGCACCAAGACTTCTGCTAATGTATACTACTTACAGGCTGCATTTATTTAGTCTGTAAAATTTGTGTCTAGCCACACACATCCTCCACACATATTTTGCTGTTTCCATATCTTCCTGCCAAAAAAACAAAACCCAACATTTGCATTAAGTCAAACATTCATACCCTTCACTTGCTTTCAGACAAGCCACTGAATTTTTTAAGATTAAATTACCATTGACCAATTTCATTTTAATGTAACTTCATTAATGTCACCAGGTTTTCCCTAAAAGTCTACTTTGCAGGTCCAAACATGCACTCTAGCCTAACAATTTTCTTAGACTTATGAAATTTGAAAGTAGAAGCTGTTTGCTCAAGACACTCCTATCAGCTGTAATACTAACACAATTTATAGTTAAGATTGCCATAAGATTGTCAACAGCTGCCATTTGACAAAGCCACTGGTAGATGCTGCATAAAATTAATTCTGCAAGGAATGCCGTGGCCCATTCCAGCAAAGCTCTAAGGCTATATTTAACTTAATTGCCACTGATTTAAAAGTCAAAAAAAAATCCCAGAAATTTTGCTGGAATGGATGAAAATTTTTATGACCTCATAACCAAACATTTCAATGTACTCAACGTAAAAGATCCAATTCTTAATGCCTTCCCATAGAAAGCTGGCCAAAGGCAGTGTTATTACATTTGACTCATACAGTTCAAAGCTGCTAAATATATAGAAGTTAGGTTTTAACCTTTGAGTTAAATGATCAGTTTTAAGTTGTGTTTTTATTTACTGATGACTTAATGAAAAAAAATGTACTCACAGTTTGGAACTGAATTGTCTCTTCTTTGTTTGCCAACTCTAATGCGAAAAAGGATTTATTGTGGGACATGTTGGCAATATCGTGCCACCTGCAGACAAAAGGGACAGGATATGACTGGACAAGCTCTGATTTCCACACCATTAAAAATGCGACTGAAGACCAGAACCACCACCAAGAATACAGATAAAGGAATGAGGACATCCTCATGAGGGGAAGAGGAGAGGCAGACATTGATCTCTTCCATCCTGTGACCAGTGACAGGACTCAAGGAAATGGCCTGAAGCTGAGTCAGGGGAGGTTTAGGCTGGATATCCTGAAAAAGCTTTTCACCCAGAGGGTGGCTGGGTACTCCAACAGCTCCCCAGGGAAGTGGTCACAGCCCCAAGCCTGACAGAGTTCAAGAAGTGTTTGGACAATGCTCTCAGGGACATGGTGTGACTCTTGGGGTGTCCTGTGCAGGGCCAGGAGTTGGAGTGGATGGTCCTGATGGGTCCCTCTCAAGACAGTATATGCTGTAAGTCTATGATTCTGTAAAAAATCATTTTATGATTCTGTGAAAAAGTTCATTAATCTATCTGAACAAGTTGCAGACCATCACTTCCTTACCATTAATGGCTGCTGAAAGGAAAACATGTACGTGAGTAACTCTTGGGAAGATGTACAACGTGTACAGTAGTTACAATTATTACTTGTCTTTCATTTGAAATTCTGTCAAGTGTTCTTTAAAAAAAAAATCAAATTTAGACAAATTTAATTATCAGTAAATTATAATGTCCCAACTGTTTGAAAGCAAACCATATAAAAAATTTAAATCTACACTAAACAAAAGCCTTTAAGGCATTATTATGTATATTTTCTAGAACTCTTGCACATTGACAGATGAAAAAAATTTAGATTGCATAAAATAAAATATATTTATTCAGCTTCTTTTTAAATGCAAATTTAGCTTGAACCATTAGTATTATGTTAGTGTAAATAAAGCCCGTATCATAGATTTATTAAAAGAATATTCTGCAGTGCACAAATACATGGAAAAAGCATGACCTGCATATAGGGCTCTCTCTAAAGGTATTTATATGACTCCCATTTTCATTACATAGAGGTGATTTTTAGCATTTTTCCACAGCAATTCCCTCATGTATATGAGATAGAGAAACATTAATGTCTCCATTCTGATGTAGAACAAAAATCCCTCAAATTTAAGGTCTTGGTTCATAATCCTTTCTGGAGACAACTATGAAATTACCTGAACCAATCTCAAGCATAACCCAGTCTTTGTAAACTATACTAATGGGTCATTTGCCTATGCTTTATCGCCACCCAAATACCATGATATTGCTACCCATGACGGAATTGCCCATAGCCATACAACAAACAAGCAAAAGAGCAGAAAACGGAATTCTGAAACTGGAATATGAAACTTTCTGTTGCTTCCCAATGTGCAACTTTTCTCCTATGTTTACAGACACTGCATCTGCAATTCTTTGAGAATTAATGTGAAATGCATGGACAAATCTTTATTCCTCTCTCTGTGTGTTTGATAAGTACAGCTGTTGTTTAATGCTGTAGGAAAGCAGAGCAGGGCACTTTGATGACTCCAGACAATTAAAAAGATCTCAGCATCAGCTCTCCTATCACAGCAGAGACAGAAATTTCTGTGAAGGATATTTAACAGTAGTGAATTTATGAATTCTGTCAAACAAAGCTACTAACCAGAAAGAAGCACAGTTGCTACTTTCTCTAATCCCAGAAATGCACCAGAAGTGATGTTCCAGTAACTGCTGGACCATAGGATTTCAAGCTTTCTGTTCATATTCAGTCAAAAATTCAATTCTAGAAGATTAAAGTTCATAAGAATAAACCCTTTCTTGCTTTAGCAATAACTATAAATTGCTGAGACTCATTTTATAAAAAATCTCAAAATGTCTTCTAAAAATTTATTCCAAATTCTGCCCAAAGATGCCCAAGCAACCCCCCTTAAAGTCAGTGGGAAGCCATTTCACATGAAGACTGAATTTTAAGTGTTAGATAAGTCAGAGCTCTGTCTACAATTTATTAGAACATTCAATAATAAACTAAAAAAATGTATGAATCCAAAATAATAAAACAAATTTTATCGTGTAACTCTCCACATATATGTATAATATATGAAAGGAACTCCTAGACAATTTCTCAGGTGAGTATTTCTATATGAATTGATGTGGCAGTCTCAGGATTTAAGATGCTCTGTGTGCAGAGAATTGCTCCTTTTTGATTCAATAAATGTTTTGCAATGCAACAGTATATTCTTAGAATTAATCTGTCTGAAAGAGGTTCATTCTGCAGTTAATACATTGAAAAATTCCCTCTGGAATTCACTGTACTCACTATAGCCTGATGACTAGAAGACTATGTTCAGGTTAATCAAATGAATAAACACAAGTCATATCTAAGAGTCATCGATGCTTGTGAGGAACACACATAAAATGTGAAGTTCACAAAGATATTTTATGAAAGAACAATACTAACCTAAATACAACAGGAGGACGACCATTTTTGTGTTTCACAAAGATACCATCAAGACATGCTCCAATGAATATGTCACTTCCTTGGCTGTCCTGTAAGAAGTTGCAAAAAATTATGCAAGTACAGAAAAAGGTCTTTGAACACAAAGTTACATAAGAAACAACTGCTTCCATAATTCAGGAGGAGAAAATTCTGCATGGTGTGGGTTTTGGGTTTTATTTATTCTTGGCAGGAAGTAACCGCTCTAAACAGAGAGAAAAGGGCAATTGAACCAAAGATCAAAACCCCATTTACCTTTGCAGGATAGGTCTCTTCACCATAGCCCTCCATTCTTTCTACTTCTTGCATATATAACATTTCTGCATCAGGAGGAGTAAGGCCTCTATAAATGAAACAACAATCAGCCAGTACTGCCAATAAGAACAAATCATCCTTGTTTTACTCTGAATGACACTGTCAAAGCTTGAAAAGCATCCCCAAGACATCCAGGCAACCATCAAATCATGCTGTTTCTATCTGTACCAATGGCTGATATATTTGGCTCAGCCTTTGCACTTTGATTCTAATAATTTCTTTCTCTCTGGCATCTTTAGGGGTAAATGGCAACAAAAACCAGTTAAAATTACCATCTCTGCTAATGGCAGACAATTATGACATTCTCGCTCAAATCCAGCAGTCTCTCCACATTTCCTCACTTTATCAGAGGCACACATGTTCAAGACATTCATTTCCCCTATACTGCTGTAGGGGAAATATGAAGTCTGGCATTTTACATTTCAGAAAAGACGGTTTCATCTTCTAAATGCTGACAGTTTTAACTGTAATACTTTGAAAACATGAGGACAAGATCTGTAGGTAAAGCTAGAATTCTTTATAAATAGACCAACTGACAAAGCTTTCTCACAGACTTGCAGTAGTATCACACAGCTTCAAAGCTTGTGTTTACCTACCCACCAACATACCTCAGTTACCTCATAAAAGACAATATTTCTACGTGAAAAGTCCTATCATACTCATTGTTATGTCTCTCAATACTTTTTCAATCATAAATCTCTCAATTTCTTCCACTTTTTCCTAATGTCATGAAGATTAAGTTTACTTTGCTGAACCTTAACCATGCAATCTTGTAACAAGTGCATTTCAAAGACAAGTGAAACTGCAATTTTCAAACTGGTGTTTTAAAACAATACAGGGGAAATTATTCAGTATTACTCACATAGTCACAAACATTTTTCTCTGATGAACTGATAAAGAGAACTTAACTTTCCTTTGTCCTGGAGTACTGCACCTTAGCTCCCTTCTACCTAAGTTCAGAGGCATTCTGGCACAGTTACGGTCTCCACATTTCTCCTGCTCTCAGTAACTCCCAATGTTGTTTACCAAGACACATCCTTACTCGGGTTAGAACTTCACAAGAACAAGAGTCAGAAGCATTATACAGGTGAAGTGGCACTATTTAACTGTGTCCTGTATTCTTTTCAAGCAGAATCCTCTCATTTATTTTACTAAATATTCTGTTCTCTTTTCATTTTCATTCAGCAAAACCTCTGGTGACTTTAACACAGATGTACTAGAGAAAAAACTCATTTAAATGGGAAGTGAAATTAGTCCAACTGTATTTCAAGATTCACAACTTTCTGAGCTACAGAAGCTACTGAAGACCAAAATTAAGCATTGAAGAGTTTTAGACGTGTTACCTGTACTTTTGATGTAGCAAGGCAACCTTCTGTGTTGCTTCTTCCAGTATTTTTTCTTCTTGTAGCCAACCCTTAAGGTAAAATAGCATTTGTGGAATGAAATACAAAAAAATTCTACAAAATCAAATGGTTATAGTTTCTTTACACATATGAAACAACCTTTCACTCTAGTCTTGGAGCTAAGATGCTATAATATGCACAAATAAACCCAAAAAGCACAAACACTGTTTTGAAGTGGTTTTACCCACTTTCCCATCTGTACCTCAACCTTCTTTTCAGTACAATATACAACAAAATTGAAAAGATCTTACTACATCTTTGTTTCTGTGTAATATAAGGTGTCATATCTCACTCCAATCTCAAAGAAAACCTTTAATAAATTTGACAACCTATGGAGCAGTAAGATAGATGAGCATGGAATCTTCCTAAAAATTACTTGCATTTACCAATTTTAAGAAGGATTTAAATTTGTCAATTTAATAATTTAAATGCACCAATTTAAAGAAAGTACTTACAACTGGAAACAAAGCAAATCTTTGTAGAAACTCCTGAGATTCATACTGATCATAGTCTCCAAAATCCGCTAAAAAATAAAAAAAATCTTGGATTCAAACACTTTTAACAAAATGACTCAAAACCCAATTAATTGCAGCAGGATCTCCAAGTAGCAAACCTTCATCCTATTGAACTACAATCTGAAAGCAAAACAACAGAACGAACTAATCAATAACATTTATAAAGAGAAAAGGTAAAAAAAATCCCATCTTTTCTTCAGAAAAGTTGGTAACACTCCTTGTGGATAGAGAAGAAGAAGAAATGATAAAACAATCAGCATTCAAGTTCCTTAGTTCTTTAGTGTTTTAGTAGTTTGATTTTTTTAATCACAGAACAGCTTAGGATGAAAGAGGCTTCCAGAGATCTAACTCTAAGCAAGATCAGCTACAGCAGATTGTCTCAGAGCTTTCTCCGGGCAAATTTTGAATATTCTGGCTCTATCTTCTTTACTCCCTCCTATCAGATACTTCAGTATGGGTCCAACAGACTACTCTAACTTGGAGCTTTACTCAAACACTGCACAGAGCAGCTGGAGCATCCTTTGGCTAACAAAACTTTTACAGCTCCCTGCACACAGACACGCAGAAATTGGGAGCTAGAAGCCTTTCCAGACTCAGGGGCATGCTCAGAAGGGATGTAACAGTTTTGATTTTACATCATGCCAAAGAGCATCTCAAGGAATCTCACTCTTTCTCTGTTTCCAGGAAAGGACTAGCCAACATTTCAAAGAAGAGAAAACAGTCTACACTGGAAAAGTTATGTACCAGCCTTGGCAGAGAAACTGTGGAACAGCAGTCTGCATGGAACAGCAGTCTGCATGGAACAGCTGCTCCCAAAAATTCACATTACCACAGACTCTCATACATATCAGTATCATTTTAGGGACAGTCAGGAACCAATTTTGTATTAAGTATTAAAATATGGAAGTTATTTATATGAAAGGGGAGCATCTCTGACACACTATACCAAGACAGCTCTTGAGATAAAGCAGTGTTTAGAATTAACTTATTGTATTTATTTTAAATACAGATCATTCTTGAAACCAGTTGACTTGAAACAGCAAACACTGCTTCTGTTCATTCACTAGCTAAAATTGCTAACCTACCTGGTATAAGCTACTTCAATCACTGGAGCACATTAACTTAGAACCTGTGCTTTTTTTGAGTTGTTTTTTCACTGTGTTATCAAGATGTACAGTTCATCTCTTATACAGGAATAAAAAAGGATGGTGAAAGCTAAAATTATGAATATTTTCCATCTGGAAAGAGGGTTATATTGAAAGATTTCTATAAACAACTCACTGAGCAGAGAGACATTTACACTGTCCAAAGACATGGAAATAACAGAGCAAGATTTTTTTCAGCTGAAGACCATTAAAACCTGGCTGTTATATAAACAAGGCATTAATACACTTTATCCTACTCCACTGGTAACCACATTTTAAAAAAAACAAAATCATCATCTTTATTGTGATACAATCAATGTATATAACTAAAAAAATACAAAAAAATCTTTGGTTGTACATGCTGCCAATGACTTTAAGTCCTGTTCAGTTTTGGCAGGTTTACAATTGCTACTAGATATACTGAAGTGGCATTCACTCTGAATGATATACAAATAACAGTACACAAACACATTAAACACAGCTGCTGCCATTACAAACTTTTGAGAGATTTAATATCAGACAAGCACGTTGCAAGGAACACCAGACATGATCAGGGCAGACAGACTCAGGACTGGTATATACTCTATCCCATCTGACCCTAGCTGGGAAAAATAAAGCTGCCTTTTTCATATGTATCACAGAAATGTGTTTTCAGGAGTGATTTGAACACAAGAACTGTTAACAGTCTCGCACACTAACTTGAAATAATCTTATGTGATAGGAAATTTGGGATAAAAAAATGGAAATACAAGTACAGCTGTACATTCAAAGTTGCTTATTTATGAAGATGTGTCAGAATAAACAGTCTCCATTAACAGAAACAAAGGAAGGGTCTGTTGATGTAGGCAGACAACTAAAGCCTTTGCCCCTAAAGGAACTCCAATGTCTATTTCAAATCCAGCTCCTGAAAGTACATGTTAGATACACAGGTATCTGAGGACTGCACAGAAGCAAGTTCGGGGCCACTGATCCAACTGTTCCTCTCCTCAGTCCGTATGACAAAGTCCTAAGGAGCAAGCTCCTTTCATAACTTACTAAATTGGGTCTTTTGAGTGACAAATAGAAAACCAACAATAGAAAATATATCATCAAAGTTTCTAATTCAACATTAGCTAGTTGGCATAATTTCTTACTTACCCTGAACTGCCAAACCAGCCAGATGTATTGCTTGTTCCAGCGTGCAAGGAATGTTGCCCTCCAATATATCTTTCTTCAATTGCAAATAATACTGATACCTACATGGGCAAAAAAAAAAAAAAAGCAAAAGCTAGCATGGGCTTCTTAATTTTTAAGAGACAGCAGAAAAATGTGCCTGCACTTCCTATTCCTCTCTGCATTCCCCAGTTTGAGTTGAGGGTAGTCTTCCTCATCATTTGGACCCACTACTTCAAGGCCTTTTAAAACTCCTGCCTCCCTTAACTTTCACATACCATTCTAGAATCAGCGATCTTAAAGAATCTCCACAATTTCTATCTACTACCAATCCCTCTTCTTTTTTTTATTTTTACCTCCTCCTTCCTTAAAATTGTTGCTATAGTCTCTTTACAATGTTCAGTAAACTGCTTCTGTATTGCTGCATTCTCTTCCAATAGATCTAACAATGTGCATTCCCTCAATCCCAGTAGTGACTTTCATTTCTGCATTACAACTTCTCTGTACATTTTGTTCTCACTTTCAAGGCACCGTTTCTTTTTCTTTTAATCTAAGCTTTGCCTGCATCATCTCTTGTACATGCAACCACTACTAGCTGTACTGTTTCTTCACAGACTGAGCCACTATTTGCCTGAACTTTTCTACCCCTTTCAGTCACCCACGGAACTTCCTATCTGGAGTCCAAAACACCTCAAAATTGCCATTACAGCTAGACAGACTTAGCCAAGGAGGACATTTGTCTTCTGTAAGTCAAGTTTTAAAAAGTTCTTGACTTCCTCATATTGCGTGTTAACTCTTGTGAAGTAAGGCTTTAATACCGAGAACATTAAAGTATGTGCTATAATTCATTCAGTGATTAGAAAGGTCAGGTAAACTCCACACAAATTTTATTCATGTTAATGGACAGCACTCTTCCATTACTGTTTGCTGTCCTGGTAAATACAGTGATAATTTATAAATATTGTTTTGACTCTTGGGGATCCTGATACAAAAACCCAGTATATCATATGAGAGTATGTAACATCCCTATATAACACACACAAGAACAGCTGGGGCTAAACCCAGGCCTTAAAAAAAGGGAAAAGCCCAAGCCATTTGGGGAAACAAGTCTTCCCAGTCAAGAAGCAGAAGGTAAGCTCTTTCCATAGAACTGCTATTAAAAGCAAACATTTAGATAAAGAATCTTAACACTACCTCTGGAGAGCACATCTCTTTTTATCTATAACATTTCCATTTCCTGGTGTACCTTAAACATATAATTTGCTTAAACATGTTCAATCTCATTTGTATCGAAAAGGCATGAAAAAATCCAGATTTCTGAAACTAACCCAGACTCTTACTACCATATATCAAAGTAAGTACCATCCTCTAGGACACAAGCATAAGGCTGGCACATAAACTCCTTCTTTCTACCTCGCAGCACACCGCCAAATTTTTGTTAAAGCTCCAGCATAAACACCGTATTCTTCAAATAAATGCCAGAGAAGACTATTCAAGGTTCTGCAGGCATTTTAGCTATTCAATGCAACACCATGATACTTATCTTACTCTAATGCATCCCAGTACACCAACACAGAATCTGAACCAGAGACTTTTAAGCCACTAAAATTGCTGAGAAATAGCGCAAAACTTTGGAGTTTTCAGGAAAAAAAAAATTCAAAAATTACACATAAAACCAAAAACTAAAGCTGCCAAGCATTGAGCAGTATATAACAGCACCAGTGTCTGCACCACAAGGTCTGCACCTGGTGACCCTCAAAAGCTTTCACATCATAATTAGCAGGAAAGGTGTCTGGCAGGGTATTTTAGGAACAGAGTATGTAAGACAGTTTCATGTAGCCACAGCATAAATTAAGCTGAAAAGGACCTCTGAGTGATCATCTCCTTCAACTCCCCACTCAAAGCAGGGCCAACTTAAATTTTTTAGTTTAAGTGGGTTAGTTAATACAAGCACATATTTTTGAAATAACAATACAGATTTGTAATTCAGCTATGGGTTTTGTACTCATTTGCCTATTAAAAAAATAATTAAATTAGAACTATAAACATTAAGTCATTAGAAGCCAATGTACAGGCCCATAGGAATAACTGGCCAGTATGTATGCTCAGTTCTATTTTTCCCTCTGCAGTCAGCAATAATTATGTGATTTTCCCCAGTTTCACAGTAGAAACAAACGCATAATACCAGAACTAACATCCATATTTATGGCTCAGTTATACACAAAAAAAAAAAAAAAAATCACAAGCTGAAGTCTAACCTGTAGCTTGCCAATGTATTGGACTGAAAACACAGAAAGTACTAAAAGCAAAACAAAGGAAAGCACAGCTTAATAAAATCTGCATGTGCTTTGTGTAGGATGGAGGTCCACAAAAACAACACATGAATTTTCAAAACAAAAAAACCCAACCAACCAACAAAATTTTAAAAGTCAAACATGAAGGGACTAAAACAATTAAAAGTCTGACCATGCAGGTATGCCTGTTACTTAAAACAGGTTTGAGCAGATTCCTAAGATCATAAAAAAAGTTAGTTGCTTGCTTAGTTTATCACATACTTTAAATATTCCAAAGATACATTAGCATACAGTTTGAACATAAATTCTGCCTAAAATAGTTTTCATTTCTATAAAGGTAGGGGAGTGGAAAGCAGACAACTTTTAAATAAACCATACATTTCAGAATGCTGAAAGCAAATTTATTAACACATAGAAGTTTATAGTAAGAAGTTTACCTGGTAATCTCCTGCTGAAGCTGAGAAACAGTAGGCACATAGAACACTACTCCAAAATACACAGTTGGCTCCAAGGCATATTTGTCCAGCTGCTTTTTCAGAGGCTTGTCCAAATCTACCCATCTGCGTTGATTCTGCTTATTATAATACCAGAGACTGAAATATGTAATCTGAAAAAGAGGCATTGCAATGATGAAAAAAGTTAATATTGTGGTATTAGATAAAATATACTGTAAGAAAGTCTTGCTACTTAGAAATACATGTTTTAAAACACTGACTAAGGCTATGGGTTATTGAAAATTCACAGAGCTGCAGAGACATTGACCGTAAAAAGCAGACACTACACTCAGAAAATCAACTCGCTTACATAAGGTCCCCCACCTAAAACTGTACCAGAACTACTCTTTACTTGCAAACAATTCATAACTCATAACTCTGTTGTGGCAATTCACAGATGCTAGTAGTAGACATTCATGTGTGACAGGAAATCTAGGGGAAGTGAGGAAGGCAAATGGAAAATGACATGGGACAGAGGAGAGCCAAGCATGGCTTCTCTGGGGACTTGGTAGGCAGGCTCACATGGGATGCTGAAGGACAAAAAAGCAAAGGACAGCTGCTCAGTCAAAGCTGAGCTCATTAAAGCATATCCATGGCTCACTCCACAAGCAGGAAAATGACCAGATACAGCAGAGCAGGAAGATATCTTGCCTGAGAGGGCACCCCTGACCAAGCTAAAACAGAACAGACAGTATGCAATGAAACAGACCATTGTGAGAGGCTGAGGATGGCCCTGGAAGGCCAAAATCCCACTGGACAGCAACTTGAGCAACACCATCTAACTTCCACTAGATCCTCTCCCAGAAGGAGTCTGGATCAGAGTATTTTTCTCTTGCTCTTGTCTTTAGAACAGGACAGTCCTAAATCCATACTGCAGAGTCACCCACTAAAATTTCAATTTCTCCGCTATGTTTAAACTGGCTAAAATCTGCTCCCACAGTACTGATTTCATGCAGTTCTGGACCAGAAAACAGATGTGGATTGGAAAATACTCATGTCACTATCAGACCAAACTGGATATCATAACTAGAAGTGTTTTAACTGAGGGAGGCAGATAAGTGAATGTTAAAAATTACCAATTAAGTCTGTAGGTATTTACATTAAAATTCTCCAAGTCCTTGCTACATACCCTTTATTGTATGTAGAAATTGTAGAAATACCAACACCTTTAATCCAATATTTTTCCTTACATATTTTCAGACATTTTTAACTTACACAAAATAAAGCTTTTAAGGATGAAATTCTATAAAGTGGAGCAAATATTTATCATGATTTCTCTAAATCAATAATTTCTGTGAATTAGTTATCGAAAATTTGTGTCCCTACCAAAAACGTATTTTCTGTTGTTTTCTCAACAGCTCTAGCATTTTGATACTTTGGAGCACAGATTTGAAATTCACTGGGGAGAAACAGCTCATAGTAGGAGAAGGCCACTTCAGTACGTTCCCGCAAAAACTCACCCATACACACAGCTGAAAATTCATACACATACATCTTCTTAGTTTACAGTCTAAAAAGGATGAAGAGCCCACCCTCAGGGGAGTTCAGATTTTCCTTACAGCTCTGACAGGCTCACTATGTGTGCAACAACCACATATACCCTATCCCAAACTTCATGGACAGCACTGAATCAGTGCTCCGTATCAGCACAGATCATCGAGTAATTCAAGGCACAAAAGTCAAGATGTAGCATTAAATTAATAAAACCATCTATTCCATAAAAACATTTTCCCTGGGATATTAACGAAAGTAGGAAATTAGAGCCAGTTCTAAGGCATAATGTTCCTTTGGCATTGCACACTGGCAAAATGTACTTCTTTGCTCCTCTCTAAATTAGCACAAACACAGTTCTAACTGATTGTTGGTGGGTTTTGGTGTTTGTGGGCTTTTTTCCCCCAAGGTTTAAAAAAAATCCTTTAAGTTAAAATTAGTGCTAGCTGCCATGTAATTGCAAAATTAGTATTCACAAGATAAAAAAATAAGTATGTTCAGACAAAATCTGCCTATTTAACCTTAAGATGCCTTCTATAAACTCTAAAACAACTCTGGCCCTCTGATAAAAAGACAGCCTATAATACAGAAAATCAATTGAATTAGAACAGTTCGGAGAAGAAAAAAGCAGGTTTTTTTCCGTATAGAGGAAGATACCTAGAGAATGTGCAGAATGGGAAAGTTTAAAAATCATGATAGAGAACCAGACTACTCCCAAATCAGAAACAGAGTTCTCTGTAAAGCAAATCCTACAAAGCAAATTTTTCTCAGGTGGACACTGTGTGGCCATCACTTCTAAATTTTGAAAGCCAAGAGTAAAATTTAGGAAGTCATAAATACTTTGACTTTCAAGAAGACAAAAGAAATACGGCTCTGAATATAAATAATATAAACAACACTGATTTCTAAATTTTCCAGTCCAGACAAACAAAGTTTGCTGATACCTTAAATGACATTTTATTTCTATTCTTCAATCCCCCAGTCATTAGGTGACCACCACCACCCCACAAGGATATTGAAGACAGTATCTTAAATTCCATAAGATGTTGAGGAAAAAAACCCAAACAGTAGTACCACAGAAACTCCATTACGAAAGAAATACCATGTTCACTGCAACATCACATGCTGGAAAGGATAAAATGTACTGAACGACTGACTAGTCCTTAATCCTTCCTGCAGACCGAGTAAGGAAAGGAATGCGTATAAAAAGGTGTATTTCTCTTTCATCACAAGACTGTTAACACCATGTACACAGTCACAGGAGCCAAAGTCAGGCTATGATGCTGACATTCTGCTCTGGCCCAGCCCACTTCTCTGACAGGACAACCACATCAGCCTCGGCTGAGCACCATCTGAAATGTGGAACCACAACATTCTGGAAGAGCAGCGGCCATGACAGCATGGCAGACTGAAAGCAAAGGGTAACAGCTACAGCTGAAAGAGTTCTATAGAGCATATCACACAAACATGTTTGTAAACCAACTAAAAATATACCCCAAAAAAAGCACAGCAATTGTTTGGATAACTCACTTGCAGCCTTGGTGTACTTAAACCTCATAGAAGCACAGATGCAAAACAAAGGTGAGGAGAAAAAGAGCACAAACTTCTGTCAACATCACCACTGTTTCAAACTCGCTGATGTAAGATAACTCCTGATTCTACACCCTGCATTTAAACTGAATGTATAGACTAATTTTAAGGCATGATGATCATTTAAGTACATCTATTTCTTAGGAACACTGACTGCTTTTTATTGCCTACACACAGAACCAAGCAGTTACTGGCATAACAGACTAAGAAAAATGTTTCCACATTTTAAAATATCCTCTGGAATCCAGCATATCTTTAAACAAGCCATGTAAAATATTACAGACCAAAGCTGGTCTTCTAACTTCTATGCAAACCTTTCACTTCACTTCAAGGGCAGAATTTGATCCTGTGAGTTTTCAGAGGAGCTTATGCACCCTGGAATATTCGCACTGATTAAAATAGAACCCACTTTTATTCATTGCTATAACATTTTATTATTAGCAGCTCAGGACAACATCCAGTGCTAAAAAGAATGGCATGACATAATTCTTAAAATATGTTAGGCTGTTAAGATTAACACTACTTTGAGGTTCGTTTATTTTAGTGTCTTATGACCAAACCCCTCTGAAGAAAATCAAATAGAAATAAAAGGAACATATAATTTCTGCACACTTAATTTCTATCTATTTGCTTTCTGACACTAGAGACAGTAAATATTTTTGCATAAAATATCAAGAGCTATCAAGAACACAAAAGTACCAAAAGCCCCACACAGTATCTACATCTCACAAGTTGGTGGGAGTGGAGTCACTTCATCATTGAAGTCAACCAGACTTCCTAAGCTAAGCAGAGGAGTTTCACCAGGTATGAGTGCCACAAAATTACATTACTGCAGGTAACTATATTAGATCTTTTGGCATGATGTACAGTGAAAGTCAGAGAAGTGAGGCTGATCAGCCTTAAGAAGAGACTAAGTAAAATCTTACTGTGGACTTCAATTGCCTAAGAGCAAGGCACAGACAGAGAAGATAGAGCCAGAGTCTTCTTGGAAGTAATCACCACAAGTATGAGAAGCACTGGGGACAAGCTGCAGCATGGGAAATTCCAGTTAGATCAGGAAAAAAATTTCACAACAAGACTAGCCAAACACTGGAACAGATAGCCCAAAGAGGTGTCAAATCTCTATCCTTGGAGGCACCTGGGTGGTAAACTCACCCAGGCAACCCACAAACCACCTGATTCTCCTGAGCAGAGGGTAGGACCATGCTACCCTTGGAGGTCCCCTGAGGCATAGCAGCGTTCAAAATTTACTTCAACCTTACATATTTAATAATATATTTTACAGTTAATTTCCATATCCTATATTATCAATCTTGAAAAATATCTCATACATTACAAATAGACTGGAAAAAAGAATTGTTTTCTAACAGTTAACACGGTGCCTTCTAATTAATGTATTTGGCTACCTGCCTCAAGGGTACCTGAGGAATCACCATCCTAAGACAAGGCAAAAAAAAAAAAGAGAAAACAACAGCAACAGAATGCAATCAAAATGTATTTTCAAGCTTTTCCTCCTTTACACTCATACATACAAATAAAACAAACCGTAAGACATCCCTGATCAGAATGCTGAAAACACCTTCTCATTATTGAAGGATAAGCACTGCAGTCAAATTCATAAAAGTCCAGTTAGCCCAAGGGCTCCACCACATCTAGCTTTACTATATGCTTGGATACAGAACAGCTCCTGCTATCAGGATAGCACAGTTTAAATAAACCACGTGCAGGAGAACTGGGTCAATAATCTTATACTAAGCACAACCGCCAGATACCAAATGAAAGCTTTACCCTACACCCAATGTTAAGAGCTACAGAAGGAGACAACAGGCCTTGAAAACTCTCCAGAAACTCCATTCTTATCACAGCAGACAACCTCCTCCACAAAACTTCCCAATCTCTAACTGAGAAAGGACTTGGAGCAGGCTGGACTGGCCAGTGTACAATATCCAGGACTTCTTGAAAGTGGTAGAGAAAAAAACCCTGTGAGTCTCGTCATGTACCAGCCACCAAGTAGGAAGTTGCACTTCTTTACATACTGCCATGACCAATTCTTCTTGCAGAAACAGGAGGACCACTGACTAAAATCCCTCCCTTTCCCCCCATATTGAAGCTATTTACTATAGGGTACTTTTGCCTAGACCGTTTTTGTTGTTCTAGCACTGATAAGCTCTTCAGCTGTAGTTGCAGGAGGGAATACTTAGCAGAGTAGCTGTATGATCAAAGAGACAAGTTATTCTTAAATCTTAGTTCTTTCACAATGGAAACCTTTTTTCCAGCACTCACACACACCATTATTTTCTCCTAACTACTATAACACAGATTTCACAAATACTATTTGAATGAAGTAATTGCCAACCATAGTTTAAAGCAAAACAGAAGGGATAAGAAATAAATAACCAAATCAATACCTTGCAAGGTAATCTGATGTATTCTAGTTTATTCAAATGAAACACTGTACAAATCATAACACACTGTGTTTTACACCCTTCAAATACCTTGAATAAACAATCTTCTAACAGGCAAGGAATATTCTACTCATCAGGACATTTGACAAAGGTAAGCTGACTAATTTACAAGGTAAAGAGCCATAGCCTCATAGAGCACAGAAAACATGATATCCAAGACATTTTAACCTCTTGCAGAGATAGGTCAGTTATCCACATGACCCAGAAATGTAGAAATATACTTTTTTTTGAAAAAAAAAAATATTATTACTTTCTCCCACCACTGTACAAGGCTCTGAGAAGGATGAACTCACGTAACTGTTTTTGACTCCCACCTTACACATCACTGACATTAGAAGTAGTATCATGTTCCCATTCATCAGAGGCTTAAATTCTGATTGCCTTACTAAAGGGAAAAGCCAAATTGCAAAGCAGTCTAAAAATACTAAACAATAAAAAAATGCCTTTGCTTCAGAAGTAAAGAAAACCTCTTCTGTCAAGATTGGTATAAAACTGTACAGCAATTCACTGACATGATGGTAAACAAAATGCAATTAAGTTGTATATTCATTTATAAAAATGCTAAAGAAATCAGGGGCAAGGCTTTCTTACCGCCATTATTTTTTTCATGGAAAAACCTTAATTTTGTGCTGCTCAGCATAATAAGACTGAGTGCAAACCCTTTACCTGAACGTGTATCTTTTTTTCTTCAGAGGAAGAAATAATTGCATTGAGGCAGTTACTGATTTTTGCCTGACTGCTCTGTCCTTCAATTTATCTTGGTTGCTAAATTACAATTATCACACTCTTATAATTATTAATATGTTTTAGATGGACTCAAGTTTGCTTTTCAATAAGGTAGCATCTTTTAAACTAATCAGATTACACACTGAAGATCTGCATTCTTATATATATTCCTCCATGCCAATTTCTCCTTTCCTAATTTTAAAGAAAATTTGGTTCAGAGAGGCAACCACAGCAGCTCAACTACAAGCACTGCTTCTCCTCTTATTTCACCAAGCATCAGCTAAAACATTGTCAGACTTTGATACAAGACATAAATATAATTATGTTAATGATCCCTCTGTCATGATGTGGCCCAACTCTTATTTGTCAGTTAATATGGTTACTGATACATATAGGCAAGAATATTCATTGTTGCACTTGGTCTTATTTTAAAAACACTCTTTTCATATGAAAAACACATTTAAGAAACCACAATTATGAATTAAAGGTATTTTTTCGTGTTTTCTCCAACAGAGAACTGATATTTTAGAATTCAGAGCAAAGTTTTACATCACAGTTCAAGCATTTCCGAAGCACTGTTTCAGAACTTTGAAGTTATTCAGGATCCAGATAACCTTGGTTCCTTTTCCTCTGCACGTCCAAAACAAACACAGGAACTTCCATATGCACAACACATACTCTCCACAGAAGTTCCCTGCCACTGGTTCTTGTACTCTACCACATATCTGCACTTAAGTCAGACTCTGCTTGTACACAGTAGCAGAATTTGCCCCTTCTCTCTGGTTTAGAAGTGCTATTAAAAAAACAAAACAAAACAATCAACAAGAGAAAGGCACCAGTTATAACATCTCCTGCCAAACCTACCTAGCTAATATACCTAGCTGTATCACAATGCTCTAAAGATCTCTGTATTTTCAAGGATTTTATTTGCATACTAGTGCCCTAGATGCGAGATTAGCACTGTTGCACATACTTTTTACGGTAGTTAACCAGCAGAGCTCTCAACAGTTTTTCAAAACTTGTGATTCCAGAATGGTTTTCTGTAACAGCTTTTTGCATAAGTCAAGTTTGGTTATAGTTCTTTCACAGGATAAAAGACAGACTGTGCTACAATGGGTAAGTAACTTATGTTCACTGTTCCCTTTGGCTTCTTTCCCCAGTTCCTCTGTTTAAGAGAGCTGGATTACATACTCATTCCTGATGAGTCACATGCTAGGAATACCAGAAGATACTCAGTTTAATGAATTCATTTCACTTGTCTACAGAGTTTACCATTCAGTAAAAAAATATTGTCAACATACGTAAATCTTCCTAAATGCTAACTATGTGTCCATACTAGTACACAACTTGGAAATCAAGAAGTACTAATTGGAAAATCAGAAGAAAAACAGTGTTTAGCCATGCAATGCATAATTTGAAGATTACTCATTTACATAAAGATCTGTTAAAACAAATATCTTAAAAGATGGCACACCATTAAAAATAGTTCAGTTCACTGTTCAAATTCAGTAATTCCAGACTACACCAGAAAGAGGCATTCACAAATGTTACCACTGAATGCGTAAAAAATGGTAGAGATTCCCCTAAAGCCTCATGCAATAAACTGTTTTGAAGATGCTTGGGAACTGCTTGTCCTAGCTGTGTAGGCCATATACAGTAATCTGAAACTGACTCCTTGGATTTGAGAATGGTCCCGAGCCTCAGTATCCAAATAAACAGTCATACTTTCATGTTTAACACTTGGAATCCACCTTCATGCTTTAAGGCAGTGAGCTTTAAGCTCAGTGTACTAAAAATATGCAACTTCTTACAGAAATATTTTGTGGTTTACTGTATTAAAGACTAAAGTTGTTTTTGCAAATTTAAGAAGTGTTGAACACATTTTTCTTTCTGAAAACTTTCTACTAAGCAAGCAGTGAGGAATGATGCAGTATCTGCTTGGCAAATCTGACTATTTAAAGGCAGAACAACATTTTTTGAATGCAAGCTCTGGAAAGTAATTTATATCCCTATTTTCCATTCCCTTTTATTGCAACACGCTTTCCTGCCAAAATAATCCATGCAAGAATGCATGAGTGAAGGAATCTGCTCAGAGTTCAATAGTTTACTGTCAACTCCCTTAGTCTGATATATGACTCTTAATTGAGGGAATTGCATCTCTTGCTCTCTCTTTTTTTTTTTTTTTTTTTAAGTTTTTAAAAAGATTTTTAGGAGTGGTTCCGAAGAAAGAGATAATGAAGAATAGCTGAAAAAAACAGCATCTCCAGCGCTCTGTGACTAGTTCAATAAAAGCTAGCAGTCATCATTCAGAAAGACAAAGCCTTTGCATTTTGCAAACAGCAAAAATTCTATACTTTCTATGACTTAGAAGTTACATCTGAAAGTGGATAGATAAAATTGACAAACTCCATTCACACAACAATAATTGAATTCTAAATATATGATACCTGATGTGTTCTAAGTAAACACTAAGCCTATAAGCGTAGCTAGATTCTCCCTTTGCTAGAAGGAGAAAGATTAAAAAAAGAAGGCATAACCTTGCAAAGAATTGCATTTTCAAAAATAACTGTACGCTAAAAAAATATTTGGAGGCCCTACAAGAATGCATATTGCAATTGAAAACAACCACAATAAACAAACCCTTACAAGTTAATGGCTTCACATCTATTTCATTTTTCATTATTCTCCAAACAGGAAAAATAAAAAGCATTTCTGAAAACAACTGACTATATATAACATTTCCCACTGAGGAATCCTACAGTAATGCATGGTGTGTAAAGTAATAAATATTTGCAGGATTAAGTTCTAAATATATTTGCTCAATATTTGAGCAAAGTTACCAACAGTTGCCATTGCTTGACAATAAAAAGATAACATTTTAAAATATCATAGTTATAAATACAAATTTTTATTATTATTTTCACAATTACTCATATTTTGGTTACCTAAGTCCAAGGTTTTCATCCTGTATTTGAATCTCATAATCAAAAGGTCATTCTATGGCAGACCACAGAACAGAACAAAAGCGTATTTTTCAGAACAATGTTAGCAACACTAAACTTGTATCACTAGCTTTCTCTCTCCTGCCCCCCAGAAGTGCACATGCAGTCACAGTGCAATGACTACAAAATGAGCTAAACTAAACCTTTGGAGACTCTAGGGGGAAATGTCAGTTCACCCAGGATTGAGAGCATTCGAATACTGCATTTAAAACCACCTGTGCTCAACAATTTTATAAAATAATGACATTGCTTCATATGTTGGTAATCTTTGTAGATTTCCATCAGCATTTCAAAGCTTAGCGTTTCAGAAGGAATTCACTCAAAACAGGAGATGTAGGAATAATCACTAAATGTGTGGAAGAACAAATTTCAGTTCCAAAAGAATCCTTCAAAATATCAAGGAAGGAATTTTTGGGAAAAAAGTCAGCTTGAACCGATATTTACATATTCAACTAGCACAAACCAGGTCTCATCATAAGGCCAGCACTCAATCTATATGACTATATATGTGCTCCAAGACAGTGTCTGGAAATATATTTGTGGTATTTAAACAAGCAGGACAAACAGTTGGTCACTGGTACACTTATCACATTTTGTGCTTTAGATTCTTTTCACAGCACTAATCCATCAGAAAAAAAATACATGCACACAAATAACACGCTGTCTTATGACTCAAGTCTTGCTGTAGTTTTAACCATGTTGCTTAGGTAGAAATTATTTTCTTGCTTTATGGGTTTTTTAAAGCAGAATTCTCAGCACTGTCACATTTAAAAACCTGTTGCTTTGTTTACCATTGTAAGCTTTTATTCACCGACACTTCTCACATTTCCTCCCCGTGGACACTATCTAAGCTCTGTAATGTAAGTTTGCAACTGTTTTGGAGCAATCCAAGTCCCCATAAAGACCAGAAGGTGAA
Source organism: Corvus kubaryi (assembly GCF_017639235.1). Classification (NCBI taxonomy): domain Eukaryota; kingdom Metazoa; phylum Chordata; class Aves; order Passeriformes; family Corvidae; genus Corvus; species Corvus kubaryi. Next base: position 19,235,241 of record NW_024582054.1, read on the forward strand.
GAAACAATGGGAACACAGGATAGCTGCACCAGTAAATAAGCTGACTGCCCTACATGGCAAGGATTTACCACATAGGTCATCTAGTACTAGAAACTAAAGTTATGCCTTCACTTGACAACTCGCTTACCTCCCGCAATTCAAGCCTCTGAGCCACTGCTTCCAGACTTTCCTGGCCCGTGCTTTCCACCGACAGAGTGAACTCCACAAATTCATTGTTGAGCAGCTGGATACGAGCCACCAAGCAACTCTTGCTGGATACTGTGTAACGTCGAGTTCGTTTCAATTTTAACCCAAAAGGTAGAGGCATCTTCTTTTTCCCCAGAGACGGTTAGTGATAAAGAGCTGCTACCACTGAGACCTTGACAGGGGACGAGAAGTTATCTCCTCTCAAAAGGTAAGGAGCTGTAAAGTCTCCAGAGATCAACCAGCAGCAGCAGTATCCATTAAAGCCAAGCAAGTTTTCCACCAAGGGACAAGGAGAAGAGACATCCACTGGAGTCCTAGTAAGGAACAAAAGAGAAGAAATAAAAGAATCAGAAATACTTTGACTGAAAGGGGAATGGTAACATGGGAAAAATAACATGTATATTTTTTCTAAATCTAAATAATCAGTCTACCTTTCCAAAATGCAGGGCTGTATTCAAATAATGAAATAAGTACCAGAGTTTCTGGTTTTTCCACAGACAACATTGGGTTTTGGCAAGTTGATCTCTTTTTTTTAAACTCACAAGTGAATAATGAGTCTTAATCACGTGTGACTGCAATGTCTTAAAATAAGTATTTATAAACGGAACCGGTATTTAAATGAAGTATGTCTATGAAATCTGAGTTGCCTAAGGTATTTGTAATACTGAACAAAGACATTTTCTTTAAGAGTAAATTCAGCAATCTGGCTTGTTTTTCAGAGTGTTGTGCAGGCTCAGCCACTATCTACTGTTGGATTAAACACAAAACCAAGCCCCATAAATGATAAACCAGAAAAAAAAAGAAAGGCAAGAGAAGCATTAAAACTCACACCTTAGCCATTTTCTACCAGACAATTAAAGTGCAATTCCTCTAATCTTCCATGGATTACAGCAAGCTGTACCATTATTCCTTATGCTAAAGCACTGTATGATGCTTCAGGTTATGCTTTGCCTCACCAAGAGAGTATGTGAATTCTGAGAATCGTTTATTTTCTAATCTTTCCTTGAAAATCATACTCTTACCCAGACTACAGGTATACCTGTACAGGTACACCCATTTCCCCACCTTTTGCAAACACCTTCACGCCTCCTCTCCTGTCAGTTCCATTCCAAGCTTCGCCTTTCTCCTCTTCCAAGTGTTTTCCTAGCGCACGCACCCTAGTCTGCGAAATTTGCCACAGCGTCACGGAAAGGTTTGGGCTGGAAGGCGCCTTGAAGATCCCCCCGTTGCGCGCCGCTCCCCGGGGCAGGGATGCCATTCCCTCGGGGAGGCTGCCCTGCCGTGCGGGGCGGCGGGAGCGACCCGGAGCGCGGACACCGCCACGCCGCTTCCTCTCGCCGCCGGCTGCCGCTGCCCCGGGCACGGAGCTCTGCCCCTGCACCTCTAGCGGCAGGGCTGCCCCGACGGAACGGGGAAAGAAAACAAACGCCTGCTTTTCTCTTTTCATCTTTTTACAGGCTGGCATGTAATAGTAGCACATATTAAAAGGCACGATTTGATTCCTGAGGATTCTCAGGATGACCAGACAGGAGCAACGTGAGGATAGGCATTTCTTTGGAATGGAGGAACCGGAAGAAGCAGTCTTCTCAGCACACCTGTTCTTAAACTCAAAGGTATAGCCGTAAACAAACAGATACCACATTCTCCTTGGACGTTTATACACCCACCTAGAAACTTATCCAACATAACCACAAACTCTTCAGGCTGAAAACCCCGTATCAGACTCCCTACTGCCCAGCCAGCAGCACCACAAAGAAGAAAGGAAGGTGGAAAGACATTAAAGGCCTCAAATGGGGAGAAAGAGGAGGCAGCATGGCATTTTTCCTCAATGACATCTTTGCAGTCCTACTCCAAAGAATGACCAGAAGCATGTTTCATGACATTGTTTCTGATAATCTTGAAGCAGTTCTACCATTCCACACAATCTCCATCCTCAACAGATACCACCTAAAATCTCAGCTGAATGAGAAAACAATCCTCACCCAAACACCAACTAATTTATTTTTGGGTGCAGCTGTAGAATAAGTAACAAGAAATAACAACCGGTTTCCCTGAAAAATTTAGGGATACAGAGGGAATCCTCACTTTATTACTCGCTCTGCACTTTGATCCTCCAAATCCAGCCCTGCCTGAACAGCATGCAGGGAATGCTCTACAGACAGAAGCTTTTAGTCCCCTGTCCACTGCCAGCACTGGGTTTATTCCTGGCAGAGTAACTTTTGGCTGGCTGACCTCAGCTCACGTCCCTAAGGTCTGATTTTCCAATACATTCTTTGCAGAGTTAGGTGTTTTCTTTGGTGCTACAGCAGTGAGAGAAACCACTTTACTAGTCTCTGAAAGCTACAGTCAGAAATGCAGAAGTATTTCAATCTCAGGTTTTATGGAGTACCACTGAGCATGAAAGACTTTCAATCTTGTATGCCCATACCAAGGGTTAGAAAAGTATTCTAAGAGAATGGAAAAAACCTCCCAAAAATCACTAACCAGAGGCTAACCTGACAGGTGAAATTTCCAAACCATCTAATGCTGACATGAGGCAGCCTCAGACTTTCAGTTATTTCACTACGCAAACTGGTAGCAATGCAAACATAGGAAGGAAGTTTAGAGCAGAATTTTCAGAATGTGCCAGCCAGGAGCATTATGATCTGTTGTTTACATTTAATGCTCCACTGAGCATTTACCCTAAATTATTTCATTTTAGTATGTCTGACGTAGTCTTCATGACTTCTGACACCCATTTATAACAAGAAAAACTTAAGTAATTAACTTCCAGACCACGTCACAAAAGAGGAACTAAAAAAAAATTTAATAAATTTTGTAGAATTAAGGCAAGTTTGCTGAATAACACCAGGGTATCATTCAGTATCTTCTACTGCTAGCCATGTGTAGTTCTTGCAAACACAGCTGTGCTGGTTTTATTCAGCAGCTGTGCATTCTGCAGTCCTAGGTGCTCTCAAATTTGCCTGCTGCATTACTTTAAATTCAGACCTATCTGCATTGTTTTAAGCTACTTTAGCAAAAACTCATGGCAACGTACTGTCAGGAGTTACAAGTCCAACTGATGACCTTTACAATAACAAGCCTTTATTTACCAAGCCTGGAATTTTCATGCAACAGCTAAAAATGTCTTTAGTGGCCAAACTTTGTACCTTTATATTTCAACAAAAACCTGTAGTTTCAAAAATACTATATTAGAATTTCAGCAACATGGCCGGGACTAATGTGTGATTACTAAGCATTGTGTGTATCTTTCTCCTTTACCTTCACCTCCCAGTCCCCCCTCAATTATTAGCATTTTACTTTACAAATATTTTTGAATAGCCTGCATGAATGACGGTAATCAAAATAAAACTGCAATTTATTATGGTGAAAAAGGGTTCCTATTACTTCGCATTCTTGAAATACATATATTTATATCAGAAATATTTGGGCAGCCAAAAAAATAATCAGAATACTCCACCCTCTCCTTGTTTTACCAGTTAATCTTTGACATGACTCTTGGACTGAGAGAGCAGCAGTAAGTGCGTATCTCAAACTTCCCCCACCTCCAGAAGCACAGTCCCACAGCCTTTACTTTTCGAAAAGTAAATGGTTGAAACTCTCCAGCCTTGCGGTACACAGCAGAGATCAGCCGCTATGTTTTTACTGTGCCCGCTGTCTTCCCCTTACCTCGCACAGCGATCCAAACACACCGGGTCTCCTTTCACATACGTGTACCCGAAAAAAAACCCCACCGCTCCAAGACTTCTTCTCCCGGAGCCATCTCATCTGTATTCCTCGGGAAGTGACTTACTGTGTTCCTCTTGTCCGAAACAGCTGCTATCTCGGCTAACCCACCTTCTTCTCAGATCACTCATAGTGAAAACATTCCTCACTTCCTGTCTCAAAAAACTTGCTCTGGATATCATTCCACTGGGTAAAGAGCTGGGGGGTGGAAGAAAATACTACAACAAAATAAACCTGTGCCAGCTCTTCAGGCGGCCTCTTTCATGTGACGCTGATCCGCATGAGCGCAAATTGCGTTCTCAGGAATATTTTCAAGTCGGCCGTCCCTGTGTGCCTCTGTGTGTGTGCATTTAATTTCTTTTCCTGGAGGCGTTCCCCTCGCTCTATCCATGCGGAAGGATACGCTGAAAGAATTAAAGCGAAGGCCCGTATGCTTGTAGCCCATTACCTCAGAGAGTTGGAATGCCTGGCAGGGAGAATGTCAGCAATGAACAGCTGCTTCTCTGGCTACAGGGGCACTACAGAAATAGGGGTTACAACAAATAGCAGGCAATCCTTGCTTTTTTAAATCATATGATCATTTATTTTAAGCCTTTCCAGTTAAGGCAAATATCTTACCAAAATTCTGTTGGTCTTGTTTTCATACAGCTTGAAAATATTTTCAAGGTTTAATTCCTGTGTGCCTTACCGAATGACCTATGCACATACACTTATGTCCTTGCAAAGTTTCAGCTGTTGGCGAGATACACAGCAAAAAAAATGCAGACTAAAGGCTGATCTTTCAGCCCCTGCCTGGACTTAAAAACTCCCAAAGGTGTCACTACAAATTATACCCTTAATAACAACTGCCTTAGCAAGCTTTAAATGCATATAAATTCAGGAATATTTACAGTGTTCAACTGTTTAATGCAAACACCATAAGAGGAGCTGTGCTCCAGTCTCACAAGCATATGAAGACCTCTGTGGGTTTGTGTGCATGTGAAATCAACGATTGTTTCATGCAGTTTGGAATATTATGGCTCTCCACATTGAGTGAACCAGGCAAAAGTATACAGAAACTTGGAAACAGTCAGGGATGAGGAAAAAGGTAGAGTATGTGAATGCTGACTAATAACTGTAAAACCTAGAAAGTGTTTTGGTAATGTAAAGTGCATAAACATGCTACTGTCTGAGCAGGTTTAACCTGCAGGTCAACTATGCAAATAGCAAGTTGTTCACAAGGACACTAATCTCAGCTGAAATATGTAGGTAATTTTGTACTATAATGAATTCTTCTGAGTTATTTCTCCTAGACACATCGTCTTTCCTGAGATCAGAGGAGTTTCTCTTTTTTCCCCTCCATACATCAGCCATAATTATGATTAGCAGCTCATAAGCAATATATAAAACATTAGTTGGGGGAATCTTACATTGAGTAAAATTAACTAACCTTGAACTAACCTAAATGGATACCCTTTCCTAAAGGTGTCTGCTAGAGGACAGAACTGCAGTTACTTGCCGGAGAAAACTCACTGATACAATGTATGAAAAATCCAAGCCATGAAAATTCGGGATTACACAGGCAACCCCTCCTATTTCTAAACAATACTGGAAACAAAGTCTGAATTCTCTTATCTGTCACATTTCCTATTCTAATTCTTCATCACACCCTTTTCCTGCCTGATTCCCTGCCTAGAACTTGCATTTATTAGACTTTCCTTGCTTTCCATAGTTAGTACTTGCTGCATTTTTCTTCTTTTCATTTACACTAAAAACACCTCATCTTAGAAGAGACAGCTAGGACATTGTCAGTATGCTCCTCTGCAGCCTCCTTCTTCTTTTGAAGCTCATCACATTTTCATTCACAAATACTTTTTTTCCTCTGCTTTTTTCTTCTTATAACCCCAGTTTGTGTCCTAACTTTGTGTTTTTCAGCACCTTTTCCATTTTGCCCCACCTAATTTTTTTAATCTCACCACCTTTATATTATTACCTCTTTGCTCCAACTCTCAACTCCAATAAAAGGGACAAAGAGACAAAGCCATCCATGAACATGTGATGGACTCTGATAAAGACACATCAGTAAGACCTAGAGTGATTACCTGAGGGCACACCACTGAGCTTCTGCTTCCCCCTTTAAGCCCTGGTCAACACTCATGACATTCATGGTTCTTGACTTCATCTTTGCCGTACTCTTTATTCTGTTGTTGAAGTTTATCTGAGGAGACAAATAAATTCCCACAGCTGAATTTTGCACCCCTGGTTCTATAGGTACAATGGAAATTTTCTGCCCACTGGGTTGAATATGGCCTGCCCATAGTGGAACAGGGATAAACCTATTTGTTTCTCAGAAAAAGAAAGACATCCTCCCTTCTGAGATAGGTTTTTGGAGGGTTGGTTTGGTGGTGTTTTTTTTTTTTTCTTGGTCCAAATATGTGATTGCAGTTTGAGTTATCAGCCAATAGGCGGAAGTTCATGCAAATATTCACCTTATTTCAGTTCTGGAGGAACTCTCCCACATCTGGTCTTTGTATTGACTAAAGGTAAAACAGAAAGTTGGAAGCAGAATCAGGCACTCTCCAGGAAGAAAAAGTGGTATGCAAGTACATACTTCTCAGCCTAGTAGAAAGCTAGCCAGTTGTAATAACAACACAGGCAAGATAATCCGGAAACTAATAAAAGGTGCAGCAGTACAGGCGCTAGCAGCTACTCTGTCCTGAAGAAAACTCAGACAACCAGCTCTGGTGGACAGCAACCCAAGTTTAGCAAGTAACTTTGGTGAGAACCCATGGTTCCCTGGTTTTATCTTTTGCATGTTTCCCTCTGATTGGTTAATATTTTGTCTTCTTGTTTTATGTAGGATTATGTATATTCATTTTCCTTCTTTAATATGTATTAGTGCTAGAAAGTTCCGTGTTCCTTGACGCCCCATTGGATCCTTCCCTGAGTCCCTCCAATGTGTTGTTCCCATTGGTTCCCTTCCTGTCAGTCCCACCTGCTTGTCTCTATCCCATTGGCTGAGATCCCCTTCCCCACCTAGTCTGTACCCAGTATAAGATCCCTGGACCCTCCCACCTATTGGTCTCTTCGTCCCTGTCTTTTTATGGGAGTAAACTTGTGTGGCATACCTACGGAGAGTCTCCTCTCTTTAATTCTTTACCTTCGCCTGTGTGCCTGCTCAACAGCGACAGAAGGATACAGCCCCTTTTGGGTGAGGAGCTCTACCCCTTTTTCATTGTGTGTTGGGCACTGAGTGCCGCCTTCCAGAGGGGTTTCAGTGTTGACCTCCGGGCTTGTGTCGGCACAGGAGGGGTAAAACCCCCTTCTGCCAGCTCCCAGTGGCTGAAAACCCCTCCAAAAAGGGGCTTTCCTAAAGTGCTGAAACAATGAAGAAGTCGTGTGGGAAAATACCTTAATTTACACCATACAAAATAGTAACTTCATGAACTGAAAAGTCAGAATACCGCTAATTCTAAATGTGAAAGCTGTTCTCTAAACAAATTCACTTTATTCATAATGTTTTGTCTCTGAAGCCTTCCTGTTTTTTCATCATTCTATTTCTTATTTGCAAAAAACCAAGCGATGGCTGGGTCTTTATGCATCATTATATACTTTTGATGGTAGTAGGGAGGAATGCTAGAAAAATGACCATACCATATGTCTATTACATGCTTGAAGCCTGCAATTTCGCGTGTGCAAGATTAATTTTTATTTACGAGGTGCAATAAAGTGTCGAACAAGTTCTATTAAGTAGCTAATGAAGGTTATAGAATTTTCCTATTAGAAGAAAATAGGTAGTGTTCCTACACAGAATGTAGTGTGAACTTGAAGCAATGATCTCCTGTTGTTATTTGCAAAGGAAACTTTATTCAAACACAGTAGCTCTTTCTAAAGTAAATCCCTTGCTTTTGAAATAAACTTAATTCTTGTTTCTGTACTGCGATAATTATTTTTCTTATTCCAATAATAAAGTAGCACAACATATTTGAAATCTTAAGAAAGTAAAATGTATCTCTTAAAGGTTAATATGTAATGGTGTAATTAAACTAATTTGTTATTGATTCCATCTCACTGTAACACCAATATATTATAAGTGGAGTCAGGCAAAAAGCTCAGATAATTAGCAACAATTAGTCTAAGCTATCTCTGTATGATGTTTGATTTATATTAGGAACAGTGATGCAGAAAGTGATTAATACAGCTGTTAACTACAATGCCTGGAGTTTATTTTAACCAGTCGCATTACTTGTAAAAGACCCTTTATCTGTAGGCTGGGCTTTCTATAATATTAGTACTCACTAAATCAGCTGAAGTTAATCTGGGGCAGTGGTGCAAAAGATAAATTGTTTGGCTCAAACGTTATTTTTTGCTTACTATTATGTGTACCTTGTGGGCTTTTCTCCACAGAGTTCTTCCTCCCCCTGCAGCTGATTCCTTGTAGCAGTAAGACCAGTGGATTCTTGTACTGGGTGTGGAGGGGCTACAGGGGTGATGTCTGCGAGAAGCTGCTGGAAGCCTCCTCCATGTCTGATAGAGAAAATGCCAGCCAGCTCCAGGATAGCCCTTCCACTGGCCAAGGCCAAGCTCAAGCCCATCACCGACATTGGTAGCGCCTCTGGGATGACATTTTTAAGAAGGGTAGAAAAGTTGTTGCGCAGAAGCAGATTTCAGCCAGAGTGAGGAATGAAAATATGTGAGAGCAACAGCTCTGCGGGAGCCAAGGTCAGTGCAGAAGGAGGGGGAGGAGATGCTCCAGGCGCCAAAGCTGAGATTCTCCTGCAGCCTGTGGTGAAAACCATGGTGAGGCAGCTGTGCCCCTGCAGCCCACGGAGGTCAGTGCGGGAGTAGAGATCCACCTGCAGCCCATGGAAGACCCCCACACTGGAGCACATGGATGCCTGGAGGCTGGGAACCTGTGGGAAGCCGGAACAGGCTCCTGGGAGAATCTGTGGCCCTGTGAAGAGCTGAGCCCATGCTGGAGCAGGTCTGCTGTTGGGACTTGTAACCCTGTGGGGACCCACACTGGAGCAGCCTGTTCCTGAAGGACTGACTGTACCCCGTGGAAAGAACCCATGGCAGGACATGTTGTGAGGAATTGCAGCCCGTGAAAAGGACCCACATTGGAACAGTGAGTATACAGTCTTTGTGGTAGGCTGTTTCTACTGGGAGCAGGAGAGAAGGAAGCAGTGTCAGAAACAATAGATGATGAACTGAGCGTAACCCCCATTCCTGTTCCCCTGCGTTGGGGGAAGACGGGTAGAGAATCAGGAGTAAAATTAAGCTCAGGAAGAAGGAAGGGGTGTGGGGAAGGTGTTTTAAGATTTGGGTTTATTTCTCATTATCTTAGTCTGATTTGATTGTTAGTTAATTAAACTAATTTCCCCGAGTCTGTTTTGTCTGTGACAGTAATTGGTGAGTGATCTCTCCTGTCCTTTTTCTCAACACGTGAGCCTTTTTGTTATATTTTCTCGCTCCTGCCCTGCTGAGAAAGGGAGGTGATGCAGTGGCTGTGGTGGGCACCAGGAAACCTGTATAGCTGTAGTGTGGCATTAAAAGTGACTTGGATACTTTGTGTATGGCTATACCATAATTTATTTGTTTTTTTAACAGATACCTGAATCTTCAATTTGTGTAGTTCTGGAGCAAGAGCATTAATAGTAAAATAACGTCGTAGTTGTTGTTCTGGCATTCAGAGTTAGCCTAGCTCCCCGCTCGGGCCATCGGGAGCAGGCCCTGTGGCCCGTACCCCCTCAGCCGTGCATCCGACCCACGCCTGTTTGCTTTGCCCCGGGTCCCGCCGCGGGGCGGGCGGGGCGCTGCGGCCGCCGCCCGGCAGGGGGCGGTGCCGGCGGAGGCCGCGCGCTGTGCCCGAGCGCCGCTCGGTACCCGCGCGGGCGGCGGTGGGAGTTGGGCCCGGGGCCGCGGGGGACGGGGCGGGCCGGGGGCGGCTCGGTGCGGCCATGGAGATCGGCACCGAGATCAGCCGCAAGATTCGGGTGAGACAGAAGCCGCCGGGTCGCTCCCTCCGCCCGCAGCAGGAGACCGGGCCCGCTTGTGGAGGCAGGCCCGGCCGGTGGCTGAGGCACCGGGCTCCGGCCGGCCCCCTGTCACAGCTGCGGGCGGCGGGGTCCTTCGGCCTCGGGACTCCCCGGGAAGGGGCGGGAGCGGGAGAGTCGTTCGTGTGGGAAGCGGAGTCGGGGCACCCCTGTCCCCCGACGGGCAGCTGCCAGGTGCCGTGTCTGTCCCGGGGCTGCGGCTCTCGCCCTGCACAGCCCGGCCGTTCCCGGCGCTGCCCGGGAGGCGCGCAGCTTGGCCGGGAGTGAGCCCACGGTAGCGGCAGGGCCTGTCAGCGGCTCCTACTCGGCAGTCGCAGTTTGGAAATCCTGGCAGGTTTCTCGTTTCCTTGCTGAGCCGGGAATGACCTTTTATCAAACCATTTTAGATTCTTTTACTTTACACCTTATGAGTCCGGGTGGTCTCTGCTTAAAAAAGAACAGCTGGCACTTGGAGGTTGAATGATAGCGCCAGGAACTGGTCTATCGGAAGTATGGTAGAGAGTGTGGGATTCCGTTACTCTGCTGTCAGCCCCTCGCTGTTAGAACGTCCCTATCCTGAGCAGCAGAGAATAGAAAAAGTTAACATGTTAAACCAACGTGTTCAAACAGTTAATGAGAGAAACTTTGCTAAGCCTCCCACCTCTTTGCAGTTAGAAATACTTTGTTGATCCACCCCTTAAACAATATTTCATTATTTTTTAGGGTGCTATAAAAGGAAAGTTACAGGAGCTGGGGGCTTATGTTGGTAAGTTTTGCCATGTGTTTAGCAATCTTCTCTAGGTTGTTTTTGGTTCATAGGAAAAAAACAGCTTAGCTAATGGAACTTACTATTACTTGTGTTACTGCATACAGAAGCCTTAAGCATGAGAAGAATTACCTGAAGTGCTGGACTAGTAAGAAAGAAAGAGATGTACTTCACAAAATACTATAGTCTAAGCATAAGAGGAAGCCACATGTGAACATAAGTATATGAAGAACTAAAAGAAAATAAGTCAGTCTCATAGTCTTCCCCTTTAGAAATGGTGACAAGGGATTTGAAAGAAAAACCATGATGTGGGTATCTAAGGAAATTTCTTTGAAGCGTTAGGGGAAACATTATATAAAGCGAGAGCCTTGCAAATACAGCAGCAGTTAGCTGTGACCACTCTGAGATGGAATCAGTCTTTCTTAGGCATATTAGCTCTTGAATTCAGGGTGAGGTGTTTGTCAAAAGTAGGAGAGAGGACAAAGATGAGTGAGTGGCTTAGGAAATTAAATGGCCGCGCCAGAAACATTTTGTGGGACAAACATTTAAAATGTAAGAGCTTGACTGTTAAGGGGAAGACTAAGCTACATTGAGCTTATGTTGATAAAATGCATGTATCTTAGAGGCAGGGGGAGATTTTATTTTTGTTTGTGACAGGAGGGGGGTGAGCAGTGCGAACGTCTGTGGTCTTGTGGATTTCTTTGTTTTTTCTGAATCCGGGATTAAATGGATATTGTACTTCAGAGCAGCTGTGTTCTGCATCAGTAAAAGTTGATAACACAGCATTCTGTTGGAAACACAATACCTCAGTCCTGCAGCTGCATTGTTATTGTCTGTGATGCTTCTTGGATTTCAGGTGAAGAAAAGGAATTGAGACTATAATTTAGAGTTCCTATGAGTTGCAGGGCCAAGTTCAAAGTTTGTAGTTTGAGCCTGAATTCATCTTCTTTCCTGTTTCAAGGGAGGCATTGTGTTTAGGGAAAAATGTAATGGCTCCACAGAAGAGAGTTACCTATGGTCTGACATTCTGAGCTCAGCTGGTGCCAAGGAACTGTGTTTAGAAATTTTTAATTGTAAAATTGTCTTTTTTCACCGTCTCAAAGCTTGTCTTTTTAAGTAACTCCTTTTTTGTTGTTTGTTTGTTCAGGTTTTTTTACCATCATTCCAGGTTTCAGATTCTCAGTCCTTGATTCTTTGGTTTTTCCCGTCTTCCTGAAAAAAAAAAAATCTTTCTTGTCTCTAATACTAAGATGCTGGTAGAATACTAACCATTTTTGATTCCATCTACAACTGATTATTCTTGCTTTGTTTTCCTCCTGTCTCTTGAATTCAGAGGACAGGTTTCCTGTATTCCCAGGATCAGCATACAATATCTCTGCAGTTTCTTCTCAGTTGGTCTCTGAACTTCCTTAAATAACTTTATATTCCTTATTGGCAAGTCTGACTTGCCTTGGCCTCTTTTTTCTTTTTAAACCACTGTTTCCAAATTTCTGTGATTTTTCAGGTTTCTTTTCTTGACTAGAGTATTTTTGGGCAACCTTTCAAGTAATGTTTTTTAAAAACTCTCCATTTCTTCTTTCAGGTAACTAGTAAAAAATTGGTTCTCCCTCATTCTAGCTCCTGCACAAGAACCATGCTTTTGTTTCTTTCTGTAACTGCTAGTTCTTTTCTCTTGAAAAGTCTTCTACAACAAGATATGTTGAAACTTACTTGTTGTGTAGAGCTTACAAAGGAAATATTTATTTGAAGCAAAATGGAAATTAATTATTCATCAGCTAGGAAATTTTTCAAAAGGCTGTAGTTTCACATGCAGTTTAAGTTGGCATAAGCCAACACAGTTACTGAGAAAGTTTCTTTCCTTCTTCTATCATACTGTTACAAGTAATTGTGCTAACTTATGTTTTTACCTGTACTTAAAATATCTTTTTACTTTAGCATGTGTTGAACCACCTGAAAAGCTTACCACGTTTAAAAGTAGCTTGGCCAATAAATAAAATTCAAGTTTCTAGGTCTGAACATCAATCCATCTTGTGCGACTTCTCGTTTACATTGAAAAAAAAAAACCAAACACAGAGCAGCAAGAACAAAAGCCCAAACAAACAAAAAGCCACCAAAAAGAAGTTAGGGTTTAAGCTAGGAATGGCTTATGTTGGGACAATTGAGTAGTGGTAGTGCAGGTGCAACGTGTGAATGTTATTTCTGTAGCCTAGGGTAGAGATAAATTATTTACAGTGTATGTAGACATAGAAGAAAGGCAATTCCTTTCATTTGGATTTTGATTTCTATTTTTCATTTTTCAGGTCTTTTAAGTGTTGTGTACTGTCTTAGCTTGATTAAATAAGCACAGCTGTTTAGTGCCTTGGTTCAAATTCATAATTGGAAGTGTATTTCCCAACTGTTTTCACTTACTATTATGTTCATGTCATGCCATGGAGTGGCATTGGAGAGCATGAGGTGTTTGATTAAACTAAACTGGAGTCTGTGCTCAGGAGGCACAACTAATGCCTTTGAGCAACGATTGTTTCAGTCAGTCCTTCAGCAGAGGCCGGAGCTAGGCCAAAGTGAAATGCCAAACTCCCCAAACCCTTAATGTATTAATGGTGGGTTCTAAGCACCTTCTTGTGCATTCTGAGGAGTGGGAATACCTTGTATTCAAGGGAATGGGTTTCTCACTGTGTATGAAATTGCATACATTACAGAATAGAAATTCGCGCTCGAGGTTGCTGGGGTTTGTTTTATTTTTGTAGGTAGAAAATCTGCGAGTTAATACAATTTTGATTTGTTTAATGCACATATCTGAAATGGGTATTTATTTGTTTAGTTTTTGTAACTAAAGGAAATTTGACAAGAATAAGGTGCTATATTTGGTAATATTTGAGGTGATGAATATTGTAGATGCCTGCTAGTATTCAAGAAAAAGGATATAGGCAGCAGAGTGGCTTTCTTTTATCTTGTCCTTCTTTCTGTTGTGTTTACTCATTTTTTGAATATGTTGATCTTCAGCTTACACTCTTGTGAGTTGATCTTTTATTCCTTGCATGTAGATGAGACTTGTATTGAACCTCAGAGGAAATGGAAGTCTTGTTAATTTGCTTACCTAATCCTCTGCCTGCAGAGTCTTTATAGTAAAACTGGAAAAAAATTTGGTTACATGTTTAAAGATGTTTGCTATGTTTTCCATGATTTATTTTACTTTGCAACAACATCTTTCTCTTTCTATTAGATGAAGAGCTCCCTGATTATATTATGGTTATGGTGGCCAATAAGAAGAGTCAAGAGCAGATGACAGAAGACCTTTCCCTTTTCCTTGGAAACAATACCGTCAGGTTTACTGTCTGGTATGTTTGCAAGCTGCTTGTCACACTTCTTATCAGTAAGCCAGGACTGCTTTCTATAAGTGACACTCAGCATTCAAAAAACTTCTGTATCTTCCCATTATGTAATTTACATTAATGAAAACCTCTACTTTGCATGTCTAATAAGTAAATCAGTTTTAGTCTGGCAGCAGTTGGCTTCTGAGGTGATAATTAGATGGCAAAGGACTGGGGGACTTACATTGTTTGTTTAAAAGCCAGACAGATTTGTGAATGGAGTGCTCAAGTAAGTGAGGGCTGTATGTTGACTTAAAATCATTCCTGCAAAACCCACTGTGAGCATGAGAGTGCTGTTCACTGCAGTTAGATGTAAAAGACCAATTTGTTTGCTTTTATGCTAACAGTGCTTCAGATTGCTGTTGTGCATGGGAATTACTATATCAGGGCAGATGAGCAGTGGATCTAATTCTGTGTACTGTCTTTGACAAGGCTTAGCACCAAATGCTTAGGTATTCCCACCTCTCAGGCTATTTATTTATTACTGCCACGCAACACTAAAAACCAAAAGTAGAACCTCAGAATTACTGTGAGCAGGACAACTTAGCAACATTTCAGCTCTACTGTCAACTCCTGACAGTGTAGGTTCATTTACTCCATGCTGCATGACAAACTTAGCTATTGTATTTATCATGCATTTTCTAATACTGAATTTGTTTTACAGTGGAAACCTGTAAGTAGATCCACGTTTCAGACATTTGACTCTAGAGATTTTTGTTGCTTTCAGACTTGTGTATTTTTTCAAGTTAATCTTATTTTTGAATCTCATACCTAATAGAGCTTTAAGGAACATTATTTTGTTTTGTATAGATGAGAGAAATATTACAGTTTTTATTCTTTTTCAGTTTGCTCTCTTTGACATTTTCATAATGACAGGTTACATTCACTTCCAATATTTCTTCTGTGTAATTAGTTCCTAGGAGCTTTTCTGTAATTAAAAAGCAGAAATAAACATTTTAGAAATTGGCTGTTACGAAATCATAAACATTGACAAAAAATGAAAATAGTTCTAGCTATTACAATTCACTGTATTAGCTATTTAAACTGATGGATTTCCAGGTGATGGTGTTACTTGTGTGGATATAGTTTGAGTTTACTTGCACAGGTTTCATTTTTTTCTGCACATTTGTCAAAAATATAATAAAGGGGTACAATTAAGTGTGGACGTCTGTTTTGAAAACTGCACAGGCATTTCTTTGCTGCCTTTTGTGGCCTGCCTAGGTGAAACTTTAGGATTTCACTGTATCAGGAAGTCATGCAGTTGTCTTTCTCACAGTAGTTTTAGGAATCAGACAAATCAGTGAAGATTACAAGTGGATGAGGGTGTAGCTCTTGTACTGCAGTGTTGACTGAATCCTGATACACAGTAAGAAAGAACAGGATAATATGTAGCAGAAAACACTTTTATGGCTTTGTAAAGGAAACTAAAATTTATTGAAAAAATAATAAATATGTAGAGAAAAATATTTCAGCAGATAAATCAAGATTATTTTATATATGTATATTTAAAATGGTGTATTGACTATATGCAAATATTATACTGCCAGCTTATTTTGACACCTGCTTAAATTTTAAGCACGGTGACTGTTTTAACCCTAAGTCAGTATTCTCATTTTTTAATATATGTATGTGTGTGTGTAGATGTGTGTGTGTGTATATATATATATATAAATAAATACAAACTCAATGTCAGAGTGCTTTATCAGGTTAAGTAAAGGTAGGTGTTGGTTAAAAGAAGGATGGAAAAGAAGACAAGATGAAACCTATGCAGTAAGTTGTAAGGGGACTGGTGGAAAAATGTTACATAGCATTGTAGTTGGGAGTTTTATATACTTCTATTTCTTGTAAAGACAACCCAGAATATTTTTGTTCTTAAACGTTGGTTAAACACAGTACTCAGCAAGATATACCTTCCTTGGTTTGTCTCTGTAGCTGGTAGCTTTGGGCCTTCTGGCAGAAGTTTTGCAGCAATTGTGACAGACCTGGCAATCCTGCTGGTTGGCCAGCACTTCTTATTCTGAACCAAGTATCAGATCAGTTACCGTGAGGTCAGTGTGAAAACTGATCTGCATCACCAGAGCTCAGCTGATGAGTGTTCTAGTGAAAGCTCACAAGGAGGACGAGTATAAGCCTTCCTTATCCTCACATGCAGTCTTTTCAATATATTTTTAATATGTTCTTGTTCCTTAGCTCCTAATAGTCAGCCTAAATTATGGACTTGCCCATGATCAGGTTTGAATTCCAAGCATTCAAGTGTTGGGTGGGTTTTTTTTGATTTCTCCTCACTGTAATGTGTGTCTGTTTTTAAGCAGCCTTATTATATTAAAGCTCTGTAATTTTCTGTGTTACTTCAGTTTAGTGCCTTTTGCATGGGCAAAGGGCAAATTTGGTACCTCACTGAAACGTTTTTTCTCGCCAGTGTGTCTCAGAGAGTATGGTTGGTATTTACAAAGCATGCTGGAAAAATCTGAGAATCTTACATGCTATGAGTTTGTACTTAAAATAATGTTTGACTCTGCTGTGTAATTAAAGTTTCATATACCAAGTAAAATTTTAGGCTACGCTTTAGGCTTCTAACAGGTTTTTTGAGTCAATCCTTTTGGTACTTAACTCCACTGATTGTAGTGAAAGGCGGGAAGTACTGGCTTTGATTATGTAAACCAACTGAATGCCAAAAATAGCTGGCTGATGTGACAAATACTCTGCCTGCATGTACAAGACATACTGGAGGCAAGATACTTTGAGCCTCCCTTTTGGGGTTAAACATACTTTGGTTGATGGAAAGTGAAGTCTTAGATAAATGAGGTGCTTGTCATAGGGGGAAAGGCAGTGGGTTTCTGAAAAATGGTTAGTCCGAATGTAAGTTAAAGTTCTTTATTTTTTCTTTCTCTCTTTTGCTTCTGTCCTTGTCCACTGTCTATTTCAGGCTCCATGGTGTTTTGGATAAGCTACGATCTGTGACTACTGGTAAGTAAGAAAATTAATTTTGAGTGAAGATAGGCTTATTTTTTCAGTGTAGTGTTACATGTCTAGTGAGTTGCAAAAAAGCGCAGCTCTAGGCTGTTTTGTTAATTTCTGGTTTATATGGTCTTTTGGATCTGGACTGTTAGGAAAATTCCTTTATATTTTGAGATAAAGAGTTTATTTTTGAGTCCAGAGTGTATTTCTCTGTATTTCTTGCTGATGTTTCCAGCTGAAACAACTTTCAGCTTGTTGTATTTTCAGACCTGTGCAATATCTTGTTTGCAGTTTCATAGCTACCTTTATTGCAGAATCTGTATTGCTGTGCTATAATGTAAAAGTGAAAGGTACCTGTCTCCACAGAACCAACCAATGTAAAATCTTCAGAATCTAGTATCTTTGAGAGCAACCTGCTTTCCAGCAAAAGCAGTTCATGTGTGAGTGATGAGAGAAGGCGTGAGGATATCTTGCCACCTCTTGCAGTGTCAAGCACTCGGACTGAAAGAAATGACTCCAGAGTTTCAACCAGCTCACAAGAGCAGAGGAACACTGCTTCAAGGTAAGGCTGCTGGCTACTTCTTAACACACCTTCAGACATCAGTAGTTGTGTGAGTATAGTAGACATTGTAGAGAGTACAGACACTTGGAAAGATACAAGTAGTTTTGAAGACTAAAGCATTGCTACAATGTGTTGTATGAAAAACATTAAATCAGAATTCAGTTCTTTAAGCAACATGTGGGCTTAGATTAATTAACCAACTGAAAATACCAATCAGTGTGTTAAATTTGTATAAACAATAATACATTAATGATTCTTCCCTCCTGGCTTTGATTAAAAGACAGTTCTCATTTTCTGGAACGCAGATAACAGTTGGCAATTTCTTCTTTTATCAGGCAGTCTGGTGAAGATGGTTCTGCATCCCCCTTAACATCTGCTGTCAAGCCTTTGAGGGAATTGTCACCTTCTGAAGCTGTAATTGACATTAAACCTGAACCAGATGATCTAATTGATGAAGACCTAAACTTTGTGCAGGAGAATCCTTTGTCACGGAAGAAACCTATTGTGACTGTAACTTATGGTTCTTCTCGTCCCTCAGCTGAGATCTACCGGCCACCAGCTGTCAGGAGTGCAGATGGCAATGCACATGTGCCCAGATTGTCACAGCAGGGCAGCTTGCAGGGGAGTCGGCAGTTAGACACACAAGGCTTCAGGTCTCTGGAAACAGGCCAGCTGTGCAATCCAGAAGCGTTTGGCAGCTTAGCAGAAGGTCACAGACCCACCTCCAAACTTGGTGCTGATAAAGTGGGCAGTGAGGTTGGTACAAGCTAAAGTGTTGCAAAAGTTTATTCTTGTTAGGAACCTAAATTACTATGTACACTTCAGTAAAATCCTGACCTCAGAGAAATCAAAAGGTACCAGTAGGTTTGAGATTTCATCCTTTGGGTCCACTGATAAAAATAGATTTCATAATTTGACATCATTATCTGATAGCTTGCTGCATCTCAGAGTTAATTACCATGTACATCTTAATGTCATATTGACTTGTATTGACAGGTTAGCACATTATAGCATATGATGAATCAGAAATTATAATTCTGATCTTAAGATCATTGAAACAGCATGATCTTCCCTAAGTGCTATGTATACTCCCAACTTTACACAGTTCTGTAAATCAGGATTTTTGATATGCTGTTTTTTAGCCTAGATACATCGATGATGATGATTCTGTTTAGAACCATGTCAGTTAAGAATTCTTTGGGATTAATGTTGGACAAGGACAACCTGAAAGGTGATTGCTGCCCTATGTACTTTGGAGGCCAGGCTAAGCCAAGCAGGGGGGTGGTCCTAGCTGATAAGACTATCCATATGATTGAATTAAGATCCTTTTTTGAGAGGAATGCAGATAGTTATGGCTGCTAATGTTGTAATGAATGTTGGATTGTGGGTGCATGAATGTTTATTGCTGCTCATAAAGTTCTCTGTCTTTGCCACTACTTAGTTCATTATGTATAAGGGATAATGAATTTTATTTGGAAATCCGGAATGCTCTACCAAGATACGTGCTGGTGTCTTAGTTTTTGAGAGCATAGAAGCGCAAATGAGAATATAGTGATTTATTTAAGGTTGTACATAAATCACTGATGAGTGACTGGAACATCTCTCCTTGCAAATGTTTGAGAAAGGTCTTACGGTATTTTTCTTCTATTACTATTTCATGAATAAGATCCAGAAGAGACAGCAGGGACTTTGCACTGTCTAAACTGGACCATCCTGACTGTATAAACACTTAACATCCTTTGGAATATGTCAGATTGCTAGAAATTAATCCTTATACTTCTCTGAAATTAGAGATGATAGAGAGGAGAAAGTCATTTATACCGATTCCACTTCTCTCTCAGACTTTGAACACACTCATCTTGAAGGATACTATAAATTTTGTTGGAAAACCCTCGTTTTCTGTAGGTGTTGGATAATTTGTCTCTAAATGAGAGGTTTTTCTTTTTTTTTCTAAATGTTGTTTACAGTTACGTTTCCAATGAGATGTTTCAGTGTAAATGTGTCTGATTTTCATATTATCCAATGCAGTCACTTGTATGTGCAGACAGTGCAGTCTTAGACTCGTGCAACTGGAATGGACGTTCTCCATCTCCTGGCTGTAGGTGGAATTGCAGTGCTTTCTTTACTGGCTTATTTGTGCTAAATGAGCTGTTTTGCCTGCTCTGTTTGTTGCAGGAGGAAAGCTCCAGGAAGAGACGGCTGCCTGTTGTAAGCTCGGTAGTCAAAGTGAAAAAGTTCTGTAATGATGGAGAAGATGAAGAGGAGGAGGAGGACTACGGATTGCGAACAGGAAGCATCTCCAGCAGTGTGTCTGTACCTGCAAAGCCAGAAAGAAGGTACTGAAGATCTCAGTGATTCTGGGTTTTCAAGAACTAATTTAATGAATGAAAACTTTGGAAGTGGGGGAAATCAGTTTGCACTTCTGAAAATTGAGAGACAAAATTTAATAAGCCATTTTAATATATTTTGAACTATCTCACAACTCTGTGGTAGAGATGCCTGTTTATTCCACTCTTTCACCTTTGATTTTGTAACCTGTTTTCATTATTGCGTGTAAGAGGCAATGGAGTGTGAATTTTTACATTATTTGAGTAAAGTTTACTGGCAAAAGAATATTAATGTTGGCATGTTTCAGACCAGGTATTTATTGTGGTAAAATAATTTTTCAGTAATTTGATTTATGTTCAGAAATACTTTTCAAACCAGTTATCACTTGTTCTTTAAGGTGTCTTTCAAGCAGTCTTCACAGGTTTTTCCTTTTTTTCTCCTCCTTAATTCTGTCTAAATGTCAGGCATTAGTCAAAATACATGTCTTTTGTATCTGATTTCTAACAATAGAGGAAAAACATTTAAAGTAGAGAAGAGATGGTTCTACTGACCTACAGTGCTAGCTTGTATAAGATCTATTTTAAGCTAATACACTGTATTGAATTTATCTTCAGCACCGCAGCCCATTTATCTGATTTAAGCTTCCTTATTGTTGATGTTAAAGACAAGCAGAAAGCATTTTTTTTGCAAATAATATGTTTTGGATCGAGTCAGTCTAATTATGTAGCTGGGTCATATTTCTCAGGACGGCTGCATAATTATTGGTGCCAGCACAAACATAGCAACAGGTAACTGGTGGGCAGAGGTGGGAAGAAATTAATGGCAGAGAGGGCCTTTCACATGTAGGATGGTTTTTACAGCAGCATAAGCTGAGAGATGAAATCACATGTCTGGGCTTCCATTTTTTAGAGCGTTTTCTGGCTCTCCATCCACTGAGATATTAGATAAACTGAAAACTGTTTTGGATAAAATAATTGTAGATGATGATTTCTGTTAATAATCTGCCTGTGTTAACCTGTTGAAATACTTGTCTAACATGGATACAGTTGCTGTGCAATCCATGTACAATGAATGTTTTTTTTTTTATTTCCTTTAGACCTTCATTGCCACCTTCGAAACAGGCCAATAAGAATTTAATACTGAAAGCAATCTCTGAAGCACAGGAATCAGTTACAAAAACAACCAATTATTCCACTGGTAATTAGCATTGGTGTTGCTTGTGCTAATCTGTATTTCCAAACTCTGTTGTTTAAATCCAAGCTAAGTATAGCGCTTAGAGATAAGACAGAATGCTAAATAGCAAGTCGGTGATACACATGAGGGATTTACCGTGTCCTGTTTCATTATATTGATGTTCAGCGATGAATTTTGAAAGCATGAACAAGGGAGGAAAGTGGTATTTAAAGTGTATTAATCAAGATAGTAAGTCTGTGAAGTGTATAAATACAAAACGGAAGTGCCAGAGTATTCTGAAGTCAGTAGTTGCCAAGGGGAAATTAATCAGAAGTAGGCAGGTGGTTTGAACTATTTAATAGATCTCTTTTCCCTTTCTGCACTCTCCTTCTTCCTTCTGAGAGCGGGGGAAGAAAAAGCCAAAGAGCAAAATAATGAAAATGCACTAAATATGGGTAATAGAAGTGCAAAATAATAAGGAATGTAGTGATTGATGTATATATCAGGGCATGTTGATAAGTATCAGGGTATGTATGATGATGTACATTGTCCTTTAACAGCAAAGCTGCAATTTCAGTTCAGTGATTTTAGTTGCAGTTGACACAGCAGTTGAGCAGTTGTCTTTGTGTAGGCATTCCATTCTCCTAGCTGGGAGAGAGTTCTGCTGAAGAAGGGCAAATCCAGCTGTTGTCTTGTGCTTTCATTTCATTGGGTATTGATAAATCTACATGTCGTCAGCAGGACACGTTACACCTTGCCAGGGAAGGAGCATTCACTAAACCATGACTTTGACACCATCTGAAGTAGGACTGAAAGCTATCCACAGTCTCTTGCCTGTTCTCTCTCAAATTCTGCAAACTAACTGTAAGAAACAGTACTTTGAAATGATGCAGGAAGCTCATTCCTGTGTAC
This sequence comes from Corvus kubaryi, assembly GCF_017639235.1. Lineage (NCBI taxonomy): Eukaryota > Metazoa > Chordata > Aves > Passeriformes > Corvidae > Corvus > Corvus kubaryi. The sequence continues at coordinate 19,257,237 of NW_024582054.1, forward strand.
AAAGCAGTATGGCAGGAAATGAGACATAGCTGGAAAATTCTAAATCAATTAAAACTATTGATCTTTTTAACAGTGGTGATCTTGTAGTTTGGCTTACAGTGGAGAGACCAGAAAGCACCACTTTGCTGTTTAATACAGAGGTGATTTGTGAATTTTACCTGAAGTATCATGCAGGTTCTTCCACTTCAGAAGTAATTTTTTTTTTTTTTGAAGTCTTTTGAATGGAATATGGAAGTAAACTAATTTAAAACACACAGGTGAAACAAAACAGTAAATTCATAAATAATGAATCCAGTACTTGAGTAGTACCTTTCAGCTGTTTGCATCAGAAGGTGAATGCTGATCTGATACTCAGCCAAGGGAAGAGTTTAGCTTATCACAACCAGGTCTGACAGTCTTACCAGAAGCCAAGTAAAGAAGTCAACCTGTTATCCTGCTACCCCCAAATGCCAAGCCACAACTATCTGTACAGAGACTTAGAACTACCTGAAAGGAGGGCGTAGTTCAGTCAGGGTTGATCTCTTCCCAAGTAACAAGTTGATAGGACCAGGGAAAATGGCCTCAAGTGGTGCTGGTGGAGGTTTAGATTGGATGTTAGGAAAAAGTTCTTCGTGGAGTGGGTGGTCAGGCATTGGAACAGGCTGTCCAGGGAAGTGGTGGAGTCACCATCCCTGAAGATATTTTAAGAAAGGTGTAGATGTGGCACTTAGGGACATGGCTTAGTGGTGCGCTTGGCAGTGGTGGACTCGGTTTACAGTTGGACTTGGTGATCTTAAGGGTCTTTTCCAACCTAAGTGATTCTATGATTCTGCTGTCATTAAGTTTTGTGTTTTATTTGCAAGCACTTTAGCAAAGGGTAGCTAGCTAGCATCATACGAAGAGACATGATTATCCATGGTTATTTATATGAAAGATGGAATGAAAAGTGATTTCAAAGCTATTAGAAAGTACCACATTAATTGTATGTAGAAGTGGATGAATGAGTACTTTGCTGTTGTCACTCTAATCCTTCTCATGCTGTTTTGCCTTACAAATAGGTGTTCTGAAGTGCCACTCAGGGTGCTCTGTGCACATGCACAAATGTGCTTGCACACTAAGAATTTTACAGGTAGATAGAGATGCTTTTTGTGGAGACAGATGCTTGGGATTTTTGTGTGTGTGTGTAGGAATTTATTAGAGGTATTTTAGCACAGTATATCTAAAAATAGTACTATTGTGTGATGGGGTAGTATGTAAACGATTTGCCATTGTTTCTCTATTTAAAGTTCCACAGAAACAGACTGTTCCAGTTGCACCAAGAACTCGAATTAGCCCAGAAGAATCACAGTTAGAAGTAATTCATGTGCAAAGCAGACTGCCTGTTCTGAGTTCTCAGCTTCAAGTAGAAGAGCCAAAGGAGCAGACAGTTGAAGAAATTCAAGGTCATCTGATAATATTCTTTAAGAATTTATACTAGGGGATGTCATTTTACAGGCTGAGCAGAGAAAAGGAAAGGAATGCTTTTAATTTTTAAGTCTGCATCAAAAGTTGCATGCAGACCTGCCCTGAAGACTATGCAGCTTTCTAAAGCATGTATGTCAGATAGAGATACATGTATACAAACACACACAGAGACAACCTCAGAGGCGTTAATCAGTAAGTAAAGAAGGTTAACGTGTTTGTGGCATGTCACTGAAGAATAGTTTTGCATAAGCACTTACATTTGGATAACTTCTCTTTTCCCCATCCTTTGCATATTTTCCTTAGTACCTTGTAGGAGTAATTCTGTCACGAAGCTTAAGTGAGAATGAAGATACTCTAGAGTATTTAGGACAATTTTCCAGCATATGAAGTATTTCCAGCACATTGTTTTCACACAAAGGGTTCTAGTGTTTTATGTTTCAGTTTAAATATAAGAATAGTGTATTTGCTCTTACAGGACAGCTAATACCAGGCTAGCTGTGTCAGCTTTGGTTTTTACTTCTGTTTTGAACCTCCTAAAGGGCATAACATATAAAGGCAGTCAGTGTCTTTTCAGCATGGTTTTGTTATAAAGGATGGGGGGGGTTGTCTTTATTAGTCACAAGGAATCATAGAAGTAAGGCAGGGGAAAAATATTTCTGTAACAAGGGCTTAGTTTATACTTGCTAAGTGTTTAGATATTTAGATAATGGTTAAAATTTGGTTTGACTAAGATTTTTGTCATTGTTAAGGAATGGTAAACATTCATTATTTTAGAAAGATACTTGCCATCACTTATTTCTCATTTAAATGTATTTGTAATCTTTCTGCCACCACAAAGTAGTTGAAATTGTATTTGTGAAGTATGTAAGAAAAAGCTTTATCAGCCTTTGAATTAATGCACAGAAAATAATTATGCTAAATATTTTCACTCTTTTGCCATTGAAATGGAAATGACAGCTTGCTTAGGAAATCTACAGAGAGCAAAAATAAATTTTTCAAACCATAACTCAAATGTAGAACAGTGCTGCTCTGTTTCAGCTCTTTAAGAAGACCATAAAGCAATCCCTGGTTAGTTGCTTTCCTCTGTGTGTGTTCTCTGAATGGCCAACTCCTCTACAAATGAGGAGGAAGAACTTGGCCTTCATCAGTTGCTGTGCCCACAGACTTCATTTGTACTGAGCAGTGATTATGGGAATGAGTAGTGTCTTGCAGTACCTAGATTTTGCCATGTTACTGTTCCTGAAACAAGGAGAAACGGGCTCATAATAATGAGAATGGCTTTTTTTTGTTGTTAAAAGTGTGAATGTTTTGTTGTTGATCTTTTTTTTTTGAATTCAAAGAATTAGAGAGTGTGCCTCAGTTCTCTAATCTATAGTTTCATGTTGACATGCAGTAAAATATGCTTCTTATTGCTTTTTTTTTTTTAGGAATTGAACAAAAGGAGCTCTCTTCTCGGCTTCAGATTGATCCTATGATTGAAGATACCTTGCAAGTGACTCAGGGTTAAGTCTTGTGATCTTTTATTTTCAAATCTTGGATTACTTGCCAGTGAATGTTAAGATGCTCCTTTTTAATTAAGTATACTGATTTCTACAATTTTCTAGTTTCTACATCTCTAAGGAATGAATGCATTACATTAGTAGCTGTTCAAAGAATGAGAGATTGTGACGGGGGGGTGGACCCCCTTCTATGCTGTTTCAGCATAGCCATTCCATTTACAAAATTGCCTGATCTGGCCTAATGTGACTTACGGCTTCTGTTGATCCACCTCTGTGGAATTAACAGGGAAGTAAAAATGTTTTCTGGAAGCTACTAGGAAGAAATTAAAACAGTAAAATTAGCTTATTGACCATATAAATTGATACTAAAAATATGCTATGAGTTAAAAGTACAACTACCTCCTTATTTTACTCTTTTCTTTGTAATTTTTCTCCCAATGCAGATTACTGTGACCCAGAATCTATGGTGCATTCAGATACTCGGTCATTTATCCTGAAGAAGCCCAGGTTATCAGAGGAAATGGCGCCACAGAATCAGCAATTGCGCAAGAAGGGCACAGAGGCAGTGCAAGTTCACTCAGGACGTCTAATACAGACAAGGTAAAAAGCTACTTCATTTAGGACTGTTAGTAGTCAAATTGCTTGTTTGTGGTTTAGATGGAGTCGTTTGGTCATACTTGTGCTTTGTCAGTCCAGTCAGGAGGTGTGAAATCATGGAAAATGGACTGACATTGAATAGCAGAAGAAAAAAAGCAGGGACAAAAAGCCTCTCAGAAATCCTTCTAAATGGAAAATAATCCCAGGTTCAGCTGAGCTTGAGCATGTCTTTTGATTTGCAAGAAAGAAAAAGAAGGAACTGAAAAGTACTGCTTTTTTTTTCTGATTTCTGAAATCTTAGTCAAGTAGTCATTTTCCTTAAATTGCCTTTAGTTTTATACCTGTTTCACCCTTGGATTGCATTTCTTAAGAAACATCTTCTAACACAGTATTGAGTGGTGAATCCTGGACAATGACTTAAGCCCTCCTTATGGGAGAGTTTGACCAAGAGAAGCTTTAAGTTCATGTCAGCCTCAAACGAAGTTCCAGGTAACAAATAGTCCTACCTGTTAAGAGTTAAAGCCACTCCGATCAGCGTGATGAGCTTCATCACGTGGGCTGCTGTGCTTGAGAAACTGCTGGTGTTTCCTTCCTGCGAGTGGCTTTCAGCAGCCTGTGTTAATTGAAAATAAAACCAATACTGAGCAAATAAACCCAAAAGGGTAACCTGGCAATGTCACAGTTGAAAGCTGTGACTGTGCTACAGGAGAGAGGTGAATTTTTGCATGTGAATAGGTCAGTTTCTGATTTCTTCAATCTGAAAGTTTTAGCTCATGCTGTTTTTAATGTGCTGGTTTCTCCTTAAAGGCATTCTACAGTGTACTTGCTTTTAGCCTCATTTCATAGAGAGGCAAAGTTTATCCCATTGCTGTTTGTCAAAGATGAGAACTCCACAGTTCTCCAAATACTTAGAGTTACCTGTCATTCAGGAAATCCCTCAGGTGAAATGGATAGGATGGTGAAAGGCTGGAGAAAATGTATGTGTCCCCTGTTTTAATGCTCCCTCTTACCCACACTGACTGCTGTCAGATACAGAACACTAGGCTAGACTGACTTTTCAGTCAGGCTGGGTGTTAAAGTTCTTAGTATCAGTATCTCAATCCTCTCATCCTAGTTCTAAAAACTTTTACACCACTGTTTCATAATGTGCTTTTTGGTAATTTTGAGGAGACACATGTTTTGTGTGTTAAAAGGTTTGTAATTCCAAGAATGGTATTTGCCCTCTTTTTTTTGTCTCAAAACTGTAAATTCCACAGGATTGACTGTTTGTAAATGAGCTTTTGGATCTGTCTGTTGAGAAGAATGCAACAGACTGAACTGTACCTGAGAGCTGTAGCTCTTATTAGTGCCTCAGGGAGACAAGAAGGCAAACTGTTAACTGGAGTGCATTACCAGTAATTACTAAAAGAAGGTCTGTTACCGCTTGACTCCCATTGATAAGATTGTACTACTTTCACTTATTAGCACCGCTCACATTCACTCAAACCTCTTGAGTCAGAAAATCTAAATTTACTACATTTCTTTGTTTGATAGAGACCAGCTTGCACAGCCAGAGAAACCTGCTAGTCCCAAGTTCATTGTGACGCTGGATGGCGTGCCCAGTCCACCAGGATATCTTTCTGATCAGGAAGAGGAAGATATGTGTATAATGGAAGGATTAAAGCCAGTTACCCAGCACATGTGTGCTGGCAGAGGATTAAAAGGTCTTCGGGCACAGCAGATGCAAATTGTAACCAGGCAGCTGGAGAACTGTGACGGTAATAATACTGACCAACAGGATCTAACACTGGTGTGCTGCTTTGATCATGGCTACACCTCCTGGACATATCAGTCTTAAGAAACCAAAGTGATGGTGTTTATTTTTCAAATTAGAATATTCTTTAGGCAGATGAAATGTGGGAGTTTAGTAGGACCACCTCTTAAGAAGCCTTTATCTTGGCATACTAGAGCAATATTGCACATGGTAGTTCTCAACACATCTCAGTATTGGTAAAATTGGGTGGTTTTTTTTTTTTTTTTTTTTTGCAAATGTAGTTGGTCTTTATTGCCAGAAATCTGTGCTTCTGCTTGACCTATTATGATTTGTCCCTGTGCTGATGGACAGGAGATGTTGCAGTTAACATATTGACATGCTTTGAACTTTTAAAAATATGTCGGTATTAATGTTTCTGTCTAGGGTTGTGACATCAAAAAGAGCCTGTTAAGTGTAAGGTGTTTGTAGAGTCCAGTGGCTAGAATTTGAAAGTATAACTTAACAGTGCATGATTTTACATGATGGTTTCTATATTCTCTTTCTATATTCCTTTTGAATAACATGGGAAATTGCTTGCTGAACCACATGTTTTTGCATTGTTTAGAATGCTGGCATTTTAGGTGATGAAAAACACAGAGGCTACTGTTTTGTCATGGGCGTGTTGAATACAAAGCCTGAGGGCTTTGCTTGGATTCATGTTTTTTAGTTAGCTTTCTTAAGAAAATAAAGATCCTTATTTTCCATAGTAGCAGTGTATCCAAATTTCTGAACTAAGTAAAGAATACTATTTGATGCTGTACTGAGAACCCTTAAATTTCATGGATCCAGCTGTAAATGTGTAATGCAATTATGAGAGAACCGTAGCAAAAGATCTTTAAGTCCATGTCCTTTCAGTTGTCCTGGCTATAGAAGTACTGCACATATTAGGCAGCCTTAAAGATTAAGGGAATGTTGTATATCCATGCACTTTACTAGCACAGAGAAATGGTCATTAGAGTACATCCTTGCAAATCCATGCTTTTCCATGTGTAGCCTCATACTCCTCACCAAAGCTGTTTGGAGAGTGTTGCCAATACAGTCCTAGCTCTGTTAAGGATTCCTGTGAAGTAGCATGGATGTGACTGAAGTTCACACACAATCAGATCTGTGTGGAAGAGATCTGTACGAGCCAGCGTGGTTCTACAACAGGATACCATTATTTGGCTTTGGTGTGTTGCAAGGAGAAGGCATCAATGAGGCTGACGAGGAATGAAGCTGGAGCAATTTGTGTCATTAGTAGGATCAGAGAGTCTAGGCAGTCCTGGGAAACTTTGAAAAGCCAAAGGTTTAGGCAGATTTGGGAAAACAAGACAACAGCGACATGTACAATTGTCTGAATGTGGAGAATAAGGTTTTAAAAGCAATGTTAAATAGGAGAAAGTCAAAGTCCCACGTTCCCGTAAGAGTAGTGAAGGTATGGAATGTTTCAGCTTAGAATTTCTTAAAATACTTTTTGGATTGGAGAATGGGTTCAGTTCAGAACTGAAGTGTCTGAAGAAATTACATGAAAGTGGTTCTTTTTCAGTATATGCCCTCATAATAAGAAATCTGATTAGCGTAAAAATCGATTCTTAACTTCCATCTCTTGAAATAATTTTCTAGAGCAAAAAGTATCTTGGAGAAAGGAAGCATGGCTATAATCAACTCATGGCTCAGTAGAACAGTCATAACTCAGATTCAGTTGTCTTGTCTGTTCAAGTCTTTGAATAAGTTTGGATTTGGGAAGAAAATTGATTTATTTTGCTTGTAAACAGTGCAAATTCAATCTTTTATCACCGAAAGGCAGTTTTCAGTCCAGTATTATGACTTTTCACTTTATGGTTTTGGAAATTTTCTTCAGAAAATATGATTGTACATAAACTTGTACTGTCATGAGTTTTTTGATTAAGAGAGAATAGAAGTACAGTGAATTTTGATTATGCTAGATTGCTTACACCAAATTGCTTATAGAATCATAAAGATCCCAGCTTGGGGTTGTTTTTTTTTTTTTTCTTCTTTCTTACCCTCCTAGTTGAAATGGAAGACTTAAGTGTACTACAAAAGCAGGAGAAGGTGCTGGAGCGCTGCAAGTTCTGGCCTGCCTGTAAAAATGGAGATGAATGTGTGTACCATCACCCCACACTACCTTGCAAGTGAGTAGTACAGAGCTCATCCACTTGATACGCTGTTTTGATTTTTATTCCAGTGTTACAAACTTCTGCTCTGTGTCAGTAGAAAGTCAGTAGATGACAGGCACAAGCCTGTCAGGGTGGGATCAGAGCTTGTTTATCATACTGTAATTCCTTCTGTTTTACACCTGTCTTCCAAGTGTCAGAATACAGGGATGGCAGCTGTGCCCTTGCAGAAGAAAGCTTAGAGTACAGGCTGGTGTTTCTGAGTTGCTTAAAGATGCAGGAATTAGTGTCTTAAAAGAACAGGCCCTCTTCTGCCAGCTGTCACAGTGCTTTTGAACCTTAGGATATCATTACATAGTAATGCAGTGATTGTGGGTTCTAAATTGGAAAGCAAAGGCGAACCCTTGAACGTGCCCTGTGCCTTGGACTTCTCTTCCCTAAGCAGCAAGTGTCTAGAAAAACAATGTTTGTTTTGAGGTACCTGTTACCAGATTTGGGTGACTTCAGTTACTTGGACATTTGAATTATCCTTTAAAATCTGGTATAACTAAATTCAAAATAAAACTCTTCAGAGAAAAAGGTGTTACTTAGGGAACTCTGCACCCCTCTCTGGGAAGGTCTGATTCCACTGTGCCTTTGCCACTCTGTGCCGCACACTAAGAGTGTCCTGGCTTGCACTAAGGAGCTTGAGACCAAACTGCCCTGAGAGTGAGGTGGTTGAATTGTTCACTGCAGAGAGGGAGTGCTGCAGGAAGGGAAGCTGAGTGCAGGTGTGTGGGTGCACAGCTCGTGCACTAAACCACATGCCCCACTTGGGAAGGAACCAACACGTGCCCGAGCTCCGCTGCACCTCTGTGATATTTTGGCATTTGTGTGTAACAGATGTTTGGGGATTTTGCTCCAGGTATGAGCTTTTGACTCAATTTCTTTTCCTTCAGAGTTTTTCCTAACTGCAAATTTGCTGATAAATGCCTGTTCATCCATCCAAACTGTAAATACGATGCAAAGTGCACTAAGCCAGACTGTCCTTACACTCACGCCAGTCGACGAACCCCACATCCATCTCCTAAACCAGGTGAGCTCATCTTGTTTTCTGAGCTTTAAATGAAAGTGCTGACAGGACAACAGTATTTTTGGAAACAGAAACTGACAGTGATGAAAAAACATTTTTTTGCTTGAGTTGACCTAATTTTCTTACAACTCTTAATGCAAGATGAAGAATAATAATCCAGTGTTACTGCAAAAGCTATTACAAGAAAAATCCCCCAGTGCTCTTATGCAAGAGTCCATATGAAGTCTGTGCAAGGCCCAAGTGGTGACTTGCACAAGTTACCCATTTCTCTGAAGGGATTAGCCAGCACTGCAATTTTACTCAGATTTGTTTCTTAAATTGGACACATGTTGTACTAAGGGCTTGTGACACACGTAGAAAACAGACACTTCTGCCTTTGAACGTTTTTTTCTTTAATGCCAGTGTAGGAGTGAAGTTGGTGTAATGATGAGATGACTTTCAGGGTGAGGTTACTTGGTGAAGGCAATAGCCGTGTTTGATACGGGTTGGTGTTGCTGAGCCTTTGAACCGTGCCGAGGTGCAGGGCCTTTGCTGCATGATCTTTTGGAAGTAATTTAGCCCTAGGTCACAGTTCAGTGCAGTTCTGTTACCCTGCCAGAAACCAAGTACAATGTGCTTGTTTCTGGTGTCATTTCCAGCAGCTCCCTGTATTCCTGGAAAGTGCAGTGCCCGTGCTTTTCAGTCTGGTCAGTTGAAACTCTAACAGCTTGCTGCTGTCTAAATTTAACATTTGCGATTCTCTGCCAACCAGAATCTCAGTGTAATTTCTTGGAAGTTTTGCCTTGACCATGGTACTTCCTGTCCTGAAATGGTGAAGAACCAAGTTAAATGATTACCTGATATCCTTGTTCTACTCCAGGATCCACTAACTGCATTGGGATATGCTGTCTGTATTTGTTGCTGAACTTTGGTGTATTATAAAATGGCATTTCTGGCAGAAGGATTGATATATTTAAGGTTGTGTGGAGCTGTCTTAAAAAGGCAATTTATTCTGATCCAGACTCACTTCCTGTTCTTTTCATTTCTACTATTAGCACCCCTGCCCACACTGTCCATATCCTCCAGTAGTCCGCTGTGCAAGTTTTTTCCAGCTTGTAAGAAAATGGAATGTCCATTTTACCACCCAAAAGTAAGATATATCTCTTATCTTCCTTCCTTTCTAGAAAGAGACTTGAAATATGCTACTTTGGGACAGGAAATGTTAGTAGGATTTAACACTTTTTGCTTTTACTTTTCACACTTTAACTTCTGCTTAGAAGCAGAATATGCAAAACTAGTGACTTAAGGAATTTGAAAAATTACACTTTTAAGTAATCTTTCTACCAGATGCTGCTGGGGACCTTCAAACAGGCCATACCTCTTTTCAAAATATGCCCAGCCAGGATGCTGGGGGCAGAGGAGGAGCCTGTTTGGAAGGAATATGTCTCAAGACTCTTGACTCTTCCTTCAGATATGCTGCAATATACAAAAACTTCAAAGATTGCCCAGTTACCCTAAAGTGTATCAATGTAATTTATATACTACAGCAATCTATTACTTGGGTACTTCTACAGAGTTGTCCCTGAATCTTATGCCAGGAAGTTTAGTGCTTTTTCTAGCCCTAACAATGCTGAAATACCCAGGCTCAGATATTACTAACCAGATACTTGGGCCTTTCTCTCTCCTCAGATAATGCTGGGGTCATGCTCCCAACTTGTACACAAAGCTCAATTCAAACTGAACTCTTGTGAACCTTTGAAAGCAAAGGAATTCCACCTGTCAGTGCAGTGGCAGTTTGGGAGCATTAAATTCGTAGTTGGTACTTCTTAAAAAGGATTTTTTGTCACTGGGTTGTGCTGGTTGCACTGGTGGAGGAGGGTGTTGGTTGAGTTGTGGGTCAGATGTGTCACAGAGCAATATGAGGTCGCAGTGCAGCTCAGTGTGTTCAGAGCAGGCAGCCAGCACTGAGCAGCCTCTTCTGAAATACTTTTGTTTTAGCATTGTAGGTTTAATACACAGTGTACGAGACCAGACTGCACTTTCTACCATCCCACTGTTGCTGTACCTCCACGCCATGCCTTGAAATGGACTCGAACTCAGACCAGGTGAGAAACACTCGAAACCTAACCAAGAACAATAAAAAGTATATTATGATATTACTAATGTAGTTTTACTCACAGAAGTAATGTGTGTGAGGGACAAGAAAGATTATATGAAGAAAGATACCCCTTGTGGGCAGCTTTCTTTTAAAGACAACTCTTTGCTGTTTCGTTGTAGTTGTATAAACATTAACTAATGTGATGCAACTGATAAAGAAGTGCCCTGCAGCTGGGATAGGGCAGAGTCACTGGAATTCTGACCTGGACAGGTTGTGTTTTCTGAGTTGTATTTGAATAAAGCTGAAAATCCTTTTACCCTTGTTTTATCTTGTGTCTGAACTGTCTTTTCCACAACAGGTTCAGCTGCTTCTTTGTTTCTGGCAGAGCAGCTCCTTCCTGTCACCTACCCATGATTTCATAAACCAGTAGCGAACTTCCCAAAGCTGCAGCTATGGGCCTGTTCTAACCCTCACGTGATTTAATGATCTTTTCACTCCAGCTAAATGCCATCTGCAAAGGTTTTAACCATTACAGGGTAGGGCACAGAGCAGTTCTTAAATCATCTTTACAGAGGGGTAGAATTGTTCCTTATGGAATTGTTTTTTTCTTCCTCCTCAGTGAATGAGTATGATACAACCTGGGACTGAGCTTTGCGTCTTCTGGACAGTAGAGGACAGGAAGATTAACCACCAGGGCGCACAGGATGCTAGGAAAGACTCATGCATTTTGGACTTTGAATATACATTGTTTTCATAAAACAAGGTTGATTGCATACTTGAAATGTCTCTAATTTTCCAAGTTTGTAAGTTTGGGCAATTTTACATTTTTTTTACACTGTAAGAAAAAAGCATCTGTGTAAGAAAAGTTTTACTTTAAATTCCATTAAAAACCTTCAAAGCACATTTTGGGTCCTGTTTGGGTAATGTTCCTTATTGAAGATTTGGTGTGTTGAAGAAGAAAATGGGGCAGCAAAAGCACTTAGAAAGCATGTGTTGGGATCATACTGGAAGTACTTTTTGTCCAGGAAGTGTTTGGTACAGTGCCCACGACTGCACTGCTGTCCCAGCACCTTGGGACTGAGCTCTCCACCCCAGCACAGGCACAAAACAAATGCTTTGTCTTTTGGGTGTTTTTCCAGTGCAGCGCTTGTCACAATCCTTCTGCTCTTTAAAATGGTGAAAAAAAGACAAGGGAAACAAACCAGTTCAGAACAATTAAAGAATTACTGATAGTTCTCCACTTGAACATCCTATGAACTGCCACTTCACTTAAAAATAAATACTCTAAGATGTCTCCATTTATACCAAGCAGAACTTTCTTCTAAGGAATTCTTTTTTCCTACTGGGCCCACTGTGGTTTTCTTCAAGAAGGTTCCCCGTGCCTTGCATGGTAAAAAAATAATCCACACACGTCCATAAATATGTTTAAGTGATATTAAAGTAATGAAAAGTGTTGAACAGTAACATAAATGCACTTTTTTATTAAATCTTTTTTATATTTTGGGGAACTACATTTTCACAAAAATATACAAAAGAATTTCTTTTTACAAATATTTACATTCAATATCAGAAAACAATGATAGCTACATATTTTAAACTTATATTTGACAAATATAGTCTTGAATTCTGAAACTTAACACTCCAGGAAAAGTATTTTTTTTTTTTTTTTAAATAAAGTACTCAAAGTTCATATTCAAATTTTAAAAAATCTTAATTAATGCAAAAATCTGACATTTAATTTTTATATATATATATATATATACTTTAAATAAACATACAACATTGTTACAGGAATTAGATGTTCATGGTGGAAACCAGAATGGAGTACACTTAAACCCATGATCCTTATTACAGTAATACATGACTATACCTTTGGACTAGTTTAAAATGCCTTTTTTTTTTTTTTTTTTTTCCTGTTAAAGCAAGAGGATTATCTGACACACTCCATAATGAAACAACAAATCCGAACAGACAACTGGATTTTAAGCTTAAAGAACTACAGTAAAATATTTTTGTAAGGTGACCTGACGGGAGAGCGGAAAGGAAAGGAGATGCTCTGGTACTGCACAGAGCACTGCTGGAATGGGTTTCCAGATGAAAGACTGCAAAGAACATTATTTTTCTACAGAATTTCCCAATGCCTTTATTAACTGTCCCTTGCAGAAATAGCTGCCACCATGAAGCTGTTTTCCATGTGAGATGAGGAGACAATAATTTGTAAGGGCAGCAGAAAAGCAGAACCATCCCCATTGCTGCATTTCCACTGCTGTGCTGGGCTGTCACCAGTTGCACAGTGTTCAGCATGAGAAAAGGAGCTGCTGCTTTTCCTCTGCTAAAAATAGTGAACAAACCAAGCCACAAAGCTAAAAGTGCATTTTTTTTTAAAGGGAATGGTTCTAATGCATTTACTTAAAAATGTAACAAACTAAGTTACCATTTTGGGCTTGAGTGTATGCTGAGATGGAATTTTACATTAAAATGCCTTAACTTGTTTCACAAATCAGTAATGCAGCTTTTCCATTACTTTATGCTGTTTACCCATAACTGAACTAAGAAGCAGAAATGAAGCTAATTACCAGATACTGGTTAAAAAAAAAAATTCAAGCTATTTTGCACCTGAAACCACAACACCAGGGTACGTTAGTAGCAAGAAAAGGAAAAACAGACCAGAAATGTGTAAAGTACTACCTAACAGCACCAATATTTCACAAAAGTACAGGAAACCATTTTTATTTCATGCAATGTGTGTCTGTGTTCATGCCTAGAGTTTCTTTAGAAAGGATGTTTACTGGATTCCAAAAGAATACAGTGTAGCACATGTCCTGGGTGCAACTGGTGGTTGAAAAAAGCATGGTGTTACGGCAGTACCACTTCCAGCTCCATTGCATGGAAAGATCCCCCCCTTCTCCCCCATCGCAAGAATTTGCAACTAAGTTAATAGAAAATTCATTTTCAGCAACAGAATGCTTGGGATTGGCTTTGCATTACAAATGCCCACAGTGACAGCAAAGCTGTGGTTAAAGCTGGCTGACCTCAGCCACTACAGTGGAAAAATAAACTTATTTGGCGGTGGGGAGCTGGGATAAGGGCTTCTGTGAGAAGGAGGAAGAGCAGTAATAACCAAAGCTAAGGAAGGAATAATGGAGGATATTACATGAACATTTCTTTTTTGTTTTCCCTAAAGGCTTACAATCCTGTTGAGGACTGAAAATAAAATACCCCTCTACTACAGCTCTTTTTTCAGAACCCACGAATGCAACGCTTGTTGCAGTAATTTACATTTTTGTCCTTACAGCCTCAGCTCTGGCCTCAGTCCCACTGAGAACAGCTGAAGGCAGCAGCAGTTTTATGAGTTCTGCAGCATCACACATGATGGGACAGTGGCATTTATCCCCTCCTAAGTACCCATTTTAGAAAACTGGTAAAGCACAACTGGCCTTAATGCTCTGGTCTAAAACACCCGTTATGTGGGGGCCACTCAGCAGTTAAGTGGATAGAACCTGCTTTCCTCTACAAACAGTGCAAATCACACATATCTTCACATCACTGGAACAAACATGACAATAGTTTGGGGGATATCATTAAAAAACAAAAAACATTTGAGGTTTGTTGGTTTTGGTCTGGGGTTTCTTTCTGTTTTTCAGTAAGCTCTCACATGACATCTGTGCCCAAACTGAGCGAGATATGTGCTGCTAAGGGCAAAATCACTTTGTAGGGTCTTGAAGTTATCCCACAAACAGCAACAGAAGCTAAGGAAACACCTATTTTGGCTTATGGAAGAGAAATCCAAACACACTGAGCAATAGGAACATCCTGCCTCTCATGTCCCATACTCAACTGCCCTCTAGCAGGTGGAGAAGGATCAGTCCAGCTATTCATGCACAAATCGTGTGTTTCTTACAAAGAGTTGCTACAAGTCCAGTTGTCTACCCAGCACCTATAATGAGTTTGGATTGTTTTTACTTAAAGTTTACCTTAATTACTTCCTTTTTTGTAATGGTTTACTATGGGATAAAATCAAGAACTTTATATTGATTTATTTCTATTCAGATGTATTTGTAGGGTCTACATTATATTCACCTGAGTTCCTATATATTTGAAGGCCCATGGCATGGAACCACTGAAGGAAAACTTGGCTCAAGTAGGATCCAAACTGCCGTGTGCAGATTCCTCTCGCTGTCACACCTCAGGTTAAACATAATAGAACCCACAGTTTTCATGTCTGTCATCTTAAATGTTGTGAATGCCTGGGAACAGAACCAAGAACTGCTGAATAGGAAAGAAACAAGAGAGGCAGTAATTGCTACAGCTTGGTTATGAAGAGTTTTCTGAAGTATTAATATTTCTTTGGTTTAGTATTTTTTGTTTAAAGAACATTTTCAGAGCAGGCCTATTAAAACAATTCATGTTTGGTTTAGGTGGAAAGATGAGTAGCCTTTTGAAATACATCCTTAAACTCTTCTGCCTGAGCTCTCAGTACTACAGAGCACTTCTCTCTTTATAGCACTGTCTTTGTTCCAACGTGCCTCCACTGCAGCTGTGGATAACCTCAGCTCTAAACAGGTGTCCCACAGGTACAAGAGTGGAGACAGCAGTGAGTGGAAGTGGCTGCATCTTCCCAAAAATAGAGCAACCAAAGTTGCCTGCAGCCTTCCCTTGAGCCCTCTCCTGCTCTCCTAAGGAAGTGTAAGGAAGTCCTCACACTTCCCAAGCAGCCACTGAATACTTCCCACTTAAAGCAAGATGTTTGCCACTCACCACCTCCCATGTCAGTTCTTCCATCTTGCCTTTGCCTATTTTTGAGTGTTCCTTTCTCTGCTTTCCTTTCTTCTGCCTTTTCTCCATGTGCGTTTACTGGTTTCCTGTTACTGTTTCCTCCACCCTATGTTCCATAATTCCAAAAAAAAGAAGATATTATAAGAATTACGGAAATTTTAAGAATTGCCAATTGTCATCATGCTAAGACCTTACACTTTCTGTTGTTTTGTTTTAAACAGAGGGGGAAGAGAACACGTGTTCCATGCTTTTTTTCTCCTTTACTTTCCAAAGAAGCAGTGAATTGGCTGGATTGCTGATCTCACAGTAAACTAAAAAAGAGATCAAGGTATTAAGGTTATGACTTGTTTGCTGTTAGTAAACTGAGAAAAGGATGGTGAGTGTTCTAGCATCAAATTCACTGAGAAAAACACCTCAGATGCAAATGATTTTGGCAAGGAAACCTATTGTGGCTTTTATGCATATTAGACACCTAAAACTATTCTATTTTTATTTCTAAAATGAGATATGCAGAATTCAAGTCTGAAGTCAAAGTCAAGTGAAGAGCAGAAGCCAGGGCCAACAAAATAAATGGGCTTCGTGTAACCACCCAACAGTGAGTGGTGTGAAGAATGACAGCAGGCTTTGGCAAGCACATGGATCTATCCACATGAGCAGAAATCAAATGCTGCTAAAAATTTTAGAAAAACAGAGCAGATTGCAAGGAAGCATTAAAAAACCCAGTAAGAACAAAAAAGCACACAAATGCAATGCAACTAGGGGTGTTTACACCACTGATGTGGCAATTCATTTTGTGACTTGCAGTCTTACTTCCCTTTCTGTAGAGTCTACAGGATGGTCCACTTTGTTCAAGACTACTGCCTACAGCTTAACAGAATTTAAAAAAAAAAACCACTTTCAGGATTAAGGCTGGTCACATCTCTGACACTGAAAATGACACAGGGAACATGTCACCTTGCCTAATTAAATGCTGTATTTGAAGCCAACATCCTTTTCTTGTCACACTCTTACACTTTGCCCAGCACATCCAGCCTGGGCTCTGAGCAGCATTCTGAGGCAGGGAAGCTGCTTGAGGCCAGCTCCAGGGCGCTGGGTCTCTTGGCAAACTGGCAGCTCAAACAGTGGGGCTGAGGTGGTTTAGGCAGCAGCTTAGAGAAGGGGATCATAGTTTTAAACTAAGCCACTCCTGAATGCTATCAAAATCCTGCTCTTGGTACTGAAGCCCTTTATTTTGGTCGTGTTCTAGACTGAGGAGGTGTCTCACCTGCAGTGTACCTGCTTTCTGATAGCACAATTCCAGGCCAGCATTAACCTGACTGGTAGAAAGTTCAGTTATGCTGAAATGAATCTTGCTAACACTGAAACCCTGATACAGAGCAAAGTAAGAAGCTGCTCTGAATGTGTGCTTTTCCTCAGCTGCCACCAAGTGATAAAATGGCCTTAATTTTCTGAAATCCTATCCTTTAGTTTCACACCATTTCTTGCTTTCCCTAGCAAAATCAGAAAGTCATATATGCTGACTGCCTTCTTGAGAATTTAAAAAAAAAAGATTTCAAGTCTAAATGATTCAACATATTTGGGTAATTTGCTCTCTCTGACCTAATTCCCAACTGTGTTCCTCGGTTCCTGCATTATGTCAACTTTCAGTTCTAAATGCGTTTATTTTTAGTATTTCCTTGCTCCTAGGAGCTGGATTTTCCTTATTCTCTTTTTTCTAAGTATGCTTAATAGCTTTCAAGGGCATATTTATTTTTTTAAGTGAAATGTAATTTTATTCTAATTGACTCAGTTTTCTAGTTAATTTCTTTTATTACCAAAAATATTGCTGACTAAAGATCCCAAAGATGTATGTTTGCTGCTAACCAAAACCACAAGCTATAGTACAAAATCATCCACTAGTGATTAAATTATACAAAGAACTTTTGCCTCCCCTTCCCTGGTGCTGTATAACCCCAGAAGAGGCTTTCTCCAGCTTCAGGCAGAGCCCTCCTGCTCTCAGTTCTCTCTGATGCTTCCAGATGAAAGGCTTTCACTAGTCTCTCCACATTCCAGCTTCTTTTCTGACCTATCCTACGGGGTTCTGTCATCCTTTGATTTCTCCGTGGAGCATCCAGCCTCGAGCTCCCACTGCCGATCAGAACAGGCAGCCTGTTCCCATGTGCACATGCGTCAAGCATGGGTGGCAACAATTAGCAAGTTACTACAGTAGCATTTAATGTAAACAGTAAATGAGGCACGGTAGCAAGCACCATCACAGACAAAAAGACAAAAACCACCACAAAGCTGCCAACTTGGACCATGCTGATAGCCAGCTCTTCACTTCAGCAGAGAATCACAGCTACATTATGTTCCAAACTGCAACTGAGGCTCTGCTACTCTTCTCCTCAACATTTGTGATAATTCCCAGCTGGCTGCCACCATTTTACCTGGCAAACCATGGAGCAGTTTCACCAGGGAAAACACTAGCTACCAATTTGGGCTGCAAGAGGAGGAACAATGCTGGCAGTTCAGTTTTTGAAGAGCTCCTCAGCTTCCAGCTCCCATCCCAGCCCTTTACAGTAGCAGTGAGGTTTGGAAGAGAGTGAAGAAGCAGGGAGACCTGGAGGCTCAGCCTCTCCCACTGCAGCTCTCAGCCTCGCCCCTCTCAGAGCAGCCCTGCTGCAATTCACCTGTCCCTTTCTTCTCATCCTTCAGCTCTGGAGTGGCCTTTGGGATTCCTCAGGGGAAAAGCACCAATGGACAAATTATCAGTGGAGAGGCACAACATTAATGAAGGGTGTAGGGGGAGGGAGGAGAAGAGAAGAGGACCAGCAACAGGGATTCCAGGAAAAAACCCTCTTGATCCACATACCTCCTTCACTGGGTGAAGGCCTACAGAAGAGCTCACTGAGCCTAGGATTTTGAGGGGAAAACTCAGAGACAGAAAAATACGGACTTTAATCTGACAGTCTGAGTAGGACAGACTGTGAGGGAGCTCTTAACAGTCATCCATCTCGATCCAATGAAAGGCAACTTTAAAATAGAGGCAGGACAGATCTTACTTCAAGTCCGAAAGTCCTGCACAGATGTGTTTAATAAGGGATAGAATCACAGCCATCAAAGAGCACACTGCAAACCATTTCTCTGGTAAAGAGAAGATATAAACACCAGAGACTAATTTTCATGTACAACAGAGACAGGAAACAAGGTTATGAGATACATCAGGTCTAATCACAACTCTCATATGCAATTCCCCTAAACTCAAAAACATTACTGGCAAGATCTCCCTGTACACTCATGACCAAATCCTTAGAGTTTTTGCTCCTGTAGAATAGCAGCTGCATGACTGGCAAGACTTTGCTAAGAACCATCATGCTGAGAAACCTGATAACCGTTTAGTTCATCAACTTCTTTAAAATAAATATTTGTTATAGCTTGATATATAAAATATATTACCTAAGACAGTTGGGTAACTAGTTTTGTATAGCACATAAAAAGGAGAGCACAGAAGTTTGGCTCTGTAACTGTTCTCTTCTACCTGCAAGCCCTCCCATTCCCTCTGTAACCAACATGCACACAAGAAGAGATGAGGTTTATTTCTTTTTCATCTGGCATAAGAAAACGCAGGAGATGAATAATAGTGAAGCCTATTGACTGACCTAAACAAGTGCCACTGTCAAAGCAACGCTGGCTTGCACAGAAAGAGAGCTTTCTGTTCACAGCAGAATGCCACAATGAGAGCAGTGCTGATAATTAGTGACTTTTGATCCCTGCTATGTTGCATGAATATGAACTGTCTGTAATGCTTCTCTATGACATGATTTAGACAAACAGCTAATGAAATCTTCCTCACTTGTACCCAAAAACACAGCTTTGTTCAGGTGTTTATCACCATGGAAATGTCTTTCCAACTTAGAATCTCAGTTACGTTGCAGGATAGAATAAATGCTTGAGGTGACAGCAGGTCCATTCAAGGAAGCAGATGATTGGACATTTTTTACAATCAGAAGAGAAATCTGAATAGAGACATCTCCCAGCTAGTCCTAACTCTGTTAAAAAGTTCAAATGTATAAAATATAATGCTTGCAAAGTTCTCTCTGAATCTCCCCTATGATGCTGAGAAAATAAAATCAATTCATATTGCTCTGAAATTCTATTTTTGCCACTGGTGACATCCCAAGCTTTATCAACAAGAAGACTACAAAATCCTCACCCTGGTCCTCATTTCCAGCAGAGAGGCTCACAGCCCAGTCAAGTAACACAGCAATAATCTCTCTTCCACTGAGAATACTTTTATTCACAAGGCAAAAATTGGGAGTTAGACTTTTAGGTAGTGGGCAAGGCACTCGCGAAGTGAGCAAATCTATTTTTGCTCATAGAACTAATTTAATGTTTAAGTGCAACAAAAACACTAAATTAGCCATGAAGATCATGCATATCCAACGGCTTTCACCAGACATGACTGTGACCCAGGCCTCTAAATACGGAAATATTTCAGTCATAAGGAATCAACTCTATTATTTTCTGCTTCACCAGATATGATGTTTCCTTTTGACCAGCCATAGAAATATAATTTCCATTATAATAATTAAACATTTATTAAAATACTATATATTTAAGAGTTAATATATGGTCTCTCCCAGTAATAAAATATGGAATACTCTTTTAATCTATGCTATTTAGACCTCAAAACTTAAAGGAAAAACATTCATGCTGAAAATAGATCAATGTACAGCACTAGGTCAGAAATAGCATCTCTCAATTAAAACCCCAAGAACTTGCTGTGAAACTGTACATTGATTAACAATTCACTTTTTCCTTTCATCCACATATTTCATTTTCAACATCTGGCAGTGAGTGGAATACAAACCCAGATTATCTGACACTGAAGCCAACCTAGCCTCAGTGTGTTTGTGACAGTCCATCCTTCTGGCAGACTCCAGGTCCTGTCTGTCAGAGACAGATTGCTCTGTGTCTTGGGTCATTTCTTACGCATGCAGGGCACAGTAGAATGTCACATTGCAATCCTGGGTTATTTCATGCCTGGTACTTCATGCAGTGTCCTCTTTGCAAGTCTCCATGTCTCCCTCAATGAGGCATATGCACACACTTCCAAACAAATAAGCTGTGTTTTCAAAAAAGATATTAAATATGAAATATAGAAGACTACAATGTTGTTAAAAGAAATGCGTAACACAGCCAAAATAAATTTCCATTAAAAGTATGATGTTCTGAACATTCATGTCAACGTTTTAACTTATTAAATCTTAGCTGTTCACATTAACATTTGGGATATTTATTTTGTCACAAATATCTTTTTCTCTATGTACAAACAGGAAAGCAAGCACACAGATAAAAGGCTGGAGGCTGAACTTGAGCTTTACGTTATGTAGTGTCCATGTCCAGTGGTGTGTAGAGTTTGGCAGCAATGGCAAGGACACCTACCTGCAGTCGTCCCCTCCAGCACTGACCACGTATCTGTCTCCACTTGTGAATCGAATATTAGTTAAGTGAGCAGAGTGACCTAAAAATCGTTTATGTTTTGCCTGAAAAAAACCCAAACAACAGAATGAGAAAGTCTAAATATTCTGTACCCTCCTAAATCAAACAAGGCATGCATGTTTTTATCTACCTTTTTATTGCATCACAGATTTGTAATATTTGAAAGTTATATAGGTTATCAAATGTGAAAGATCTCCTGAAGAAGAACTACTATTTAGCTGCAATGTAGATTAAATTGTCAGGCAATAAGAGAGCACTTGCAAATTGGGAACAAAGCTCAAGCTAACACAACAATATGAAATACATCTTGTCACATGATTAACTTCTACGTTTTGTGTAAAATTCCTCACACTGAAAAAAAAAATATTTACCCTGTGCAGTCTCAAATCTTGAAAATTAACAGTGAAAACAAATAAAAAACCATTATAAATATGAATTATAAAAAACAGTGAAACAATTTAACAGTGTTGGTGAAAAATCTGTAAACTCTTCATCCATAAAGATACACAGATGGGACTAAAATCACCAGCTATCTTCCTCATTTGTCAAATGGATCAGAGGTGGAAATTACTAAGGGCTTTGAGATTTTCAGTAGGCAGGCATTATGCTAAAGCAGACTGGCAGACAATAGCAAGACCTACAAGAGGTTACAGCAAGAGCTCGTGCAGAAAATGGTAGGGAAACTCTGAGGTGGAGCATGTGTATGAGACTATAGAGCTAATGCTACACAGAGTATAAAGCTACAAATTCAGAGAGAAAATATTTCCATCATGTGTCTTCTAGAGAAATAACCAAGGTCCTAATACCAACAGTACTTGTTGTTATAACCATGAAAAAACAAGTTCTTACAAATTTTTCAGGACATGGAAAGTCAAACAGTTTGACCATGCCAAAATCATCGCCTGTTACAAGATTGATTCCCGAGTGAGAGACACAAGCACAGTTCACATCAGCTTTTTCAGCATGCCTGGACCAGATTCCAATTACTTCATCCCCTAGAACACTGAAACAGAACAGCAAGAGATTCTTTTGAAAACCACTGCAAAAACAAGAGTCAGGAAATAGAAAGCAGATCTCATATTGTAACTGGTTCTATAAAAATGCAATGTTTTCATTTTATTCTCACACATGCACATCTTATATAGCTTTTATTCTGTAATTAATTTTTGCATCATTCCATAATTGCTTCTGAAACTGATTCAGTGATGTAATTCCCAAAATATTGTGGCCCATGGCAATGTGAGAGAACCAGAGGTGAAATCAATAATACGTCTATTGTCCAGTGAGGCATTTGCAAAAAAAAAGAAAAACAAAAAAGGATAAAGAAAGGACAATTAGAGAGAGAACATCATAGCATAAGCCTTAGATGAATAAGCTTCAGATTTTGGAAAACAAAAAATTTTATATTCTCTATTGCATATAACTATGTTCTGTTGATTCTTTAATATTTTGGTATCAATCTAAAGAAAAGTATCTCTGAGTCCAGTGAAGATTCTTCATTATAATCAGAGAGAGAAAAACTGTCCTAAACAGAAAACACTATTATTTTTAGATTTCAGAAAAGTTCCTTCACAAAGCCTTGTAAAAAGGCTCTTACTCAGCTCTGCTTACAATGTATATGCTTACAATGTATAAGCATACTCCCACGAATGCACAGACACAAGAAGTTTGTCATTTGTTAATAGGTGAATGATTTGGGAATTTTTCTGTGATTCTTCCCCCCCCCAATTCAGGGCACAGTACACTACATGCAGAAAGGCATGGTTTACATCAGACATACTGAATTGGGTCAGAAAATACCAGTTTCTTGGTTTTGTCTCAAAAAGGTGACAAAAATTGATTACCCAAACAAAAAACAGAAATCTATCAAAATAAGCCTTGCAGAGCCCTCTAAAAGCTTACAGTTTTAGTTGTGTACTGCAGCAAATAGGCAGGATTATTATTGTTTAAAGTGGTTCATATGTGGAAAAGTTTCAAGTATTTATTCTCAATTTTTGTCTGAGGGTGATAATTAGAGGACAGTAATTGAAAGCAGGCAACAGAGACTGAAATAAGGCACAGAAAGCCAGATCTGCATAGAATAGAAAACAAATTATTTAACTGTGAAATAAGAATAAAATATTATTATATTCATATTATACTTTTATTTATATATACATTTTTATATAATTTATACATAAATTATACATTTATGTGTGTATATATTATACTTCATGTAATATCTTGAAAGAAATATAATAACATTAAGGTATTTAAAAGTACTTTTGTATGCCTTTTAATATGCATATGTTAATAGCAACTTATACAGATACCATTAGTGTAGTACTGTAAATAAACTTGAATTACCCCAGTCATGTATTGGGTTACCATGTTTTGATATATTTTAATTGTCCCTGTACTCTCATCACTATTTTGAAGAAGAATAGTGCACTATTCCAGATAATTTGCAGAGTGCAGTGAAACAAATACTGAGGCTGCTAGAGTTGTATCAAAGGAGCTAGAGATACCCAGTGAGTACAAGGACACACGTGAGAGACCAGTTTTATCAGATTCCTCAGGGGTCAAGCAGCTCCCCTCTGCTGAGGGGTCAGCTCTGTACTGCCTTTTGCTGTGCTGCACTTAGGGGAGCTGCTCCCAGAGCAGATGGGTGTGTTAAAAGAAAATACCTGACTGAAGGGATCAAATCTGCTTTTAAATAGCGTGCTTTCTGGAAGTTCCAGGTGTTTTAACAGCTGTAAATATGTGAACCATTTACCTTGTCCAAGTAGCCCATGTTATTCTGTCAATCACAGCCTGGTCCACAAGCTGCTTTCCTGAAGGCACTTCATACACTTGCCTTTTGTAAGACCCCGTAGAGACCTTTGAGGTGACCACAGAGAATTTACAATACATTAGCTTGTTTCAAAAGATGAAAGTATAATTCCAGAGGGCTTTGGAAAGCATTTGTGTGACAGTTACTTCCTAAAGTAACTTAGCCATGAAGAAAACTTAGTCAATGAGTTGAAAATACTCAAAAAATCTACACAAGCATAAAGCAATAGTGAGAAAGCATAAGAAATCTTAACATTTAAATGTCAAATTAATAAAAAGTAACTGAAACAACTCACATTCTGCACATAAGTGTGTTAGTGTGTGGGTATACACAAATAAGGCAAAATAAATTCCTATCTTGAAAACTGACACGAAGGTGCTCCTCTTAGGCTGTAACTGTTGATTTGATGATAAGAGAAGCTTATTTCTCCACTCAGATGCAAATAAAATATAGAAAGCATATTATATATACTTTTTTTTTTTATTTTAAGAAATGTCTTAAGCCCTCCTATAGTTGGAAGTTGCAACACCATAATTTTGGTGCTGCTCCACAAAGATAAGCACTAAAAAGACATGTAATACCTTCGTGCTGGTCAGGGAGATGAAGAATTCATAGATCCCCAGGCCCTGCAGAATGACAGACTGTACTCCCTCCTCCTTTAAGACAGCCCATCATCATCAGAGGTAGAAAGGCAGAGACACATCACAGGGGGTTTGAAATCTGTCTCTCATTTCTTTGCTTATTTTCTGTATTTAATCTCCAGGAAAACTATTCAAAACTAAAGGCATCCACTTAGCACTACAGCAAAGTAAGTCTAGTGACAGCAACAAACTCCAACACTTAGTTACAAAAGTTAAAAGTCGTCAAAGGAGAATACTTGCAGAATATCTGTCATGAGCATGTTTTCCATTCAGTACCTTGAACAATTAATGACTGATACCTGGAGATAAGAGCTATCAGCAGAGAAGTCCATCTGGATTACAAAACTTGGGATATCTTTGCAATAGCTGATTCGATTTAGTGTCGGGCCCAAAGTCAGATCATAAAAATCCACTGCATTCTCACTGGAACCAACTGCTAGGTAACGAGAGTCTGGGCTAAACCTGAACAGATAAAAGGGTGTCATGAACACAGGTTGGCACTTACAACAGATTATAATATTTGAGAAGTACAGGTAAATTTGCATTTCAAGTATCTGCTATCCAGAACTAGAGGGAGGCAGAGTATTTAGTCTGCTAAGCAAAATAACTTTTGAAATTAAATTTTCAGGGAATGCACATCCAGCAGAAGGTGGCAATAATTTTGGTACAGATTACACATAAAAGTGAACTGGGAACATCTCTTGAATAACTCTGTTCATTATCTGATTTCATGACCATCTCATGCTCTAACAACTTGTGACAGGCCCCTGATGACTCTGACTCCCTGATGCTATACTTACAAGGTTTAAAACTAGAAAACTGAAGTGCTGTAACCGAAGAAAAGTCAGAACTTCTAGATGAAATGTGCTGAATAAAAAAATGTAAAGCAAACCTTTTGTTTGCCCAATGTATCTTTGCACACTGGTTTCTTTCCTCCAGTTTTCCTTTCTAGTCTTGAAACTCAGTAGCTTCCTGAGCTGAACAAATTCCTCACTGCCCCTTCTCTGTTACTGGGGAAGTTTTACTTCAGTTCTCTCTGAAACATACCTTGGGACAGCTTTCCAATTCCAGCAACCCCCTAACTCCTAGCAGAGCTCTCCTGCAAGGTCTCTGTTTGCTTATATTTCTCTCTCATTCCACTTTGCTCTCCAAAACTTTCCTTAGCTGATCACGACCAATTTATCTCACAGAAGGAACGGTCTGTTCCTCCGCTCAGGAAACAGAAGCGAAATTTTACTCCTAACTCCTTTCTAACAAACACAACAAAGAGCAAACTGACAGACTGGCATTTCCATTATCTCTCACAACCCAGTCTTCACTTCTAAGCTTCTGATCTCACTTTACCTCCTACGAATCCCTTTCCTCGAGCGTGTCGACCACACCACATGCTCGGTGCTGTCACTGGCAAAGCTGCTGAGGGCACTCGCTCCCACTGTCCCTGCTGCCACCAAGATGTCAAACAGCACCGGTCCCCACACCAGCCCCCGGGGAACACCACTTGTCACTGGTGTCCACACCACCAGTTGTTTTGGCTGATGCTATCTCTTATCTTCATGTACCACCTCCTCCTTTTTTATTCCTGGTTTCGGAGTAATCACACAAATTCCACAATTTACTCGTTGATTCTAGCCCTCTAAAATATCATTGCAATGCTCCTCAGAACACTGAATTGTATTTTTAAAAACCAAAATATTAGAGATTTCTAGCATACTACAACAGAAAAGGCATTATATTTTCTGACCTGATATCTTGGATTGCTGATCTTCTGTCCCTTTTTTTCCCCCAAATTTTTAGAGAGGTCACAAGCAGGATAATAAATTCTCCATTTTTCATGCCAATAGCTACCATATCACCTTCTGGGCTGTAACAAACAGTACGAGCTGCATGTCCTAAGCTGACTTTGTTCAGCATCTTCTGTGAAGAAATAAAAACCCAGAATAGTAACTGTTACTATTTGTCCATATTTTAAAGGCATCTTATGCTAATAGTCTGTAAACAGGCTAACAACACCAGATGGATTATCTTCAGAATACAATAAAAAACAAATTTCAAGTCTGCAACACCATCAAAAGGCTATTTTTTTTCCCTAAACAAGTGTTCTCCAATACCTACCTTTTCAGCAATATCCCAGAGTCTTACTGTGCCATCTTCTGCAGCAGAAAGGAAAAAATCTCTGGACGGATGCGTTGCCAGGCCCCAGATTGGTCCATCCATATGACCATTAATTAGAATGTTACATGCTGCATTTTTCTCTCCAACTTCAATTATTTCAGCATTTCGTGTCCCGACGAGAATTTTCCCCTTGAACAATAGTGAAATTATCTCTGATAAAATATATTAACCTCTCACGATGAACAGTAATTAAAATATAATCTAGAGCTGTAGTTCTGTCAAGAAAGTTTGCTTAAGTCAAGTTATTAAATAATCAAAGAAAACTTATTTTTTAAACTCCTCTGATTTATTAAAATACAAAGCTCTGTAGAAATCATGATGCTAGTTGAGTTACTGCTTGTCATTTGACATTTGATATCTAAAGTGTGGAAAGAAAATGGAAAAGAAATCTTTAATTAGTCTTTAATAAAAATATATAGGGAGTATTATCCCAACAAAGAGTGAGATCCCACAAAGTAGATGATTTTCTGCCACAATATCAGTTGCAGTTCTAGCTTAGCCTTTAATTTCAAATACTAACTACAAGAGAAAGCAGAACTAATTTATTTGGTATTAGAGATCAACCCAAAAATGATAAGCTTTATTTTACAGACAGGCAGCTTTCTTTACCTTGCCTCTACAAACAGAGCGAACACAGTCTGTGATTTGTCCCGTCTCTAGTCTGAAGGCACGACATCGTTTCAGCTCCTGATCCCATAGCTTAACTGCTCCTCCTTCCTTTGAACTATGAAGACATCAGGAAGAACCATGAGCATAACAGCTGGCACAAAAAGGACAATTAATGGAGGAAAGAACTACATTATTTAATGTAATGTACTGCAAATGAGACATTTGAGTATATTTTAAATTGTTAAAGATTCAATTTGACTGAACAGTTGATGTTAACATGCTGAGCCTCACAGCCAAGCAAGACACACCTGATTCCAAGTCCTCACTGTTCTACTTTACAGAACAAGTTGAAAGATGGGTACTGCTAAGATTAGTCTGAATGAGTAGTTTTGAGGGAATTTGTCTAGTCAAAAGAACAGTTAAGTGTGCAAACTGACACCTTAATAATCAGACAGGCGGAGGTTTTCAAATTATAGTTGAGAGAAACAGAAAAGGTATGTGTTTTATTTCTGTGAAATAAATGACTGAAGATTTTCACTTTTGTGAAAACTTTATTATTTTCACTGCTGTAAAATAAACTACACAGATACAGCAGAAAAAACACACAATAGGTATTAATTATGAAAACACTAAGTATTTCCCTCCCACTTGCAAAAAACCCTGGTATTACAGTACAGAACACATTCAAATAAAAAGTTTCTAAAAAGAAGACAATGTTTACTGAAACAGTGATAAATTGGGCATCTATAGTTGAGCTGGGACATGTCTTATCTGTCTTCAATCTCCCCTAACAAAAATACAGTGTTCCACAATATCGAGCTGCTTGTGTTACAGCTTTGATTACTGAATGATCCCTGACAAAGAACTTCAGAATGTTTGATCACAATTACTGATCTTGTACTACTGTTATTATTATTATTATTAAAAGAACTACAATAGATTATAAATTGATACTCCTTGCAATAGTATATTCTTTGTTTCCCACAAGCACTGTTTTGACATATGATTGATCATTATACTCAGCAAGAAGATTTTACCAAAACAGGCTGGTGAACTAAGGCAGAAAAAAGCATGTAATCTTCCTAAATGAAAACTTCTTTTGCATACTGTCAATACTTCATTTTCCCACAGGAGATGAATTCTGGGTTCTTATTTTTATTCATTACTATTTGTTTCATGTTAAATACTAATTATCAAGAGCCTCTGAAGCTTAGCAGTACAGAGAACATCCTCCAAATAAAATCACAACAATGTTTATAAATAGCGGAAGGAAATATTTCAAGCACAAAAATAAGTAAGTTTTCAGTTGGGTCTGAAAAGATAAGTGGCCTGTGTCCTGCAAAATGGGGCACTATCATGTCATCAGATGGACTGTATTACAGCTGAAGCAATTTTTTATCATTAGGAAGGCACCAAAAAAAATTAAAATGGTTGAGGAGGTATTTTGCTTGCAACCCCAGAAACAAAGGACCTTGCTGTACCTTAGATTTGAGAGAAGACAGCTTGCCTCTGCGATCATAACTAAGAAGATCTTTCCTTTGAAAGACATCATACTGCTATAAAATATATCATTCATGTATTTAATCACAACTGTGCAAATTACTTTGGTTAACAACCTCAGTACATCTTCCATGAAAGAAGTAACCAACAAGGACTAGGTAACTTATAAGTGCTTAAAGCTAAATGGGTGTTGGAGCTAGATAATCTATAAGGCCCCTTCCAACCCTAACCATTCAATGATTCTAAATTTCAGGCTAAATGCTTTCTCTTATAATCCACAGGAAAAAGAGCTAGCTGAAGTTCACATGGGGTTATCTGCACTTTGGAGGTGGTGGCTGCTCTTTTTCTTAACACCTGTCAGGAATCTGAAAGGGACTACTCTTCTACCTTTAATGCCTCAACTAGTGTTGATAGGATGAATCCAAACCATTTTTAAAGAGTACATGTGCATGCAGAAAACAAAGAAAATAGAACACTCACGGCCTTTCTTTGCCTCCTGTAACAATCAAACCATCCCTCAGTGTGGTATACATTGTGAAAACAGGTCCATTGTGAGCTTTGGCCACAATTCGTATCAACACATGGTCTTTCCAAACACAAACATCTCCACTGATAGTACCTGTAAATGTCAAGTTATTCTGAAAAGGGGAAAAATATACTCATCATCTGATTCTGAATAAGGTAAGAAGAAACACATTCAGAAATAAAGATCATCACCATTTGCATTTAGGCTAAACTGCTTTTATTTGCTGCTGGAGAAGAGGAAACTGTGGAAGAGGCATTAAGGACCTCTAGGGACAAAACAATGAGTTACTATATTCCTTCTTGATGTCTGAAAGATGCTTTCTTGTAGCTTGAAGAAAATCATTGCATTTCTTTTTGCAAGAAGAAATGCAACGACTTAAGCTTCAGCCAAAGGGTTATCTGTGCTTTCAGCCTATCAGGTGTGCAAAAAAGTAGAGTACCACAGTAAGTACTGACATTCTGCACAAGCAGGCAATTTGGACCCCTTGCTATGTATGTTACGCTTGCAGTAATTTTTGTGGTTAAGTGAAGAGACTCGCAGGATTACAGTAACCTGTTCTTTACTTCTGCTTCCTGCTCTTGAAAAGTAATAAAAATAAATGTAATTACCTCTGAAATTTAAGGGCAATTTATTAGGATTCCAACAGAAACTGGTTATTGAGCAAAACTAACTTAGTAACTTACATGAATCCTCAAATTCAGTATCGTGTAGTACCACCATGTTTTGAGAGTATCATGTACACGTGTGGCACAAACACTTTCCTTGACTGAAGTGGGTTGATGCTCAACAGCCTTTTTTTGAAGGGTGTGTGGCTCTAATAAAGTAAAAGAGGACTGGAAATGAACTTGAGAGCAGATCCTCGGATCATACTCACTAACTGTTGGGCTTTTCCAACTTCTGTTTAGGGACAGCTAAACTAGCTCCTTCTGAGACAAAAACTACATGAGCACTCCCAGAACTGCTCCCTACAGCAGTACGGAGAACACACCAGGTTTGGCTTTATTCAGTTTGCAAAGCATTTCACAAAACCCCTGCAAGCTCTGCATCCTCAAACCTCATACCAAACTTCAGGCCATTCAGCATACAGCCTGATTCTCACACTAAGAATCTGTCTCTTCATAAGAAAGTTTACAGAGGTTTCCCAAACCACTGACTAATGGCTGGGCTGGGCATCAATAAATTATCATTTGGAAAAAATCCTGTTTCTTTGTCAGACCTTCATCTGAATCAGGCAGATATCACTGTGGAAAAAAGATAGTGTGGCAGAAAAAGGAAACCACAGGCCAGTTAGAGTTTCAAAAATCAAAACTTACGGTGTAAATTCTGTCTGGACCAACCAGGCAGATGTTCAAACAGGACAGAAATGCAGGCAATCAAAGCAAAGCACCACTTCACAAAAGATAGCTGTGGCTTTCTGCCCAGCTGAAGAGATGAGTACTGCTCATGCAGAGCAGCTCTGGAAACAGCAGTGAGTGGAACTTAGCAACAAGGCCTGCACATGTCCAAAAACCCCCAAAGCAAAAGAAACCCCTACTGCAGTCGTCTAACAGTGTCCAACATTAATGAATGCCCAGGACAACACTGCTCTCTGATCACCCATGAGCAGATTGTAAAACAATCACCTCTGTGTGGGCATAAAATTAGCCTCATTTCTACTGTTTGGTTCCTGCAGTCTAGATTCAGTTTTGTTTTACCTGGATTACATAACAAGCAGTGTGTTATCAGTTCAAAGCATCTATGTTTGTTTCTCCAGAAACATACAAACCCACAGTCTTTTCTGTTCTAAAGACAGCTAGTACTAGTTCTAACTAGCAGATAACTAATAGGAATGCTAAACTGAGTTTAATAAAACAGCTGATATACTCATTAGCAGGTTATAAAAGTCTCTCTGAACTGAATAAAGGCAGAAGGGTAAAAAGATGTTTGTTTTTATGCATTTTCAGATGGTTTGTTGAGGTACGTACCGCTCCAAAAGCTACAGAAAGCATGGTCTGCATGCGGGCATCTTCTATGGAGCTCAGCAGCCCTTTTTTACTGAGGAGAGCTCTTCCAGCCAGTGTCCAGAACCTTACATGTTTAACTCCCACAGAAACAAACTGTGTATCTGAATCTGGCCTGAATTCTGCGACAAATATACGCTGGTTATGACCAGCTCGGCTGGCAATTTTGGCACCTGGCAGAAAGAAAATGGACATTTTGAATTTGCTGAGAAAAATACACATTTCTGATTAAAAAATGTTAACGTAATTTTGACCCATATGAAGATTCCTCAGTCGGGATCCTTAGCTGTTATTCTGAACGTGTATCAACCCTTAAAATGAGCACAGGCATGTTCTGACCACACATCTTTCATCCTACCTAAGATTACATAAATACACATGTGACATTGCATCCATCCCCACAGGATCTATCACACAAGCTGTGAAAGATCACTTTTTATTAACTCAATAGCTGATCTTTAAAGTTCTGAGAGTTACTAGTTGATCAACAGCAAACCCCAAAGAGAGAGGAAGTAAACCTCAAAGACTAGAGAATCAGGTCCATAATCTGGGCATGGCTTTGTCAGGCAGAAAGGAGATGAGGAAAGGAGCTCACCAAATCTCTTTAGCCTAAATCTTGAATACAGATCAAAGCTGATCTGAAAACACAGCTTAAGACACCAATTATATAAAACGCACAGAGGATCTGTCCTGGCACCACATTTCTGCAATTTGCAGCTTTTGGGAGTAATTTTAGGAGTATGACAACCTAGTCAGTAATCAGACTTTAGAGAAGAATGAAGTAATAATAATAATAATAATAATAATAATAATAATAATGACAATTAAAAAAAAAAAGAAAACCGTACATTATTCTAACTGGAAATCAGGGAGCTAACTTGATCTTTACCCAATAGTTTCAAAGGACATATATTTAGCAGTTACTAGAATGGGTAAACACATCCATCTTGGATCTTGCTGTACAGAGCATGGTGCACAGCATTTATTGTAGCAATTTTTGATCAGCTGATACTTTACTGTTACAATTGCTCTTGACTCAAGCCAATTTATCTCTAGCAATGTAAACACCTTCTACAAGAACAGTCTCTTTCCTACCTTCCTGCCACTTCCAAATGGTAATGGTATGTTCGGGATCCAGCCCTACGGACAGCAGCAGTTTGCCAGTGGCACTGAAACTGACTGAGCACACGCCCTTGGAATGGTAGCACCGCAGTACGGACAGTGTCTGCTTGTTCATTGCATCCCACACGTGAATAGAAGGAGCTGTAGCTACACAGATATTAAAACATGCCATTAGTATTCATTTTGAAAATGTGTAATAATTTGCTTATTGAAGCGGTTAATACTTTTTAATAAGACAAATAAAATTGCTGTGATCAGATGGGAGAAAAAAAGGAAAGAAAGGAGATTTTGGCCTCCCTTTGGAAACCAATTTATGACAAACAGGATCACTAAGTAGGATAAACAAGTTGGCCTCATTACATTACCAGAGATGAAAACTTTGCTTAACTTGTTATGGGACTTGTGAAGCACAACAGAAGTTCCAACAGCAAGCTGTCTTCTCCTGTTTTTCTCCTAGTAAAGCTTAGGTCAGCATGGTAACTCAAAAACCTTCACAAATAAAGCCGTTCATCAAGAATGTAACTTCTACATGGGGCTTTTGGACAACTGATAGCTACAGAGAAATCAGTTTACAGTGCAAGGCCAAAATCTCCTTTCTACAAAATGGCCATCTGTCTGAAATGCTTGCCCTCTTAGGAGAACATCAGCCAAATCATCAGCTTGCTTATTGATGTAGAAGAACTATGGTATTTAGTTTGTGTTGTTTAGACTGCAAGCTCTCTGCAGTAAAAACTGTCTTTCCATGCTACTAATGTATGTGATTATCTTTACCATGATGACAGATAGTTTTTTTCCCAAGTGCAATGCTTTCTCAAAGGATCTTGCAATCCATGTATAGTTTACAATCTCTGAACAGCACCTAAGGCATTTCCAGGACAGTAAGATTCTCAAACTTCTTCACTTCTGATCTCTAATAAATTTGCCTGCAGAGTCTGGAGGTTACTGGTCCTTGTCATAGACCTTTCAGATTCATGCTTTGTGTTCCTCATCAGTTAAATCTAGGCCCTCAAAGGCACACATGTGATGGGAAACAGTAGGCACAGGGACTTAGGCAAAATTTCAGCCACATGAAATTCAGTTTGAGCACAATTCCACAGCTGTGGCAAAACAGTCTTAAAAAAAAATTAGGAAGATTGTTCTAATTTCCCATTGGAATTTTCTCTCATGGCAGCAACATAGTATTATCATTACCTTTTGAGAGGTACTACAGCATAGTATGGACATGCCATTAAAACAGAAAGGGCAGGGGTTGACAGCAACTGTCATGTCCCAAAAATTGTCAGCAAACTCCTTGCTGTCCTTACGGGAAACTGAGAGAAGGGAAAGCTTTCTTATGGCTCTGAACTGTTTTTTACTCTTCAACGCTCCCCTTGGTAAAACTCTGTATTACAATTGACTTGCGCACCTGCCCTATAACCTTGGCCAAAACTTTTTTTTTGGGTGGCAGACAGAAACTCTCACCTAGATTTCCTGAATAAGAACTGACCAAATCTTTCAGAGCAAGACCTGCAAGACAGAGAACATGGACTCTTAGGTCCTTCTACTTGATGAAGTCCTTCTGAAAGTCTCTATCCTGACACTGCATCCTGCCTGTGTACTCAACACTCTCACAAGAGAGATGTTCTAAGGTGTCATCTCCTTCTCTGAGCAGTTAGATAAAGCTACTGTGGGCTGGCAGGACAAAAAAAATCTTCAGTAAGTTGGACCAAATCTACACCCAGTCATTAGGAAACTTTATTTGCCATTTCACCCTATCACAAATATTACTGCTTTGAGAACCCCTGCATCACTGTAGACAACTGAAAATTGGAACTAGAAAAGCAAAAATTGTTGGTAAGAAGGATGCCAAATAGCCATCAATAAATTTTAAGTTAAACTATTCAGCTTTCTAATGAAAACAGGCAGTAGCTTGGATTCCAGACTAATGGTTCCATAAAGAAGAAAAAAGAGTGCTCGTTTCAGGCAGTGACAACAGAATTTAGTAATATACACCAGCTCAAACTGAAGTTGCAGTAGGAAGAAGGCAAGTGAGACAGGGAAAGTGTCCAGGCACCATAT
This sequence comes from Corvus kubaryi, assembly GCF_017639235.1. NCBI lineage: Eukaryota > Metazoa > Chordata > Aves > Passeriformes > Corvidae > Corvus > Corvus kubaryi. The sequence continues at coordinate 19,291,528 of NW_024582054.1, forward strand.
GCAGGACTAAAGATGTTCTTTCATATAAATATCCATATCACCATTGCTTTTTTAAATACAGATAAAAGGTACCTATATTCTTCCTCCCATCCTTAGAGCAAGCACCATTTGCCATATTTAAGAGAAGTCAACACACATTAAAGATGTCAACGTACATTTGTTCTTACAGAACAAGTTTTAGATCCACATGAAGATTATTACACTTTCTAGTACACATGACCACACATTTATGCATCTCTGAGGATTCTTCACAAGACAATTATCGCTGCTCAACAACGAGCTCAATGGCACATGATGGTGATGAGCTTTTATAATTACAGTTGAAAAAAACAACATATTAATAAAAAATAGCTCAGTCAAGACTGTCAAAATGTCAAAGACCCAAAAGGATATAGAAAAAATTAAACTGACATCAGAACAAGCATTTTGAATCAGTGGTAATAACTGCATGACAATTGCACATAAATGTGAAAGGTGATTAGTTTTTTCACTCAGTCACCTAGGCCTCCTCAATGAAATTTACTTTAGAAATGCATGTTTAAAATTACACTCAATTGAAGGTCTAAACCAAATGTTGTCAGCCCCAACATGTCTACAAAACTGGCAAGCATACACAGGAATGCTACAGTAGCAGTATGTATTAAAACTCACTAATCACTAATCAGCAAGGGAATATGCTTCAACAAGAGCAGTTTTTCAGTGTGTTCTAATATTTTTAATTTTTCTATATTTACAGTATGCTGAGCTGTTTTGACTTATATTCATGCTGACAGTAATATGACTGACACGGGGTTTAATAAACTAAAAATGAATTCACATCACTATAAAGCTCTATAAAGCTGCAGATGGCTGCTAGATAGACTAACTACACCTGAAGATGTTAAAATTTCATTTCCCTTACCTGACATATCTGCTGAGTCTCCTGTAATGGAAAAGCAGCAGAAAAATAATTAGATCAGAAATAGGATAAGTGCTAAAGAAAATATATGCCACATTCAGTGTAATTTCTTAATACACACCCTGATGTCATCTTTTTGCATTGCAGCAGCACCAATACGGCTATTAAAGATGAGTAATTACTGATAAAAGGAGGTCACATCAGAAATAAATCATAGAATGAATATACTGCATGAATGAATATATTTTGATTTCCATTTTGAGCTACAACACAAAAATCTAGTTCTGGTGTACGTTAGGTCTCTCTCAGCCAAAGTAAATGAAAACATATTTTTTTAATGTCATTGATATTTTAACAAACTAAGTGGGAAAAACATGCTAAGAAGCATTTGAGTACCTGAAGATTCAATACATCTTTTGAAGATTTAAATCATGATGGTGATACTATTTGTGCCAACTATATCAGTAAGAAAAGTAGCAGCAATTAAGTATGTTCTTTATCGAGTATATACACTCCTTAATATCACTTCAAAATCAAAAAATAAGTGCTGCTTTAAGATATTTCACTTCCTGCTCATTTTTAATTCCCTACTTAAAAGTGTATGTAATTTTTAAGTGTCATCTGCCCCTGATTTGTGTGCCTTGATCCACATTACAAAACAGTTAAAATTGTTCTACTGCTAGTTGATGTAGAAATGATTACGAAAATAAAAAAAAGGATTAAGTCCTGTGTTTTGTCTTGGGTAAGATGAACACTGCAGAAGAAAAGTTTTCACTTTCTTCCCCTACAGAAAGGCAAACTGGGCCAGATTAAGAAATACAATGAAAAAGCAAATTCTTAAAGACATTAAAAGGTTTGTAATTCCTGCAATTGTTCTTTGCAATCAAACCATAGACAAAAATCTGCTGATGATTTTTTCCATTTAAATAATTTCCATTAAAAATTTGTTTAAAATTATGTGAGGCAAGAAACTCACCAAGAAAGAAAGCTATTTTAGCTAAGCAGTTACTATTATCAATGAGTCAATTTTAATGAGACATACACCTAAAAATCCAAAAGACACAGGAAAGCAGGTAATAAACTCTGCAGAACTGACTGTATTTACATGAAACCTCTAAAACAAACGTAAAGAAAAAAAAAAATCTATTTTGGCTGAAATCAAATAAGGGGGGTTTTTTGTATTCCATGCACTGAAGAAAATAATGTGGGTTTGAATCTGCTGAGAATCAACGGAAGGTATGAAAACTACAACCAGACTGTAGGGCTACAAAAATCACTCATCTGCAAAATCAAGAAACAGCAATTTCTACCAGCTATGCAAATGAAAAATGGGTTTTTTCTTTTCTTTTCTTTTTTCTTTAACCTGGTTAGTTCATAGATCTTAATGTCACTATGAAATATAGATACATTTTCCCTCTAAATCTGAATTTATCTGTAGGGAACACCATGAGAGCTTTGGTTCTGCCTGGAATATTACAACTATATCATATCCAACCACCAAGTAGGTATTATAAATCTACCTGATGAGATAAAACCTACACAAATTGACATGTATTTTAAAAAATGAAGGTTAGCTCTATTCAGCTTCTTTGGAAGGGCTATGACTCTTTGAAAGGTCTAACATGAGCTGATAGTTCAATACAACCAGACTAATTTAATGGGGCTTAAGATTTCTGAAAAAATAGTTTTGATAATACTCCAAACAAAAGATAAGTTTAATCTTTCATGTCTCAATATTTTTGTCAACTTTATTCAATTACACTCAGAGAAACATATAAAGAGGACAGGTAACTGAGTAACACTCATACAAACGGAGATAGCATAATCAAATATTTTTGTGATTTATCATGAATTTACAAGGCCCTGATTGCATGCTCTTATGTTAATTCCTTTTACAAAGAAATACAAACATACCTACTTGGCCAGTTGCCACTATGTTGATAAACTTGGGGTGCTGATTCACAGTGAGGCACAAAATATCATCATTGTGTTCCTGGTAAAATGACTGAGAGCCTAAAAGTAAGAAAAAAAAAAAAACAAACCAAACCCTAGTTCAACTTTAATTAAAACATTTATACACAGAGACTTGGCTAATGTTTGAAAAGTTTATAATATTTGTTAGAAAACAGCATTATGGTCATGTTGCGTTTTGAAGTTTAAAACCAGAAAGCAGAAACTCATAATTTTTTATCTTGACTTCAACACACAGCACTCAGTAACTCCGAACTATTCCCTCAAGTTTTCCACATCAAGTTGCTTAACTATTACAGAAACAAATGGCTTTCTGTACTTTTTAAAAGGTCTAAGTTATCTAAAGTAAATGGGTTGTTGGGAATGAATGTGATACAGATGACTGAAAAGTAAACCAAATAAAAATATGAACTTATGCTTCAAAAAAAATTAAATTACAATTATCCCATTGTTCAGCTCTTTTAGTTTCTGTGATCATTTTAACATTCAAATTTCAGAAAGCTAATACCAAAAAACCCAAATCTTTACTTCCTTCAAAGTTTAGTCACCAGGAATATTTCAGTATACTTGTTTGCTTATGCAGCTACTATGAATATTTTCTACAGACTGAAATTTTAGCAACAAATAATATTTTTTCCACATACTTTTACAATACTTAAAGCATATTAATTGTTTTATAAACTGTAACTCCATGTCTGTAAAGAAACATTTTCCCTCCAGTGGGTTTTCTCCTACCTGTTGCCACATTATACAAGATCCCAATAGATGCAGTGTGATAAATTACATCAGCACCATCATTCAAATAGTGCACATTGTTTCTGCAGTCCTTGCCTCGATACCCAAATACCAGCTCCAAAATTAGGTCCTAAAAAAGATATTCACATCAATAGACACTCAAAACCTTAAAGAACTTGTGAACTTTACAATCTTCTGTAGGCTTTTATTTTTTAATGATGTCCTTACGTAGTAAAGGAGTTTAACGATATCTCAAAGCAATAGAAACTGAGCTCGTGCCTCCCCTGTCAGTTTACATGGCTGCTCATGCTTGTCACACGTAGCTGTGTCACCCTTTCATACCTGTCAGGGGGATGCTGCAGAATGTGCACATATACACGCAGACATATATATACACTGAAAGGGATACTCATACACATGCACATAAATAAATACACTGCAGTGAAGAATAAAGCTCTTTGAATGTGGAAGACACTAAGAAACAAAGAATGACAAGCCTTGGTCCACAATTTAATTCCTGCCAGCAACTAGAAAGCTGAATTACAGTCTAAAACTTCTAGAGCAGTGATGTCAGAAAGCTGTTTATTGTGCTACACCAAACATTTTGCAGCATCAGTGATACTTGGGTTGGTATGAAGAACTGCATTTTCCAAGGTCAGATGAAATTTCTACCTCAGATTAATCAAAAGTTGGTATATTTATTTGCAATTGCTATGTAATGAAAAAACAGGTGCCAAGGCTAAACTCATCATTAATAGAATTTTTAAAATTATTTTAAAAACTCTTATCAATAATGAATTTGAAATGAAGTCTTAAAATAAAGTTTTAAAAGATTGGAATAAAAAAATGCTTAGTTTCATTAGCAATAATACACCCTTTAACAATCCGGTTACCTAAACAAGACATCCCGCTTTCTACAGTCAGTTCTAAGGTTTTATGATTACTAAGAATTCAGTTATACCCCATTTCATTTGCAAGAAAAAGAAATAGAGACTTTTTTTTATTTACAAGTAAAAATTCTCTCCCACTTTTTCTGCTATTTACCCACTATTCACTATTTCCATCTTTGATACATTTAGAATAAAACAATCATTTAATGTGTTCAGAGATGTGTCATTTTCTGGCAAAACAAAATCCTACAAGAAGAAGAGGAGATCAACATTTTTCTTACCTCTATAGGTCTCTTTTTTTTCCCCACATTATTTGTCTGCAGTTTCTCCGGCTGTGGCAATGCCCTACTAACTGGTGGTCTGAAATAAAGAACTGTGAATAAGAGAAGGCTGTCCGTCACCCATTCCATACTAACAGTACCTTCCAACCTGCTAACGCATAGGGAAATCTTACAGCCCTATCCTGCTCAACTAACATTCATATTCATCTTTAAAAGACATACCTCTGTCAAAGGAGAAAAACAAAACCTAAAAATCCTTTGTTTAACATACTAAGTTCTCGAATTCTTCAACAATCCATGGGTTAAGGAAAAAGCTTGCTTTAAAATGATTGGGCACTTTTAAAATATTCTTAGCTTTTCCAAGCTATGTTTTTAAGGTACTTTCATCTTCTCTGTAGTAATTTTACTGAATAGAGGCTACCTGATTAATCTAATAATGCCTGTTCCCACATGCCTCCAGCAGACCCCTAACTTCTCCTATTTTTGTAATAGTTTGTAAAGAACTCCAGATGCACCTGCCCATTCACTCTTAGATCAACTGAAATGAGATATGGATCAAAGCTTACACGGAAGTAAACCAAGACCATGTAAATGCAGGAATAACAGCCATAATTTATGTTCCACTGTTCTGAATAGCCCAGATTTAATTAAGAAGTCTCAATTAGATATGTGTAATGAATATCTGTAACATCTCTCACATTACATTTAACTGTACCTATACAAAGAAACACACACGCAAATAAGCTTTATTTATTAAATATATGCAATTAGTAATAGTAACTAGTAAACTATTCCTAGTAATTTGCAGAAGCATTGATTTTTGATTCTATAAATACAGCATTTGTGGCTGCAATAACAATCCTTCAAACTGGACCCTTAAGAGAAACAATTCATTTTAAAATAAATTATATGTATAGATTCAGTGACATCCAGATTATTTAATCCAGTAGGCAGTGCAATAAACTAATATCAAACATAAAGCAACAGGTCTCTTTCATATTCCTTTTTAGTAAGAAGTACTTCTAATTTCATCTCTGCTCTTAAGTGATTTTGATTCAAAATAATGACTGTCTTTTCTAAGAACAATAGAATATGATTTGTTTGTACACTGTGTATTTTGAAGGACAGTTGAAAAGCTTCTTTTTCCCAGTTATTTAAATAAAATACTATTTTCTTAGATTTATTTCTTCATTTTCCCTGCCTAATTTTAGTACAATTTATAGATTGATGTCACATCACCAAACATAAGATTTATATGTATTACAATGCAAACTACACTGCAAATATAAACTGTGTTCTGAGATATTCCACTTAATTCCTCTACTGTTAGAAGCCTGTAAGTACTTGTGGAAAAAAATTACAAAAAACACCCAGATGACAAAAAATTTCTGTCTGGTAAAGTCTGTCCGTTGCTTGGATCACCCAAATGTGATCAAGTTTACTAAAGCTTCCTATTGTGTTAGACAGGACTGCAGGGAGGTACTTGAAATATTTAATTCAGCATCATACGTCTAGATTTTATGAAATGTGAAATCTATACAATAGAAAGTCCAAGTGCACATCTAACAAGAAATTTTGCCACTTCACACTGCACAGTTAGTTAACACTGAATCTTTTCATGGGAGGGATATGGACTGCATTAAATTATTACTGGAGCAAAATATGAAATAGTAATTTACAGTTAACATGAAAATTCAAGGCATGAAGGAAGATAAGTAAGGCTCATATTTGATATTCATTCATGAGTAAGTGCAAATTAAGACACAGAACACAAATTTGAAGTATGGAGGAAGACTTCTGTAACTTCACAAAGAATGGTATACTAACAGTTGCTTTTTGCTACTCCAAAATTATTTTTCTTAGAAAACAGACTTCTAATAAACTGGCAGTAAAGGCAAGATCTGGGGACATGGACCATGCATAGCAAGGCAGGTCCAAAAAGGAGTCCAATATGGACATGCAGTAAGGTCTGCTTCTTCAGAGACAAATATTAGAAGATAGCAGCACTTAAATACACTCTTTCAGTCCTGCTTGAAATTTGTGTGGTGGGAATGTACCCCTAGACTTCATTCTCAAAAGTCCTGTTAAAAATCTTTTTTCTTCTCTGAGGTTTGCAAATGGAAGGGATTCACACATACCTTGAGACAGAAAAGCATGACATTTGAATTTTGTTTTTCATAGTCTGGACCTAGCTCACAGTCACAGCATCCTGACCTTTAGTATGTGAAGTGACAAAGTAACCCCCCTAACTTTTGGAAAAGAGGAGGAAAAGCAAAGCAAGCATGGCCTGGGCTGTCTTCATCATCTATACAAGCACACTGGCCAGTACAGGAAGCAGGGAATCTCTCTGATTTCTGTCAGCAATCCCAACATCCAATTCCACAATCCCTCTTGAATCACTACTGTCTCTCAACTGTTTTTTTCCAGGTTTTATACTTGATGTGAGATTCCTAGCCTGCCAAGCTATTTTTCCAGGTCTTCTCTTCTGTCCTATCACCACTGACTCCAAGCATTCCCTTACCTAGTCTGTCATACAACAACAATAGCACTGCTAGGCCAATTCCTCACTTTTTTCATTTTGAAAAATAAAGAAACTACACTTTTCTTTGGAATGTTCTAAACTGTCAACAGAGAAAATCTCCCAGCAGGTCACAACGTTTACCATATTAAGATGGTAAACATAAGGAGAGAGGCCATCTAAAAGAGGAAAAAATGCTTGACTGTATTTGTTCCCCACTTCCACAGCAGATGAGCAAATTCAGTTGCAAATACCCTGATCAGCAAGCAACAGGTATCTCCCAGTGCCACAGAAGTCACTTTATCATTGTGTGCTACCCCAGCTGAATCAAATCCAATCAAGAAAAACTACTGAAATGTACAAACAAAAATTTAAAGGCACAGATTCAGTATGGGGAATGGGCTTTCTAAAAGCACTTCAGTGATACAAAGAATAAAAACCGCCCTTATTCATTGAAGTAAATGAAGACACAGAGAAAAAGAGAAACTAACACAGCCCAGTTCCTGCTAATATTTGCTGAGCTGGGGGAGAAGAGAAAGGAATAAATCAGACAGCTTCATTAAACATCTGAGGTAAATTTACATTAAGATTCCTTCTTTTTTCCTAAAAGTAATTTTTTTCCCAAAATCTTTTTTGAAATGGTCACTGATCTCCCAAAATATTACAAATAAAATTTTGGTTGGGTTTTGAAGTGTATTGGAATTTTTTGCATATGAATATAAGTACTGCTTAGAACAAATTCTAGTGCTTACAACCTCTGAAGTTAAATGACAGAATAATAACCAGTTCTCCGCCTGTGCAATCAAAATTCTCTAAAGAATGAATAGGGTTAACAAGTTAAATGAATTGCACATAGCTGTCATTATACATAAGCTGTTATTTCATGGTTAAAAATTATAGTTATTGAAGCATATCTAGTAACTGATTTCTGTAACAAGTTAATGATATTAAGAGCTGCTAATCAAATTTTTTCCCTATCTACAATTTTACTTTCAACTGTAATTCAAATTTCTGAATTCCTTTGATACTTCCATAATTACAGCTCATTTATTCAGCAACTAGGAGCACACTTAAAAATGCAAGTTACTCAAAAAGCATTTGTACAAAAATGGTTTCTTAAAAACCACTTACACAATTTTGCCTTTGAAACATATTTTTTTTAAATTAAGTAAATACAACATGTACCTTTCTCTTTTTAAACATGGAAATTGGGAACAGTGCTGAAGTGCTGAAAATTGGAAGATTGTATACCAGTGATTCTGTTGGTCCTAACCATTAGTTTCCCCAAGAATCAGCTTTCCACTGTCTTGTTACCTCTTCTCTCATCCCATGCAGCAGCAATAAAATCAAACAGCAAGTAGAGTAGGGAGTATTGCAGAAATGTGAGACTGGCATGCTGTTTGTTGTGTGTGCTGCTTCTACTGGCATGTTGTAGAACTCAAAAAGGCTTCTGGAGAAGAAGAAATACAGTTGTCAAAGGCATATTAAGGACTAAAAAGAAAAGCAAAATGCCACTTAACTCAGCTGTGAAGCATCGACACCCAAGATAGGATTGCCAGTCTACACACAGAGCAGCAGAAAAAAATCCAAACCTTCTTGAAGGAAGGAAAGTAGAAAAAGATATGCTCCTCTCTGCTCCAGACACTTTTCTAGCTGAGAGACAGACCTTTTGATAGAGTAAGGAAATCTTTAAATGCGGCTTCCTGTAGATTACATAGCAGCCAGCATGTGGAACAAAAATGTCAGATTCTAGATTTAACAATCGTGCAAAAAATTTCTCTATTACTTTGAATAACAGACTAAGAATTGTATCAACAACTAATGTCCTGCTTTACAGATGAGGGTAGGGGAAGATTGAGCAAGACTGCCCAATCCACCCTCTGCTCACTCCAGAATGCTTTGAAAGACTTCATATTTTTAATTTCTGATTTGTCATGGACAATTTTGCAACCGTCTCATTACTGTTGCTCTAGAAATTAACAGAACACAGCATAAAAAGCCCTTCTTCTACTTGTCAGCTTCATACTTGACACACAGCACTTAAACTTCCTCTCCTTCCTCCTCTCCTACCCTGGCCCTAATTCATTTAATGTCCCTGAAACACAGAGGGAAAAATGAGTTGGAGGGGGAAAAAAAGCAAAAAAACTAAATACAGCAGAAGAACATATTTGAAGTTTGATGAAAGCAGTAAAAACTGAAAGGACATGGTTCTGACAGAGGTTTACATTACTGGAACTGAATATTTCTCTGCTGCTTGGTTCTAGAATGTGGCATTTTTATAACATTTGCTGTCTGTTAATCCCTTGTGATAGAATGGGAGAAGAGGTAAAACAATCTCCTATTTTACAACTGCTTGAGAAGAACATCTATACTTAAATGCTCTACAAACACAGGTTTATATCATCCTTAAGTAATCATTATAGTACATTTACATTCGAACGTTACCACACAACAGAATAAAATGAATGCACATTGGTCAGGAAGACTTGGCAAATTTTACTCAGCTGTAATATCTCACAGGTCACCTAAACAATTTATCTAAGTATCTGTCCAGGAAAGACTAATTCTATATTGATCCAGAGCAGTGGAACTGGAACTCAAATTACAAGCATGTATGTATTCTCTTCCCAATTAAGTTTCAAGATAACAACTTGAGCATTTAAAAGCAGGAATGTTGAAGGACATGAGAATACATTTTTCAAGTGCTTTTTTTAAAAGTGTGAAAGCCGAAGATATTTTTTATTCGCTATTTAATGTGCAGCAAAGTGACTAATGGCATATGCAACACACAGTGGTCATATACCTGTATGCATAACTCGCTGCATGCTCAAAAACTGTGTGGAAAAGATGGGAAGGAGAGCATGAACAGCATGTTGGGGTGAATTCACATATGGATAGGGTCAGTTCGTGCATGTGGAAGGAGAATTCCAGCCATCTATCATAAGGGCAATAAATACCTTAATAATGGCACTTTATTTTTAAAATGAAAATAGATTTTGTATATATATTTTAATATTTCATGTTATGACACTATAAAAATTGAGTATAAGCATTTTGAAGTAGTTTCTGAAACAAAGAAGTCTCTTTTTCACAGTTTTAGACATAGCTTCAATATTACTACCCCTTGTTGTATGATGATGTACTTCATTCCCTATCTTCCTCATTGTTACTGAGTTTCTAAAGTTATTAACAGAATAAGGAAGGATTTTCTGTTATATAGCATAGGTAAATTACAACCAATTCTTTGAGTTCTGTGGTAACTTATAACAGTATAATTTACAATATTTATTTCTGTTTTAAAAATACAATTATTATTTTGGGCACAATTTCATAAAGCAAATTACAGCCGTTGGTACAAAAGGAAAAGTCCCTTCCTGTGCAGGGCACCAAAGCAGCACTTCATACTTAGAGGGACTTGCAGAGAATTTAGCAATTGATTTTGCACTACTCTTCAGCATGAAGGGTCTTGCACTGCCCTCCCCAAAAGGTGTTGGCAAGCATGAAGTATAGAATGAATTTTAAAAGTAAGGAGGACTTCTTTCCATTTACTCTTGCAAGTTCTCCAAAGTCATTTGTGAAACTTTACAGAGGTCTAATTTCCATTAGAAGATAATGAAGGCTGGTAGCTTCTAAATACTGCTTCTTGACAAAAATTACTTATAATTATTTTCATGTGTCCTATGAGCAGTAAGTGCCAGTTTATACTCACTAATGCAGATACAGGGAACCTAATGCTTAAATAATTTAGTAACAGATACATCTTGACATGTCAGGTGAGACTGTCAAATCATCACATGTAAAACAGCTGTCCACCAGGGGGCAGGAAAGAGTGGTGATCTTTATAATATTTTAATAAGTATTACTGAAAAAATATTGCTTGTGAAACATAGGAAAGTATGGTGTTGGAGTTCACACTGTAAAAAAATATCTAGCTCACACTGTAAAAAAATATCTAGCTTATTGTATGAAACAGAACTACAATGAATATATATAAATTACAGATTTGTAATACAGCAATATTCTGAAGACTGATAGGTGCATGGTATGGCACCCAACATGACAGATGGCTTTTAAGGAAAATGGGAGGGTGGCAGTAGAAGATGGACTAGATAGCAAAATAAAAGCATTACCTGGAACCTCTTTTCAGCAGCAGATGGGAAAGAGAAAAGGATTACTTATACAAGTTGGGCTAAAATTAGGTGCCAGTGAATTATTCATATAGATAATTATTACTGACTTTCTGGTTTGTATACTTCATTTTACAACAAGGGGATTATTCACTTCATAGCCTATGTAAATCTATTATTTGTATAGAGAACTCCCATTCACTGAAATGGGAATTCTGAATATGTGTTGACATGAGAATATAATTCTTTGGGATAACTACTGTAAATACAGAAATAAAGCAGAAGCAAAACCAAAAACATCTGAACTATACCAAGTGTTTAGAGTCGGCAAACACAACACCTGAATTACTCAAAGAAAGGTTGTGCAGATTTAACTTCCAGAAATAAGCTGATGGATAAAACAGTCAACTCGCTACTAAAAACAGATGTTCAAGTTCACTCACAAAAATACATTTATTCATACTAAGATGCAATTATCTCAGCTAGTAAGAATGTGTGGGGTACTGAGCACTACTGATATGTACTATTTTTTCATGACTACTTAATTCAGTTTATGTTGACTGAAGATACTTTGCACTGGATAGGTTTCCTCAGTTATGTATGAAGGAATATTCCTAAACTTTGGCTAGCCAAAAATCATTATTAATCATAGAGCACATGGACATGTACAGATGATTTCCTATCATTTGTAGTATGCATGAGCACATTCCATTAGTTTGATTAGCTGGTACGCTTCCACTGGTTTCCTTAGCTTTTCTTTTAAGAACTACCAAGCAACTCCACCTTGGCAAGGAGAACACTAGTTAGTCTTTTCCACTTATAAGTTAACAAAAATAATTTATGAATAATTTAGGAAAAATTTTCCTGAAAATTACGAACACAGTGTCAACAACTCATCAACTCACAAATAAATTTTTCCCCTGCTGAAAAGAATGCTTTACTGAATATCTTCTAATTAGTTTTAACTTTATTTTGCAGTGCAAGACTGATGCTCTATTTCTTCATATAGGAAACAGCTAAAACTTTCCCACAATAAAATCCAAATGTAGCTTGAACAGGTTTTGCAATTAAAAGCATGTAATTCCTCAAGAACTACAGAATATTTTTCATAGTAACGCAGGAGAAACGAGAGATTCCCCAAGAACGGAGCAGTTTTCTCTTACAGTTTTCCTGAGTCCACGGAAAGAAACATTCGTACAGTCAAAGGAACATTTTTAGCTTCCATTTATCGTTTTCCATTCTTTGATTTACAATTCTACTTTTTTGATTTCATGATTCAAGTATTGAACAACATATTCCACATGGACCGCACAAGACATACCAAATTATTAGCTAGCAAATATTTACATATGGATGCCTAAACAGTACAAGGAAGATTTCATTAAGGCTTTTGTGCTGTCCTCATCACTGAAGTATGCAAGACTTATTTGAAGCTGTATTCAACCTATCTGGCAATACACCTGTGATCCAGTTACCCTTTTCTTGACATCTTAAAAAATGCATATTGTCCAAAAAACTTTTTACATTCTGTTGATAAAACCAATCTACACAGTTCATAAACCAAATGCAAATCTTCCAACTCTCACCACTGAGCTACACAATTTCTCTACACATTTCCTTTTTGGCTGCAAAGTGAATAGATGTTTTTCTTTGCATTCAAAAATTAAGATTATTTAGTAAACCTTGATACTTCGGTAATTGGCTTTTTCGCTTTCTCAAAGACATGGGTTTTAGCTCAGCTTTGGGAAGAAAAAATAATTACCTCAAACTGGTAAAGGGAGACCATTCTTTTCCATCATGTTGTTCTAGTCTACAGCTTGTAACATAAGTAACTAACAATAAAACTAAATTTATGATTGGAAAGAATGAAGTCTGAAATTTCAGGGTTTTCAGTCCCAAGGTTAATGCCCTGCACTAATGTACATTCCAACGGGCAAAACAGGCTTCAAAAAGCCTGTTTCCTAAAACTGTTTTTTTAAAAAGTTAATGTTAAATTTCAACTTTCCTGTAATCTAATTTATTCCGCAAATATGGTAAACAGAAAGAGAGAAGAAGCTGCTAGTGCAAAGTCCCTTGCTATAGCTTTTCATTTTTGACTCCTGGCTTCTCCCCTCTCCCAAATCACACAAGCTGACAGAATCAAAGTAGAAAATAAGAATGATTTTTTATGAAGAGAGCTCTGGAGTGTGTATTATTTACATTCATATCACAAGTCACTAGACTGGAAAACAAAATAATGTAATTGCATTTTGTTTATTTATCCAAAACAGATATGGAAGACATTTGTATAAAATCTCAGAATTTCTCCTTCAGTGGCAATTACAAGGTGATAATTGTGAGGTTTGGATTAAAAATGTTTCATTTCAGTAGCTTCCTTCCTCTCTCACTGCCTTGGAAGTACAATTTACATTTATTTACTGTCTCTGTTGAATACAAAAAAAAAATTCTTCTCAATCTGTAAGAGACTAGTCTGTAAATACTTTTTTAGTTTCCTTCCCATTTTGAATTCACAAGGATCTAAAGTAGGTGATCTGGTTTTGCATCTGTCTATACGTCCCTAAGCAGACACAAAAACTCCTCAAGAAAAAAAAACAAAACAAAAGCTAAATAAAAGCAGAGGCAGTTTTGTCACAACACCTGGTTTTGAATTATATCTGGGAGTATATGCAGAACAGCAAAAGAATTTTCAAAAGATCCACTGGGATCTTTGAACGCAAGAGATCTCAGCACATGGACTAAGTAATGGTTTTATCTGCTTGCAAATCTTTAAAACTTATGGTGAAAAATTTGAACTGAAATTCCTGGTTGTTTAGTTTTGAGATCTCTTGGTACAGCCATTCTTCTGTAAAGTACATAAATCACAGCACTGCTCCTCTGACAGCGACAAACAGCCAACTTCAGGGAGTATAAGAACAAATATGAACAGATCATTATTCTCCAGAGGCATCTCCCAAACCTTCAGTGCTGTGCAGTTCAGGGAGTAGCTGAGTCAGAAGTGTTTTCAAAATCAACCACGATGGACTTTTTTTCTGAGTAATTTACCTGGCACAAAAGCATACTAGGAAAGAACCCTTAGTAAAGGATAGAAACAGTTTTCAAATGTATTTTGTGTTGCTGAGTATCCACAAAGCTATTACACAACCAAATTAGACACACAGTATACATCTTTTAATGCAAAAATATTATCTATAAACATTATTATTCAGAAATGATAAATAATTCAAATTACAGACCTAAGTGCTGTCTCACAGCAGCGCCATTTTGTGTTTCCAATAGAAGTTAAAATAAGTATTCCGATTTCAATGATATAGCATGGTAATTTCACTGCTAGAGAATACTGTATCATTAGTAGAGCTGGCCTTTAACAACACCGCAAGCAAACCTTAGACCAACTGAATCTCAATGAAATCTTCAGTTCTAGTCACAGAGGCAGCTCAGTCTACAAGTCTGAAGGGTGGCCTAACAGCCTAAAGATTTGTTGTGCTGCAAATTCAACAATATATGTTTTTGCATATGCATATATTTTAAATAGAGTAAGTGCAGAAGCTCATAACCTAATGCAAGCACCTACGCTAGAGACTCCCATATGAGCACGATGTGGACCCAGCAGCTCAGATCCTCAAGCAGTATAGATGCATTGGCAAAATGCTGCAGCCAAGGCAGTAATGCTCCCCTCACCTCTGAAGCTTTATCAGCTCCAGCACAATGCTGCAGACATGATACTGCTCATACAGTCACCTCAGGCATCCATGCAATGTGCTCACTACACTCTATTCCATGTTGGACTTCTACAACCACACTGAGATACGGTCTTACAGACACCCACAAGCACTTAGGAAGCTCTCCGACTCAGGAAGTGAAGTCAAGCTGCTCCTTAGCCACTTCAAAGCATTGAGGATAGGAAGATGAGGTTTGATCACCTCCTCCCAAATACTCTATCCAGTGTTCACTCATGTCAACTCAGAGTGAGAACCGCCCTTATGCTTTGTCCCTTATCCCTTTTCTACCCATTAACCTAAAGCCATTATTTAATAGAAAAGAGGTAAATCCCTCACTTCTACTGCAAATTGTAACTACTTTCCCAAGCAGCTTAAGTTACTTAAATGCATTTAATCCTGGACTTCACGTAAATGAACTTACCTTACTACCCCCTGCCTTCATAGGAAGCAAAAGGAAAGAGAAATAAAAATAAAATAAAAATTAATATCTGTGACAGTAGACTAAAACATTTACCAATCTTACACAGTATTAACGTCAGCAGAACAGAAGTTAATATACATACAGGAACAATAGTCTGGTTTTATTCTTCACAAAAAACATTTCTTTGAAGTTTTAGGGCCCCAAACTTTTCAACAATGCTGGCAATGGAATTCTTTTGTGAACTTTTATGTATTCTGAATCACAGCTTCATCACCTTACTACAGAATTAATTCTTAGTATTTTACTTGAAACTGAAAAACACAATTCACTCAGCTTCCAAAAACAATTACTGAAAGAAACACAAGAGGCATACAATGTCATTAAAAAGAAAAAAAAAATCTTTAATCAAAGCTTTCATACCATACCCATTTTTTCTTTTTGATTTCCACATCAAATACATCTAATTAAGAAAGACAGACCATTTCTCATTATAAATGCACTACAGGGAACCACAGCTTTGTACACAGGGATCCCACTCTCTCCTACGGCAACACAACTTAAAAACAACAGATGACATGAACCTCCCACAGAAGTCACACTGCATTTCTCAGCAAGGGTGTCACAGACTGTCCAGCTCCACTGCAGAAAGAGGCGTGAGCACTGCCACAGAACTCCTCGCATTCCTGCTCTCCTGTTTCACTGGATCCTTGCACGTTCTTACACCCTGTTGTTTTCCTCGCTTCCCTCTCTTTAGTACCAGCGTTCCTCAATTGCTGTGTTAGGAATCCCTCCTTCCTTTTTCCTCACATATACTGTCCTCATCTATTTTGTGGACAACAAACAACTTTCAGGGCCCCATGCTCAGCTGCAGATTCTACAACAGATAATGTTCTAGAGATTATAAATTATTTTTCTTATTTTGTATCTACTTTATCTTCTGGGTTTATTATAGTCTGCTCCCCACCCCACTCACTTCCACAGCATACAATAGTGAACCAAGATCTAGAACTAACACTGCAAAGCAACCAACTTCATTTTCCAAGATTCATTAACAAGAACTGCAGAATCACTGTGGACAGAATTTTTCAAAGAAAGGTAGAAGTTATGTAGAGGCAGAAACAATGCCAGGAGCAATTAGAGCTGAATTCATCAGAGCAGTTTGTTGGCAGAACCAAAAATCGGATTGCTGTCCTTCACTAAAACAATTGTACAGGCTCATGCCTATAATGCCATCACTAAATACCAGTCAGTATCTAAGTTTCAAAAACAATATATCATTAAACACCAGCAAATAACTCGATTATCTCAAGGAACTCCCTAAACATAAAAATATGCATACGTAAGTTTGTAGTCTTTTGTGCTCTCTGAAAATAGATACAGCCTAGTCCTTTGGGTCAACTTCCTTTTTTCTTCAAAGATGTATTTAGATTTTTTTAATACATATTCTTTTAAATTAAGAATTACATATTCCAATATAATTTTGTTTTACTATTATCTTTTCAGGTTGATTTCTTGGCTAGAATTGTAATTTAGTAATTGCCTTTCATCTAACTTCGGCTCCTTTTGTTGCAGATGAGGCTTATAATATAGTAATTACCTTTCATCTAAGGTTGGCTCCTTTTGTTGCAGATGAGGCTTAATTCCAAACATTGGTCTAATGTTTGTTGATAAGGCTTTGATGGTGTAATTAATTTCATTTTCCCTTGTCACATCACTGTCATAACCTAACAAAACCAGAGGGAACAATATCAAACCAAAATAAGCTACAAGAACAACAATTTAACCATAATTTGTGCAGATTTCAACAATGTACTAGATTACAAAAGCAATTATAGCATGGATTATTAGTAACATAAATCCACAACAGAAAGAAAGTAGCTGGGAATCATGAACGTTGTTAATAAAAGACATTCAAGGAAAAAAACTCCTTACAATATCTTTGTGGAAAAAAATTAATAGAGTCAAGGGACTTTAAAAGCTACCCCATTTCTGCTTTGTTGGCTTTAACTACAATCACTAACAAGGAACCGCGCTACCTGACACCTGCTTTTAAGACCTGTAAGATTCAGTGCCTGGCTGTTCTCAGTTCCAGAATCCATCCACTACGATGGAATCTATAGGTGTGCACAAGGTTCCTACACAATGCTTAGGGACAGTAAGGCACATCAAGATGATGTTTACTATAGTAAAACAAACATGTTGGAAAAGCTAAGTAGTGACAGGGTTGTTACTTACTCTCCATTATTTTGTTTTTTCAAAGATAGAGACTACTAATGCCAACAATGTGACTGTGAATAGTTCTTAACTCTAACTGAAATTAATAGGACCTGACCAAGAGAAACTTTTGTGGATAAAGATGTCAATGTCTTTTGTTGTAGAGCTTCACAGACCTCGCTCTCTTTTAGAGTACTTTTGAACACACAGCTTAAGAGGGTTCTGTGTAAAGCACCAGAGCCTAGGAGAGGTTATAGGGCTAAGATGTTCTAACAGCTCACAAGCAGAGGCTGAACAGAAACTCTGAAGGTTTCAATTTTTGACTAAAAAATTTAAAGCTGACAAGTTCTCCTACAGGCAATTAAATTACTTTGTGGATGTGGTCATCAATAATTTTAAGAAGAAAGACAGTGATTAAAAATTCTTTTCCAATGAATGTTCAATATGTCTCTAATATTTAATATACTTCTTTGGTCATTTAGCACATTTTAGTGACAGCTGAAGTTAATTATTACACAGAACTATTTAAGGAGTAGCAGTGATATTTTAAAAATGCTTGAACACTGAGGTATTGACAAGGAGGAAAAACTGCACTTGGGAGAAGAGAAAACAAGTCTGGAGGCTCATCAATCATTGGAATTATAACATGAAAAAGAAAACATAAGTATGGCAAAACCAGCAGAAATTAATGCTACAAAATGTAATTTACACTTTATAACTACTGATATTATGACCTTGCAATAGATATATAAACATCAGTCTACTTCAGTCTCCTATGCATCCATGTTACAGAAGCAGATGCTATAACATCAAGACAACTATGATCTCAGATTTTAATCTAATTTCTTTAGAATTAGTGACCAAATTTAAACGGTGACAATTCTATTTTATATAAAGATTTTGGGTAACTATGTATAATTGGCACTTAATATCTTTTCATTTAAAAGATGTCAAGAGTCTGTTCATGTACTCTGACTCAAAGCAGCAACTCAAACACTTCGTTATCATTTTCTTCATGGCAGTTTATCAGTCCTTTCCCCAAAACCAAATTTTATTTAACATTTTGGAGAGTCTTCGCTACTTAAGATCAAAACAATCTATAAATCATGATTATTTCTAAATTTGCAGTTCTCCATTAATAAATCTTACTGAAATAGCATAATCCAGCTAGTTCCATAAATTATTACTGACCTCCGTCTTCTTCAGAATCGAGATCAGACTCTTCACTGTCACACTGCCTGCTATCCCGATGTCCTTCCATCTCGTAAGTCCACAGCATTAAAGAGGTGTCTGCTCCTCCAACAGTGACCAACAGACTGTCATCGTAAGTCCAGCGGACGTTTGTCACATGGGTACTGTGAGCAACATACCTCTTAAATTTTCCAAACTTTCCCTAAGAAGGGGGAAAAAAAGGCAAAGATCCAATTTAGCCAGTCTGCTAGACAAAACTGAAATGAGTTGCCAGTGCACAATGACATCATCTTAACTTCTTTACAGTTCGTGCTTCAGCTCTTTTGTATTTCATATGATTTTAACACATCATTTTCCAATGATGTGCCCCTCCTATAGCAACTTCATGAAATGTTAACCTCATCTCTATATCAAGCATGCAAGAATTAGTTTATAAACAGATTCCAGCAATAAACATTGGATTACTTTTCCTAAGAGAGACAATAATCCAACTGAGTTGGAATAAAATTCACAAACAATATTTTGAGTCAGTACTTGTGTACTGTTACCACCCTTAGTATGGCAACATTTCAAAACTGAAGACACATTTACCAATAAATATACAGAAAAAGAGGTACTTGAAGAGCAGTAAAAATACAATGTGCTTCTGGAACGGCTTTTCTATGATGCGTGATTAAATAATATTAAAGCTCTTCATCTTAGAAAAAAAACGACTGACATTGGACAGAATGAAGGTCCTTAAAATCATGAATGAAATCCAGGTGAGAAAGAGATGTTCATTGTCTTCCAAAGCACTCCCATTCTTAAGGTTTTTCCTATTCATTTGCTAAAGTCAGCAGCAGGACATTGCATGAGATGGCTCTGTAGTCTGACCTGGAATGATCATTCTTAGTAATTTCAAGTTTAATGCACAGCAAACTGCAATGTAATACTAAATGCTTTCTTTGATCATAAGGAGAAAAAATATATAAAAGCATTATTTTCTTCTGAGTGATGAATTTTCACAGTTTTGAAAAGGCAGATTTATCAATAAATATTCTTCATAAACAGCTGAAAATTACTTACTTTAGCAGGGTATCGAAACAGTTTCACGAATCCAAAATCATCTCCTGTGGCTAATACTTTACTATCACTAGTGAGGCATGAAGCAGTTACATCTGTGACTTCACCAATTATGGGCCAGATCCCTTCACAGCAAGAGCCCAAAACACTTGTCCATGATGCCCAGCCAATCTTTTCTACCTATAAAAACAACCCATTTGAGATAGAGCATACTTCTTCTCAAGAATTTTTCTTCCATATCTGATTTCTAGAAAAAGTCCTTACACTATCTAAAAGACAGTATTTTAATATACTAATCACTCATTTTCTTAACATTCAGGATTTCATTTGAGACATATAATTTTACCTCTATAAACTTTTCATTTCAAAACCTAAAGAAGTATTTTGAAAATTTTTACCTTACCTGCCCTTCCAGGCTAAAAAGTCCCCCAACTATATTTTCCAACACTGCCTTTCAATGCCATGGGAAATATTATTTGAAAAGTATCCATTTTTGCTCCCTGCCCTATGACTATGCTCTATGTCTGAGAAAACAAAACATTACAGCTACAATATACTACACTAGCCGATATGTATTATGTATACTATATTATATTGTTATGTAAAGACAAACATGAGGTTTTCCACAGCAAGGTTAGAGTTAAGTAATCTGCAATAGGTTTTCAAAGGTGTTTAGTACCAGAAAAGGCACACAGAAGCCTTGTGAGATTTCCATGACTAAGTCAGCTAAATGTCTGTTACTTAATAGAAAAATGTGAAATCCCCTACATATTTTATTATTTTAAAAGTTAAAAATTACAGTTCTATATATCATTCCCTCTTATGTAGTATAGATGGCTGTATCATAACTCGAATTTGTAAACAGAGTACAGTTTCTCACCTCCAAACTAGGAATTGTCTGTTTTTTCCCACGAGGGGCTTCAAAAAACAACTGCTCTTTAGCACCAGTGTTGACTTGCAAAAGTTTCCCTATAAAACATATGACATACATATTGTATGTTAACATAGAAGATTCCATTTCACAGAAGGAAAAAAGAAAGTTTATTTTGAATTTTTTATTGCTAACTGCATTACATAAATTACTTGTTTCTACTGGAAAAAGCTGCATACATAAATAATGGATCTGGAAGAATGGTCTTCTAGAGAGATTGAAGTCCTTTGATACCTTAAATTCACAACCCTTTCTCCTCCCTTTGAAAACCGTACTAATGCATCACTTTTCTCTCCTTATCATGGCTGTCCCATCAGATGGTAGACAAAATGCACTGGGTCCAATTCAAAGCTTGTTTATGATAACTGGTTATTGATGCATATGCCCTTGGGATGGAGAAGCACATATGCTGCCTGGCCACTGGCTGATCCCAAGCAGGCAACTTCTTTACAGCTTTATACTATTTCACTTCTGAGGGAAATTCTCACCAATGTTTCTGTCCTCTTCCTTTTCAAAATTCTCAAAGGCAGCTAACTTATAACACTCTTTCAAAATAAATCAGACTGTTTCAAAAGTGATTATGTAGAGGAATAAGAACATGAACAAATAGAATGCACAATTACACAGCCTTGCTTTTGAATGAAACAGGACTAAATTTAGTACTTTAATTAATCACATATCAATACCCTGGAACACAGGAAATCTGGTCTTTCTGCTATATATGACAACAAGGATACGTATTCCTGAGCTACAGATACAAGCGCATTGTACACTGTACATTCAAGAAGTAGAAACAGAGAATCATAGAATGTTTGGGGTTGGAAGGGACCTCAGAGACCATCTAGTTCCACTCCCCCTGCCACTAGACCAGGTTGCTCAGAGCCCCATCCAGCCTGGCCTTGACCACCATCAGGGATGGGGCATCCACAGCCTCTCTGAGCCTCACCACATCCACAGCCTTTCCAGTGCCTCACCACACTTACAGTAAAGAATTTCTTCCTAATACCTAATCTAAACATACCCTCCCTTCAGCTTAAGGCCTTTCCCCCTTGTTCTATCACTAACTGCCCTTCTGAAATCAAATAATAAACAGGAGAGATTTTTTAAAAATCCAAACAAACCAATCTATAGAGACAAACCGTTTTGCTTCAAATTGCACAACTTCTAAATATGTATGTGGCAGTAAAAATCATGGGTTTAATATTTATTCAGATGATGTGAGAGCATATTTGTAAGCTGAAGAACCAAATCTGCCAGTGACACTACAAATTCATATACATGTACTGTAATAGCCTCTAATGTAATCAATCTTCCAGTACATTTTTCAATGAATGCTACTTACCTCTTACGTCCCAGTCCATGTGCGTGATATAGCTGGAGGCTCCCTTGCAGATTCCTACTCTTTTACTGCTCATTACATTGTAAATATCTACAAAGTTGTCACAGGATGCCACGGCTAAGTACTTTCCAGTCCCTAAAACACATCAATATAAACAAAAACATTTTCAAAAAATTGTAGTTCTCTGCATATTAAACACAAGTCAATTCTGGAATTTAGCTATATGCAACTTAGAAGTCTTTAACATCAGCTTGCTAATTTATACATATTTCCTGACAAACTGATTTTCATATCACATGATCAGCATGAAATATACAACTATTATATAATTACATTTTCAAACTACAAAAAACAATTGGCTGAAATTTTAAGCATTTATGGCATTCAGAAAGTGGTAAGGCTTAAGGAATCAGAAAGTAATGTTATATGAGAATGGGTATCAGTAATTTGCATCAAATTTCTCCAACAGATGAGTATTTTAACTGAAGTAGGCCATGCATTTTGAGTTCCTAAAATATGAGCTATAGTGTTGGAAAAAAACCTAGCCTCGTTGGGAGTGCTAAGGGGGGAAAAAGAGAAAATAGAAGTTGCCAGAACTTTCTGACACATCAGTTTGAAGTATTCTTATTAGCTAACAGTAACCTCAGTGATGTGCCAAACTTATGCAGCCCATAAAGTGGAACCCTAGGGAGCTGCTGGATGTCCATGATTTAAAACTGACTGTTGTATCCAGGAGGTTACTATAAGCAAACCTATTCCAATAATCTCATCCTTAAATGAGCAACACAGGACTTCACACCATGGTCTTTCAAAATGCAAGTATTAGTTTTGCTGACCTATTTTTTAGGTGTAAAAGCACTACAAGTCTTTATTACTTTTACCTCATAAATATGATAAAGCTTACTTGAACAACCTCAATAATAAAATCTTAATTAAAAAAAAAGAAAATCACTTACCAGGAGAAAATCTGATCTCTGAAATAACATCCTTCCTGTGCTGGAAAGAGACTAAATCCTCCAGGGTATCTGCATTAACTATCAAAAAACTTCCATCATTGAGACCAACAGCTAATGCTTTTCCATCAGGAGAAAAGCAGCAACATCTGCCTCCTATGAGGAATAAAGAAATTGCAATCAGCTATATTGACAGTGCATCATCCTTCTTTGAGATCTAATTTTCCATTAGTAAAGGAAAACTATTCTTATACTGTAAAACTTCCAAGGAAGTTTCCTAGATGCTGCCAAAATAATTTCCAAGCTGGGATAGCAAATAAACAGGTACACAGGCCCAGAATCTTAGAATTTGCATATTAATTGATACATGCTCTACATTACTAATACAGATGAATCACTTTTGTCTGTATATTTTTCACTTGCTCTCCTTTGTATCTGGTGCTGCCTGTTTGTTACCATTTGTTCTGGTAAGGAGAACACAGCTGGGAAAGACCCTCTGGATTCACAGAATTCAGTAATTTGCTATCACAAACAGTAAGTCATTAGGACATAGAATCCTTCCAATAAACATGTCAAGTATTGTTTGAAAAACAATTTAATTTCCGATCTAAATTTATATATAGCCAACTTATATAGACTTATTTTCATGCCAGGATTTTCTGTTAACATAAATATTCTCCCCTACTATTCGTTCCTCTGATTAACTTGTAGACAGCAATCCTTTACTTAGATGGCTTCACCACAAGGCTTCTCATTCATTATCCTGTAGTTCCCTCCTCCATTCTCAACTTTTAATTTAATTGCATTCAGCTGAACACAGAAGAGAAATGCACACCAAAAATATCCTGATTTGTGTCTTGTAAATTACACGACTACTCCAATATGTCTTGGGAAAATACCTCACTAACAGGTGTAATTGTCACCCTGCAATCAGCGACAACATCCTGAGCCTTCTGCTCTTGAATTTACTCCTGACCTACGCAGACATTTTTCTTACAGTCATTGGATCTTGCCTTTTATAATTAACAAGTATTATTTCAATTCCATGACTCAGTCAGCAGAAGCATCCATCTTTTTCTGTACAGTACACAGGTACTTTTTAAGATTGCCAAAGCGTCTCAAAATGTGTCTTATCAGCAAATAGTAATTAGAGACTTTTTTTGCCAAAAGTACTCTTAAAAATATTAAGAAATATCAGCTTTAAGACTTGAACAGAGTTTGCCAACTAGAAACTTTCTTGTTTAATCCCCACTTGTGTGAGCTTGTAACTCTTCTACAATTACTTTATCAATCTAAATCATCTTCAGTTAAGCTTCCCATTATGTCTGAATTAAACTGCATTGCTGAATGCCAAACAGATAAAGCCTATTGTACTCCTTTGTCTAGCAAAGCATACGTAGCATTAGAAGCTTTTCAGGGCCAGTCTAGCCTAATCCTAAAAAAATCACCTTATATGATGTCACTTACAACAGATTTTCCATCTGTCAAAATAGAATTTAATTATATCCTAAACAATGAGTAAAAATTTTATGACTTCTCTTTTCTTGACATTCCAGAGCCTTCAAACATTCACAAAGAAGAGAATTTCAACATTTCTTCTAAGATTTCTTCCAAAAATTTCTAGATTCAAACTGTCAAAAAAGCCTTGCAGTATTATAAGCAATATGGCATTTATGTAGTTGGCTCAACTTTTATTGGTAATTTATTGACTTAAGTAAGTTACAATTGCAAATAATCTTCAGAACAGTACTACACAGAATTTTTTTTGTACAGATTCATTAGCTTAAGGGCTACACAACTCATGAACATAGCATTCATAAAATAATTTGAGCAAAAAAAGGAATTTATTCAGTCCTGCTTTCAAAAGATTCATAATGCTTGTAAATGTCAATTGCATCAGTTAAATATTTTTTCATACTAAGCATCTTACCCTTTTTCAATTTGCGAACCGCTAACATACAATGGCTAGGAGATAAATCCCATATTCTTAAGGTTTTGTCATCACTTACAGTGGCACAAATAGGTAAATGAGGATGAGTAGCTAGACCCCAAACTTCCCCCTCCATGTGACCCTGAAAAAACACAATGAATCAGGTTTCTTTTTATTTTAAACTGAAATAGGAAATAATACATTTAAGGAAGTTAAAAAAAAAAGAGAGAGCATGCATTATTTAGAGGATAATAAATATCTGAATTAAAACACAGAACACCTGAAAAAATTCACCCTGCTACTTGTGCAAAATTATGGTAATTAGTACTACAGAAAACTGTGAAATAATCCTCACACACATCTACATCAATGACGTGGACAGTGCGACTGAGTGCACCCTCAGCAAGTCTGCAGATGACACTACACTGAGTGGTGTGGTCAACAGGCTGGAGGGAAGGGATCACATCCAGAGGGATCTGGACAGGCCTGACAGGTGGACCCATGTAATGAAGCGCAACAAGGCCAAGTGCAAGGCCCTGCATGTAGGTCAGGGCAATCCCAAGCACAAACACAGGCTGGGCAGAAAACGGACTTAGAGCAGCCCTGAAGAGAACTTGGAGGTTTTGGTGGACAACAACTTGGACATGAGCTGGCAATGTGCGCTTGCAACCCAGAAAGCAAACTGGGCTGCATCAAAACAAATGTGACCAGCAGGTCAAGGGAGGTGATTCTGCCCCTCTACTCTACTCTGGTCAGACTCCATTACTGTGTCTGTCTCTGGAGTCCTCAGCACAGGAAAACATGGCCCTGTTGGAATGGGTCCAGAAGGGGGCCACAAAAAGGGTCAAAGAGCTGGAGCACCTCTCCTATGAAGTCAGGCTGAGAGAGTAGGAGGTGTTCAGTCTAGAGGAGAGAAGGCTCCAGGGAGGTCTTGTTGCAGCCTCTTAGTACTTAAAGGAGGCTTATGAGAAAGATGGGAATTCTTTTTAGTAAGGCTTGTAGTGACAGGACAAGGGGTAATGGGTTTAAGGTAAAAGAGGGTAGATTCAGACTAGATAAAGAAACTTTTTATGATGAGCATAGTAAAACACTGGGACAGGTTGCCCAGAGATGTTGCAGATGCCCCATCCCCAGAAACATCCAAGGCCAGATGGGATGGGGCTCTGAACAATCTGATGTATTTGAATATGTCCTTGCCCACTGCAGGGGGTTTGGACATGATGACCTTTAAAGGTCCCTTCCAACCCAAACTATTCTATGAACTAGATTTTTTTCTTTACCTTAGATTCTAGCATTTTCTTTTAACAAATACAGTTCTTTATCTATTGCACTGGCCACTCAGAAAAGAGAGAATCCAGAGATTTTTACCTAACTATGAAAGAAAATGATGTGTTGATGCAATGTAAAAACCTGTTTAGTAAAAAATGCAGTTGCTCGGTATGGCAAAGAAAATGGAAACTTTTTACATAATTACAAGTAAAATCTCAAAACAAATGTCAAGAAGACAACTTTTAAAAATAAGAGTAATTATTACTCAGAAAAAGTTAATAAGGAATTTAGTAGAGGATCCATACTTTTTCACACACTTTTCTTTCACTTTCACACACTTTTTTTTTTTTTTTTTTTTTTTTCCGAAACAGATGTATGATCTTGGTCTGTTTGAAAGGGTGAACTCATTGAACAAACCAGTACTGAAATCCTACGTCCTATTTTGCTCATTAAGGAGTCATAATGGTCTAGTCTAACTAAAAGTGATAGTAACTCACTAATTTCATTAGTAGTTAAAGTGCTTCTTACTCCACAAGTCTTTACTTGAAAAATAAAATCGTGTTCAGGGTTTGACATATTTGACTGATATTTAACACTTACCTGAACCAGCAGAGTTATTGGTCCACTTTTATCCACCTCCAATATTTCACCATTCTTTGTGCCCACTAGAATATGACCATGTCCTAACGATATGGCACGTATAGAAGGATTATCTTCTAAGAGGAGACCTAGAACATTAAAATGTTAAAAGACAGAAGATTCTCAAGTATGCCTTAAAGAGGATTCTTCACACATATGCACATTACCTTCTCATTGTAGAAAAAGCTATTCAGTAATAAACAGTGAAAACGTTCCTGCATGAAACAACCTGTCTGGATTCATTTGGGAGGATTTAGCAATATATAAAGAAGTTTAATCAGCCTGACTCTGTGCATGTGAAGCATCAACTATACTACTATATTGCTACCAATTACAGTACCTTCAAATCCAGCTTTTTGTACACAAGCTATGAGAATGAGACACTCTGAAGTACAATGTTTTCATTAATGAGTATTTACATTCATCGTGTTTGAAAATCAAATCATATACTTTAGAACACAGCAAACATAACTTTAAGGGAAGGGGACGGAACAGAAAAGGCTATCCAGAATGAAAATACAGGGAACTGTAAATTAGCATTAAGATCAAGAATAAGTGGTAGAAACAGGAAAAATAGGAATGAAAATGTTCTTTAATGATTTCAAAAGACATATGCATTTACAGAAAACTAACTACTCATACCTTACAAAACTAACCACAATTTTGAATTCCTTCCTTTCTCCAGAACAAAAAAGATCAGGTAAGAGACTTCATGATCAGAAATATAATAGGCTTTTTGCTTGCCACTTTAATAAAAAAAAAACAAAAAAACCCAACAAAACCACGAACAAACAAACCAACCCCAACCACTCCCCCCACCCCCAAACCACAAACAAAAAACCCTACCTGGATGATAAGAAACTTGAAGCTAAACAATTAATTTAGGCTAACAGTAATATTATGACCTGCACCCACCAAATGTGCAAACAGACATACAACACACCAGTCCTGTCCCAATATAAAAATTACTTACTGAGAATCAATAAAGCTTAAGCAAAACTCATTTTAGTATTCATTATGTCAAATGTGGATTTCCTCTTACCAGGGAAAGCAATTCCACAAAATACTTTCTCAAGAAAGTACTTTAAAAATAGAATACAACATAGGATAAAGTCTGTGTTACCTTTGGATCCGGGAGCCAGAGCAGCCCTTTTGATGGCATAGGTTTTGAGACAACGTTCAAAGGTATCATCCCAGAGAGCTACTACCCCATCCTTTCCTCCAGTGACAAATCCCTGGGGGAAAAGAAATAGAAATCACTAGATATAATTGATTATTACCTTTCCTTAATTTTTCAGTGATTTCTGCCAATACTGAAAATGGACTATATACAACACTGTAATGCACAGAGCTACAGATGTTAGAGATGAAAAGAACAGAAGCAACAAAATGAGTGATTTCTCCTCCTGATGAAGGCAGCACAGTTCTGAACAGTGCATGTACACAGGCTAGATTTAGAAGTTCTAACCTGTATGCTTCTACTATTCTAGAAAAATAAGATAACCAACATACTATATTGTTTTTCTTGCTATTTAGCCTCCACATCTCTTTGGCATTTCACCTCATTACTCGAAACCAAATTTAGTACCACTCACAAAAATTTTATCAGTTCTCATATTTTTCAAATATATGCACATTTTTGCCATTCTGTCTTTAAAATTATATACAGGTATTTAATGAAGCAACATATATGGTTAGCACTGAAATCATTAGTACTTTTCTTCAGAGCACTCAGTTCTTGCAGTACGAATAACACATGTATTGTCCAACGCTACTATTCTGAAATGCAATTATTGGGAGGTGGAGTGACTTGGTCTAACTTAGCAAAACACCAACATATACATTAACTTTAAACAAATAAATAGTCTAACTGGAACACTCATTCACATTTAGGCACATGCTTAAAGGCTTTCCTCGGCTAAAAAGAAGCTGAGAATCTGGAGAAAGTACTTAGTGATCTACAGATTGAATTCTTCTATGAGTAGACAGTAATTAAAACACAAAATAGTACAAGTATGGTCTTCTTCCTGTCTCACAAGCTCACATACTCCACTGAACTTACTGATGCTTAAGTCAGTTACTGTTATTTCTTTAGTAAGAGGTTATGAAAATTACTGAATAAGATGTCACTGACCACAAGGGTTTGAGAAACAGCATGGTACATAACAAGAATAAGAGACATGCACAAAACACGATTTTGAATCTGGACCACACAAGGCCTTTCAGTAATGAAAATAAGGACATGGATTCCTGAGTCTGGGAAAGGTTTAGCTTTATCATAGACTTTTTTGTCCAGACATAAAAAAAAACAATCAGCAGTTTATTTACTTTTTCCAATGCGTGCATGCTGAACACAGGACCATCATGTGCTTTGACAGTTTTTATGAGAAACACATCTCTCCAAATACACACATCCCCCGTGGAGGTTCCAGAGAACGCCATCTCTTCCGTCCAGCCATACACTGCACACATCATTGTGTCGGTTCTTCCCAGCGCACCTATGCAGCCCTTTCTCCCAATTAGTCCTCCTCCTGGTTCAGACCAAGAACAAGTCTTAGACATCTGCTTAGAACTATTTTCCAAGAACTATATAACCTCACCCAGAGCAACAAGTTCTTTTCTTTTAGTCCACCCATGCTCCCCAAAAAATTGAGTCTGAGAAGAGATCTCACAAAATAAAATTTCTTATTATTCGTCAACTTTCACTACAACAAAAACCAAAACCAACCAACCAACCAAAAAATAAACCAAAACCAACCAACCAAAAAACTAAAACCCAAAAGACCCAACCTTACTTTTAACTTACTACTTGAATCTGGATTTGAATATGTACATATACCCACATGGACATATATAGAAAAAATGCATTTGTAAACTTGCATCTAAACAAAAAAATATCTACCACACACAGTTCATAGAAATTACTAATGAATAGTCTTGAAAGAAAAAAAAAATTTAGATCTTCACATCCCACTTTTCGTGATGTGTTTAGTGAGAGGATTTCTAATTTTATTTTAGAGGTTTACTTATATTAGCCTATGGATAATAGAAATATTCTATATTTCTAGGTATATAAATTTTATGATTCTTTTATATCTAAAATCATTTGGCAGCTATAGCACATAGTAACTTCTGGCTAGAAAGACAGATTTATATCATCACAGTGATATTAAACAAAACAGGGAAACTTCATGTGGTATAACATGGAAGTCCCTCAGGATCTGACACTTCATATTGTTCTTGTACTGAGAGGTCAGGTCTTGGAACCCCTCTGCCTCACTAGGCAGTGATGACAATATAGTCCAGAGCATGTACTTCATGTCACTTCTCAATCAAGTGCACCTGCTCTACTGCAGATTTCAGAAAGCTGCCATTTGTTAAGGTGCACTGACACTCTACTCCTCACTCTAACTTTGCTGAGTGTGTTTCCTGGGGGGTGACTGCCTTGCCAGTGAGCCACTGAAGTTTCATACAGATGGGCTGCAGCATCAGAGAAATCTGATTCCTCTGACTGAGCAGTGCCAGAGAGAAAAGCAGCATTTTAAACCATTTCCTTTCTTTCTTCAAAATCACCATCTCCAGGCTTTTATCATAGTTAAGATTTCTTTCTAAAGAATTTATAGTAGCTCTTTTAGTAAATATTCTGAGACACTTTGTTCTTTCTATAGATAGCAAGCTCAATTGTGAAATTAATAATTTATTCAGACGTCAACAGCTTGCTTTCAGGCAATCTTGATTAATTTCTGTTGGAGAAAAACTGTAATCTTTTTCTTCACAGAGTTTTCTCTACACAGTTAATCTTTATCAGGACTCATGTGAGTTGATGTACATAAATTCTGCATGAATAATTAGAACATTCTTAGCAGATAAGCTAGTCTTCTGTAGCACATATGTCTTTATGTCTGATTTCAAGTGTGAAACAACGACGTTCACACAAGTATCAGGGAATGAGTTTTTCACTATTCAAAATTTCTCAAGCACAAATAACCTTGGTTTTTAATTGTCAAGATCAATGGAGGTGTCCAGACAAAGAGCTCTCAACTGGCAGATGTGTCTTCTTCAAGTACTTTGTCTGAATTTTGTATGTGAATTTTTTATAACCTTAGTATTATTTACACTTGTGCCTTTTTACAGCATATGTGTTGTAAAGGTCCTTCTTCCAAAAACTGTTCTATGATTTTAGAGCAGCACTGTAAAATTTTCAGATACGATATATTATTACCAGATATAAAAGCAGACAGTAGAAAAGGCAGGGTCTTTTCTACTTACGTAGCTCTAGCTCCAAGGCAAATTGATCTTAAAAAGAATTTCCACTACTGCCATAATGTTAATTAACATTATTACTGCTAGGGCAATGCTAACTAAGAGATATACAGAGAAAACATTTGCTTTTCATGCAAGAAACATACAGTAAGAGATGTAAAGTTATACTTTCAGTAACAGAAAATGCTCTAATTCTGAAAAGTGTCCTTACCTGCTCTCCGCCAGAACTTCATGTGTTTAATTCCAACTGTAATCAATTTATCAGGCATGTAAGGATTAATCTTAACAACGAAGATCTTATCTTTGCTTCCCCTAAAAAGCAAAGCAAAATAATTTTTTAAAAAGTATAACTCTTAATATTTTTAAATAGGTTTGGGTGGGGTTTTGGGGATTTTTTTTTTTATGTATACCTGCTCTTACACTGAACCGTGCCATAAATCAAATCCTTCCTGATGGGAGAGAATTTTCTATAAGTCCTTGCAAGGAGTTTCAAAGATAAACCAAGACTTTTCCTGGAGTTTCAATGGTGCCGGATAGTTTGTTTATCATTTATTAAGTCTTATCAAAGGAACAGAGCCACTAGTGTTACCCAGGCATAACATAGAGCACAGAAAGCAGGAGAGAAGTCTAATTATCAAGATTTACACAGCCTTTTAAAGATAATTTAACCAATAGTTTAACCAATAGAATATTATTTTCACTTTCCTACCAATTATTCAGTAACACGGGCAGGAACTGCGGAATTCTCTATCCAATCATTCCAAACTACTTTTAGTGCAGAACATGGAGTAGTAGAGGAAGGAGAAGAAGGTTTAGAGAACAACAATCCTCCATTTTGGTATTTTTTACTCTTATCTATTTACTACAAAGAGAAGCCCAAAACCTCAAATTTTTCACCCTGTGACAATCTTACATAGTAGTCTATCACCTAATTCACACCACTTCTAGTTCTTGTCTGATCATTGGTAATTTTTTCCAAGGTTGGAGGTTAAAACAGTGTTGTTCAGGGGGGTAAGAACCCTTAAAAACAGGCAGAGAAATATCCTCGGCACTCTGGCTTCCTATACTGCTCTATCTTGCTAACATTTACTTTCAAATCATTACTAATAGTTCATAATGAGGAAGCAGAAAGCCAAAGAAGTGACATACTGAGTCCTGTTCTACTTTCATTACCCTTCAGTTTCCAAGGCAGGTGACTTATGTTACTTCAAAGATGCACCAGGAGGCATTTTCTTTGCATTTGCATTAAGTTTAGGTGTATGGTGTTTAGATCTTTGACAGCTCATAATGACATTTAAAGGAGTAAAGTCATAAATCTTATTTCAATTCGCTCATTTTGAAAATGGGTGCAAAAGCACCTGTGCTGAGATAGGCAGATGCTGAAGCAGCTGTAATTTCATGAGCAGTTTGAACAGGGAGAGATGGAAGCAATGAGGACTTTTGCTCCAAATGGGAAAGGAGAAAACCTCAGTTCCTAGAGATGCTCCCAGAGGTAGTCCTAAAGCTGAAGATGAGGAAGACCCTTTGCTCCCAGGGAAGGAGAAGGGCCTCTGTTCTTAGAGATGAAATGCTCCCAGAGATGGGTGAAGAGAATTTTTGTTTCTGAACGGCTCAACCTTAAAGTTGTAACCCAAAAACTTCAAGAGTGGACTCTCAAAATCAGTTGTGGGAAAAGCTGCAAGTCGTGGGAAGGGACTCACATGCGAGCAGAGAACCAACCCGGGCGGCTGTCTCGTTGTGATAATGTTTTCATAGCACGGGCAAGAGAGACTCCTCTTCCTAAATGGACTGAACAAGGTTATTATGGAAGTGGTAACGTAAGAGACGGTCCGAAAATCCCTCATCTGCCTCACGATCATCACCGAAGACAGAGACTGAACACAGCAGTCCTGGCCTGGCTGAGGTGGGATGTCTGCCAAGTGTTGCCTACGGGTGTGCCCACTGGGAACTGGTACACATTCCTGAGGAAATTAGTGCAGGTCACAGTGGACTGTGCCGTTCTTGCTGCCCAGGCGGGAAGGACTGCGCTGAAGCGGGAAGGAACGACCTGTCCTATACACCTCTCTGGTACACCTGTCTTGTACGTCTGTCCTGTACCTGTTTCCCAAAGCAATGGACCCCATAACAATGGCTGTAGATTTCCCAACCTCTTGGCCAGTTGCCCCTCGCTTCTGAAAAGGACTATAAAGGGACCTTCTGAAATAACTGAGATCCGAGATCTCCCCACGGAAGGAAGACGAATCCATTGGCGGAAGACCACGAGGACTTCGTCTCATCTGTTGGTAGCTATTGCCCCTCTTTTTTCCCCCTCTCTATTTTGTTTCTCTCTCTCTCTCTCTCCCCCTTACTCTCTTCTATTGCATTACTGTGTTGTGGGCACTTAATAAAGGTGCACTGTTTTGATTAAAACTGAAATCTCCTTGTGTCCTTTACACTCTGAGATCAATAAACGAACCATCACGACCCCCGCTTGCATTAGCGGATCGTGACAGGTAAACAGACTGAACATCTCAAGGGTTGTCTTTTTACATTGTCACTGGGAGAAGGGAGAAAGGTGGGGGGAGGAGAAGTTTACTGAAGGTATGGTATAATTTTTTTCTTCTTTTAGGTCCGTTAATAAACTTCTTTATATTCTTTCAAGTTTGGTGCCTGCTTTGCATTTCTCCTAATTCTTATCTCACAGAAGGTAAACGGTAATGAGGATTTTGGACCAAACCACTACAGCCCCCAATCCCTAATTTTTGCTCCTTGTTCAAAAGTGGCAAAAATCTTTTATTTTCTGTCCTTTCAGATCACTAGATGAACTAGTGGGTGAAAGTATGAAGAAGTTTCTTTCTAAACTCAGTCATCTTCAAAGTACAGATGCTGCTCTCAAAAATTCCAATCAATTCCTTTGTGTGGGTAGGAGAAATGAAAAAAAAAATTTAAAAATCAGGTGAAATGCAGACAAATGTCTTCGGAGAAGCCAAGCTAACTGGGCTTTTGACAAGCAACTGGGAAGGAAGTACTCTTTATCTACATCATCTAGTCAGAATAGTCATTCTTCAGTGAAGAAATTCAACATGTGTTTAAAAATAAAATGAGAGTAAATGAAATTAAGTAGCAATAATGAACTTAATGGATAAAAGGAAGCCGATGCTTTTTTCATTGTACTGCAGAGAGTAATAAATCTCTTAAATCTACCTAGAACAATGTTTATGAGTCTAAGCACTGAATCCAGACAGCATGGGGCAAAAACCACTCATACTACTGCTCTATTTAAAGCAATAAATCCTTAGGAAAAGAAAAAAGTCAAAGGTTTCAATAACATTACTCAAAATTAGAAATGGGATTCTATCTTGTGTATTAAACTCATTTAATAAGCATATATTAAATAATCTGTGCAGACACAAAGAAACTCCCGAAATATTTAACCTTTGAAAGTTACTTAGTCGAATTGCCTGTTCAAAGCAGAGTTGACTTAAAAGTTAGATCAGGCTTGTCAGGACTCAGAAAGGAAAAGGAAAGAACCCTGAAGAAAAAAGAACTCTTCAAACAACTGCAAACGACTATCCCAAGAAAGGTGTGACCTCTGATGAAAAAGACCTGAACAGACCATGTACCACCATCTTTAAGAGGGCAAACAGAAGTGCACAGAGTTTTAAAGAAATTATTTCAGAACACAGCAATGTCTTCTATGCCTTCTTCCTTCACCAGTTGAGCCATCACTGTAATAGCCCTTGTTGACTACCAGAGCTTCATTTACTTCTTCCACAGAAACTTTTAAGGTTGTGATAAATGTTATTGCCTGTATCACTTAAGTAATAGAAACTGCTATTTTATTAAGAGAACTCTTGTTCTTTAATGAATATATTTTTCTTACTGTCACTAAATCTAGGTACAAACTTTAAAACATAGTTAAATTCCTACCTTACTGCTGAAAGCTTTTCTCCTTTCTTCCAATCCCAGAGTACAATAGTGTGATTGTCATCTATTCCAACAGAAGCCAATCGTTTCCCATCCGCTAGAATAATAAATTTATTATTAAGAGAGTAGATAGATAACTATGTTGCAATAATAAGAAATCATATTAAAAATACTATAACTCCACAAATATTATAAGAAGAAAGTACAAACAGGTAAATAAGCGTATGATATATTTAGAGGCATGCCTTCTCATCCATTTGCTTTTAAACTTGGATGAAGTGTAGGACTTGGAATTATCCTGTCTAAAATTTGCACTTAGATGCTCTCTGTTTGTATTAAATCCCTTGTTCAGTTAGCTGCTGACACAGTTGCACAAAAACATTCACCATAGGTTGTTCTTGTGAAAAATTTATGTTCACTCTGAAAATTTCTGTTCATTTTTGAACAGGAAAGGACTGAAACAATACAATGAAATTTGTGAAATGCCCCTAAACTTAGTAGTACTGTGAAGTTTTGGAAAAGTTTTGACACAAATTCCACATTAACCTTCAATAAACAAGCTATCTGTGCTCACTCAAGATCACTGATTTTCTGACATGTATCCATCTTTGAAATTGCTATATACCCATGTCAGAATTTGCGAAATGAGATTCATATATTGAAAAAGAAGAAACAAAAGTAAGAATCATCAAAGACCACAAACCATTCATCTTTGTGATCACACATCTTTGCTGTGAGTTTAGATCTTATCCAGTAAATCCAAACAATTAAAGAATTAATAGAAGCTAGTGGAGCAGAGGAAATTTAATATTGGTACAGGAATTCAATGTATGGAGTGTAAAAATCTCAAGGGATTTAACTGATAGTCTCTGATGTTAGTATAAGGTGGAGAGGGAGCCTGTGTTTCTGACCAGAACAACTCTGTGACTGGACTTTCTGAATGTATCAGTGTGCTACCCAAATGGCTTTCAGGATTTCATTTAAAAAAGAAAAAATTGCACACCTGACCAATTGGCTCAAAAATCTTCTTACACAGTTGCAAGGCAAGCACAACACTCCAGATCCATGCACCTGCCTCATACAACCAAAAGAAATTCTGAAGTGCTCAGCTCAGCTGTAAAACAGCACAGAACCTGTTCTTGCATTTCCTACGTACAAGACTGCAAAGGTCTTTCTAATGAACGTTCATTTTAAGACAGCCTCTCCCATTTGACACTGAACACTGGGGAATATTTGTAACACAAAATTTTTGGTGTAAAGGAACCACCAATCTCTCAGTAGAACTGATTAGCTTGTATTTTCACACAGAAAAGGAAAAGTGTAAATAAATAAATAAATACTTATTACCTGAAAAATCAACAGCACAAACACCATACTGGTGATAGCCCTTTAATACTGAGAGTGGCTTTATTGTTTCTGTATCCCAAATGTGTATTGAGGAATCCCGACCGACCTGAAAGTATACATATTCATATTCATTTTTTTTCCATTTCTCAGTTATTTTACACAGTTGTTTAAAAAGTATCAAAAATAGTTCAAAAAGTATTTGAAAAAAATTACAGTGATAGAATTTTTCTAGTATTACTGCTGTCTGGCTAGCTGTACATTATTCCTTTTGCTACTTCCCAAATACCACTTCCCAGCTGACTTAGGCACATTAATCACAATTAACTGAAGTCCTCCGGGGGGGGGGGGGGAAGAAAAAGCCCTTCATTGATTGCACTGT
Source organism: Corvus kubaryi (assembly GCF_017639235.1). Taxonomy (NCBI): domain Eukaryota; kingdom Metazoa; phylum Chordata; class Aves; order Passeriformes; family Corvidae; genus Corvus; species Corvus kubaryi. The sequence continues at coordinate 19,328,511 of NW_024582054.1, forward strand.
AGCATATTTATTCCATCAATTTTTCATCAATCATTCCCTGTCTAAAAATAAAAGGTTATTTTTATTGCTAGTATGTCAGCTTCTCTACGTTGGAGAAATCAAGGTGACTTCTGTTGCTTTCTGGTGTCATTACAAGGCAGATTCTAATACACTGATACCTGTGGAGCAATTTCCACTAGAATTCACTAATGTAGGTAGCAAACTTGGTTTATATCTTATTCTTTTCAACTATGTACAAAAGCAGTATTAGTCAGTACTTAAAAGATTATTTGCTATTCCAAGGGGTTTGCACCTCAGCACACAAATAACAAGATTGCGAAACCAGAACAAAACTCTCCTGTATTTAAGGCTCAGAAAAACTAGGATCTATTTCTGGTTTTGTCACAAACTCAACATGAGATATTTGCAAAGCTTTTCAGAACATCCACTATCAGGAAAATCTGAACCAGTGTGGCATGAGGAATTTGATTACTGCACTACCTAGTTTCTTCATGTAACATAGTATACAACAGCACGTAATGTGTACACGTAAAATAGTACATAATGGAGTGTATCTTTCTGCTGATAGCATAAGTTAATGTGAATTCAGGGACATTTTATTTATAGCCTTTACTACCCCAAAATTAAATCAACTCAATTCTTTTATTTAGGGCTAATTTCTTAACTGACCTACAGAGTTATGTTAATCTCAACATTTTTATAGAAATCAAGGGCATTATAAGCAAAGGTTTATTTCTATTAAAAAATTCAATTCACATGTTTTCCAATTTATTATATAAAAACAACAGCAACAATGATAAAAATGATAAGCAGAAATAAAAAAACCTGAAATATCAGATCAAACCTTCAAGTCCCAGTGTCTAAATACTTACCGGAAGACTTGTTTGAAAACGTGAGTGAAAATAATTTACCTAAAATAACTCTCTGGCAAAAGACAAAATTAACTAGTAGTAGTAGTATTATAAAATGAGCTCTAGCAACATACATCCCTTTGTTGTATGCAAAAACAGTACATAGTTTGTGTATAAGTGATAATGAAAAATATAATACATTAAAATGGAATGCCAGACTGTAATAACAACTGCTAACTTCATACTATGGAATAGTAAATGAACGCAATACTAATATAGCTAACTTCACAAACAAGATATTAAAAAAATATATTTTATCTGCACACTTCCTCCACCAGTTATCAAGAAGCAGCAACATAATGCTGAATAAAAAATATTAATCTATTCTTAATTTTACAAGAGGTTCAGATAAACTATGAACTATAGACTCTTACCATAATATAAAGAACTGTAAAAAACACTTCTGTGTCAGTTTTTTACCATGATTCCATCTGCAACAGAAATGCAGTCCTTCACCTGAATAAATGTAGACTGGATGTTCCTCCCCCAAGACCTCCAAGGCCTTTCTTAATTCAGTAGTAACAACTTCAGATTGTTATTGCAGATAAACATGAATCCTACCTGGCCTGTTGCCACATAGTCCTTTAAGGGATGAATAGCAAGGCAAAGAATGTCATCATCATGACCTAGATAAAAGCGCTGTGTGTTCTGCTGCCGGTTGTACACCACTCCCACCGCTGCCACATGGTATACAATTTCACCCGTCTGAGTGTAGAAGAGATTGCTTCGACAGTCGTAACCTCTGTAACTAATTAAAGAAAAAGGGTTTCTTCACCAAAGTCATAAACATATATACTGAAACTGAGACAAAATTATGCTGGATGAATTTTGCACACGTAAAACTCACATTACTTACCAATTACTGTTTCGGTGTTTTAAAATTATGAATATACTTCCCCAAAGGAACACCAATTTACCAATCTAATTTACTATTCAGACATCAGTACTACAAGCACTAGTTTAAAAGTGGCACTTAATTGTTACTGTCCACAGCTAGTTTAGAAGAGAAAGTAATAGCTAGTAATTTTTTCAGACCACATGGAGAAGTTTGGCATGCAACATGTAGTTAAGTGAAATAGAAAATGTCTAAAGTATTAGTTTTGGCTCTCTCCTACTGCTCAAAAATCAGGCAGCAAAACATGATCGTTTCTGGAAAATTGATAACAGAAACAAATGCATAAATTTTTTTTAGAACAGTTTCTTTTTTTGAAGGAACACCTGTCTGCTTTCTGCACTGATACAGGAACTGGCATGAGTAGGCCAACTCCCAACTGAGGTCCGTATGCACTGTCTCAGTATACTCATTTCTTCCAAGGTGTGACTAAGATCATGAACTTATATACGTCTTTCCTTATGTACACAGTGCAACCATATGCACTGGGGAAGTAATGAATCTGCGAGGCAGCTGACCAACTTTAGTTTAATGAACATTCCAAAAACCATGGATCCATGTTCATAACCACTAGATCTATCCATTACTGGAAAACAACAGAGCACATACTTGGAGCAGATTTGAACACAATGTATTTCTTTTGGCTCACCTACATTACACACAATGGTACCTATGTCACTGTACGTGATTAGAGAAAAATTACTAAAATCACTACACGAAGTTTTTAAACACACCAGTAGATAATTCAGGTCCGTTGCTCTCCAGAAGAAGAATGTTGCTTTTCAGGAACTTGCATCTCAAACTTTTGGAGGCTTATGAAACTCCTCCCTCCCCAGTTCTCTAACCTGTCCAGGTCCCTCCAGCTGGCAGCACAGCCATTGAGTCTGCCAGCCTCTCCTCCCAGCTTTGTATTGTCTGCCATACTGGAAGTCCAAAGCTGGGTCTCATTAGATCACAAACAAGAAAAGTAAACTTCTTAAACCAGCAAAAATTGTGATAGCACAGAAATAAAAGCTTTTAAATAAGGTTCCCTTCAACTCACTGTTTAGATTGGTATTCACAGGCAGGTTATTAACTTCAGCAATTTTTTTAATCCAGCAATTTTTCAGTTTCTCCTGCGTTATTGTCCCTTCAAGGTCTCTAGCAGAATCTCTCTTTACATTTGATCTGAGGCTCAGCTATACGTCTGCTCACTACTCTTCTCAAAGTGACCAGCAATTTAGATTCACAATACAAGTGCAGACTCTTCAGTCCTGCTTTGCTCTCCCTCCACCCACATCCTTCACTAACAACCTTCCCCTGCAGCAGCATGTGCAGATGTTTTGAAGCTGATTTCTGCCTAACCCAAAATGCTATCTGCCTGCCTCAATGTACAGCCACTAGGTTTTTAAGGAACAGAATATACAATGACCTGCAGTCACTATGAAGAAAGAAAACAAAAATAACCTATCACAGTATATAACATCACCATTTTAAGTACATGACAACACTCCATGAGGGGCAGGGATTATAAAGGCAGACACAGTGCCAGAGAAGATACCTGAACCTACTGCTGTTCAGACATCATTTTCCAGTGCCTCACTCTGCACTGTGCTTTGCTAAACATACTGGATTTCCTTTGCAAACACAGAGTAATTTTTTTTTTTAAAAAAAAGGCCAAAAATGCACCCTACCCTACAGCTATGAAAATATGTATGCTGAAAGAAATACTGGACATTGAGCAATTTCTTGCAAACTTAGCAGTCACCTATAAAAGTAAAATGCATGAAGACAGCAAAAGGGTTTCAGGTCCTCCTACATGCAACCCAGAAATCCAGAATTTTCCCAGCTCATCATAACAATTGCCTATATACCCTAAATTAAACCAAGCGAAACTGAGTACATCACTGTCACGTATCACAGGACTGCTCAAAATATCCAAAATGTATCTAAGATGCAGGAAAATAGTTCTTATTAATTATATCTATAACTTCTTGTGACAGAAGTTAATTTTAGTTAATTTCCTCTATTTATTATAAAAATTAGTACAATCAGTTGTTTATAATTAAAATACAACATATTTTGCCAAAATATCAAGCAGTGCCAACAGACTCTTTGTAACCAAATTAAAGACATTTGGTCTTTCCCATGTGCCAGTTTATTAAATCCTTGACTATACAGCTCCTTTTCACCAGAGGGAAAGTGATGGGCCTAGGTTAAACAGCAATGAAAAGAAGGATATTTCAATGTAGATCATTCCCTAAGAATATTCTACGCAGTTCCAAAATACTTAATCACCATATTATTTAACCAATTTAGAACTGAGATTACTAGCTAATGTCAGAAAAAGCATTAAGAGAAATAATTTATTCACATGCAGAAAACAAACCAAAGAAATTCACAAGGCATCTTGATTAGCAACTATAAATTAAATAATAATGAAAGCAAGTTATGTATTGTAGTTACTGGATAATACATAAGAAGGCACAATAGATATAAGACTGCATTCTGCCATAGTTAATGATCCAGGATTGATTCAAGTTAATATGACAGTAACTATCAGAAGAAGATGCAGCTTCCTCAGTGCTGCATAGGAAAAAAAATTACCATTACCAAAGTCATGAATAGCAGGGGCTGCATTCAATTTGAGATTAAAGCATAGGTGTTCACATGTTCGTTAGACACATTAACTCCTACATTTTAATCAACAGTGTTGTAGTCAATACAGTCAGTTGAACCTGCAGGGCTGCTCAGCTGGCCAACCATCAGCATTTCATTTTACCTGAGCCAAATCACTTCTTATGCTCCACTGACTACTGACTAGATCTCCATTGACTGTGATGGAAGTTTAGATACACACATAAAACCATCTCCTTTTGAGCCCGTAACTGTGAATTCTGTAACATGAAGCCAAATCCTACCCACATTTGCAAGTTACACATCTATATCCAACTAACAGGCAACTTCACAAGTAGTGTCCTCTCTGGGAAAAGAGTCGATGTCCATAGCTTGTCTAATGCTCTAAGAGTTTCAAAATTTGCATGTTACTCTTCAAAGTGTATGTGGGAAGTTTCCAGATGTAGTCCAACCCTCCCCCAAAAATCTCTAGAAGAACCAAATATCAAAACTAACATGATTGAGAACAGAGTCTTTAGTACAAAGGTGGAGACTTTTATTTTTTTAAAAACTATTCTGCATAGCAGTAGTGTTTTCTCAAGAGGAGACACTCATAGGCTATTCCCTTCAGATACTATTTGTAGGTACTTGTAGGAATCCATGCAAGGTGTTATAAGGCTCTCATTAAAGAGCATTCCCATGTCATCTTGAAACTGTTACCAAATTTCATCTTACAGTAAGGTTAGTTCAATGAATATCCTGAAACTCAAACTAGATTGTGCTTAAATCCTTTGAATATTGAAAAATCATTCTATGATTCTATGAATATTCAAAAATATAAAAAATCATTCTTGTGAAATCAACAGCATAGCTTTGAGAGAATATGGGGCCTGAGTATTACATGTGCATCCTTATTTCCTGCCAGCAGAAAGAAAGCATAATAAGCATTGAGTCCAAGAAAAAGGTTCTTCTGAATAGCTCATGTTTCTGAACCACCATCCTACCAAAGACATGGCAGAATTAAAACACAGGAATAGTCAAAAAGAGGTCAAATTTGTACACCAATTTAATAACATGTTTCTGATCATGACTGCACCAGATCTCTTAGAGAAAGACACACTTAAAGATGAACCTCTTAACAGAAGTTCTTTCCTCATCCATGTTAGTCAGAAGCTGGCTCACACACTCCAAATTTTATCCCCTTCTGAAACAGGAAGTAACCAGAGGTTTAAAAGATTTCTTACAGGATATCAAGAGATTTTTAAAAGTTCATCTTTCAAGGCAGTTGACAAATTCAAAACACAAGACCAACAAGCTCAAAAACAAAGAAAAGAAAAAGAGCTTCTAATTCCCCTAATTAAAAAAAGTACCACTTCTTAGATTTTCAAGGAACATCCAAGACATTTCCATTGCAGCTAAAGAAAGATGAAGCAAATCAGATCTCCTGAATCAGAGAATATGCCTATTACTCACTTGCATGTGGGTCACTTTAAAGTTAACAGCCTGGATATTGAGAAAAATCTGTTGTTCAGCATGGATTCTTCATTAGTTTTCTTGATGCCCATTGGGTAATCAGACAGAACTCAACAGGACATTCTACTTCTGGTCATTCCTGGATATTCTGGTCAAGCTTCACTTCTGTTGTGAAGGAAATAACAATAATACCAAAGATCCAGGGACCTTGCTTGTGCTGTATCTTCTTCAGGATCATTTGGTTTTATTTTTAGACCAAATTTTAAAGACTACATATAGCAGCTACCCACCTTAATGCATTTTCTATACAGATATAAAAATCTTCACCTGAGAATTCTGGAGCACCAAAAAGAAATTAAAAAACTCAACCCTGTACCAAGCTTCCCAGTTGTCATTATTTCCAATGCTATTACTCAGACTACATGTCTTCTACAGACAAAACTGCTGAGTTGAATATTAACTCTTCTTAGCCAATTAATTTATTAAACATTCCATGTGGAGTCCTACTAAAATTGTTTAAGTGCCATTATAAAGACAGACAGTATCAGTAACTTCTCAGTGTATTTAGTTATGTCTGAAAAGAAGCTGTATTCCTGCAGAGAGATATCTTTTGAAAGGAACACTTGATATGCAATGTCTTAATTAAATAAAGGCTTTGGTTTTGCTTTGTATCAAGAGAATTTACATTTCTGATCATTATTCTAATGCAGTAACATCTAGTACCAGTTTGTTTTAAAACACCACATCTTTGTTCTGATAAAAATTCTTCACTTATGAAGAGTTATGGGAGACTAATAATCCTAAAGATGAAATTGTAAGATTTCAAGGATGCATCTGAAAGTCATTCTGCTACTCAAATTAGCACCAAAAAGAGAATAAATTCATTTTTAACGAACTTAAAAGACCTATTAAGAATTACATTTAATTCCTAAGCTAACAGAGGAACATGTGAGTTGTTTCAGACTAGGTACAAACAGTTTATACTTTCATTTTTAATAAATCACAGCTAGAAACACCAGTCTATACAGAACCCATTCATCTTCAACTACACAAAGTTTCTGTTCCAGCTATCAAAATAAAACACGAAAGAGAACTATTGCCTTCCAGATACTGAAAAGTATGGGTGAGACTACTGAATACTTCATTTAGTCACCTGTATTCAAGCAATAAGTACCAGGTAAAGTTTCAGTGCAAATTCATTTCAGAATTCATGTGTAGAATTAGTATGTTGGCATCAAAGCTTTCTATTCATTTACTGTAAATTTATTTCTACAGATATAAATAAAATTAGTAAATCATAAAGCAACAGAAAGTCAAAAGTCTTCAATCAGATTATTAAATTACAAGTACCAGTCTACAAAATCAAACAGTCTGCTTGTATATTTTAAAGAATGCTAGTTTGCATACCCATGAACAAAATGTAGTCTTATACTGTTCCCTGGAGCTCGCTCACGTCTCTTCGAAGCTGCACTTTTTCTTTTTTCTTTGCATTGCTCTTTAAGTTGAGGTAGATCTTCTTTGTAAACCTGTAAGAAAAAGCATACTTAAAAATTAAAAGACTCATCAGAAAAACGTTTCTGAGAATTCAGCCACAGTTATCACTCAAGAAAATGTTATTCTGACGTAATTGAAAGAAACCTTCCAATATCTGTAGCCAGTGATTGTATACCGCAGCTTGGTTTTAAATTGCATTCTAGGAATACATGTAATAATTTTTCTCCCTGTTAATATTAATATTAATTAATATTTTACTTGTAATTATTAATTAATCATTGTATTTTTTATAACTTTGATCTTTTGAACGCATCAGGTAAACAAAAATTCTAAAGGTTTTGGTCAGTTCCCATGCAGTGTCTCCAGTTTTGAGATTTCAACAGTCTTCATAAACAAGCAACTTAAATCCTGGGAAGCTTCCAACTGCCATTAAAACTAAAACCTTTACCTGTCGACGATAGGTGATCTGCGTCTCTTGTTCAATTTCAGAGTCCAGCTCTGGAACATCAGACTGATCTGAATCTGATTCATCACTATTAGAATCAACCAGACTCTCTGTCACCAAGAAAACAGAAATAAAAACTTAATCAACCCAAATTACAAGCCAGAAAGTGTTTAAAGTAACTGGTTAAAGTTTCTGACTTGATAATCAGTGCTTATATTAACCACAACATAAACTGCTAATAATAGACAGGAACAATTCTGCTGCTACGTAAGAAATAAGCCATAAATATGATAATTCTGGGTGTTGAAGTGAGTTAGTTTTCATTAACTAAAATTGTTTCATCAACTTTAATGTTAGGAGGAAAGGAAAAAATAAGAGAATGAAATAATGAGTATAGAGCAGAAGCTAAGACTTGCACAACCTTAACAAAGGGTCCAAAGAGAAACTTATGTTAAACTCAGCCACTGATGAGAGTAAAAATTCTTCAGGTAGGTTAGGGAGGAGGGAAAAAATTACAGATGGGAAGAAAGGGGCAAAATTTCTTGTGACTGCAGAGAAAAAGGGTAGTCATGTATAGTTTGACATGTAGGAAGAGCCTAACATTATTTCCTTGTGCATTTGTCACTGACAAGTTCAGCACTGCATCTGTACTCACTTACCTGTTTGCTGGATCCACACTGATACATATTCATCTGATCTGAGCAATTAAATGGTGAAACAGCCTATTTTATTGTAACTCTATATGCTTATTTCCCCAAAGGATTCTCTAAATTCCTTTAGGAATTTCCAAGGGAGGCACTCATTTAACTGTTTTGATTTTAGGAAACTCATGACAATAATTGCTGTATTAGTCACTAGTGGAAACATGATCTTCATTTTTTCCCAAATATTAAACATCTACATTCTCCTTTAAAAAAAAAATTAAATAATCAGTTATAATACTTAAATTATCACCTAAGTACTTCAAAATTTTAATCAAGTTAGTATAAAAATCTATTTTTCCAGTGACACCTAAGCATCCAGTTGTTGTCAATTTAGTAAAGGATGATATATACAGAATTCAGAAATCCGTATCTGTGATCTGAACTTTTAAAATTTTCCTTTGCAAAGGAAACACAGCAGTGAAGGTTTTTTCATGCTCTTGCTAGCCTGAACACACAGGGTACTGGCAAGTATTAGACAACTCTACCAGGTGCTTCAGACACCTGCAAAGTTTAAAGAACAACGGTTGTAATTGTGCAGACTGACAATTTTGAACATTTATTTCAATACCTGCACCTAAGAATTTTACTTCTGTTTTAGCCTCCCCAACTTCCACCCTTTTGCTGGTGTTCTTTTTAGTTAGTTACTTACCTTGGGGTGCTATATGAAGAGTGTCCTTCAACTTGCGGTCGGGGACAAACTTCCACTGAAAGACAGAATGATCAGCTCCCCCAATGGAAACAACCCATTGGTGATCATGCGACCATCTGACGTTTGTCACATGAGCAGAATGACCAAGATATTTTTTAAACTTTGCTCCTAGAACAAAAATAAAAATCTCTCTCAATGTTTGTGAAACAAATGTTTCAGAAGCACCTCAGAAAATCATATTAAGGAACCCATAGAAAAAGTAGTGTTTAATAAAGATATTTAAATTACTACTGGTATTTTAATCAACAGCAACAACTTTTTGCAGTTTTCACAAATTTTAATCTGCGTATAAGATACATTTTTAAGTTTAAGTTCCAAAATATAATAACTTCATCAAGTTAAAAACAGGAACAGAAGACACATGATAACGCTGTATTGAGGTGTACTAGAAATCTTTTAAATTTCACTGTATTAATTTTATTTTACTTTTTACAAACCAAGATTTTTACAATTATTACTTCTACTTTGAAAAAATATAGTTATTTAAATCATGTATATTTAGGTCTGTGAAAACACCCCCACAGACATGCTTGTAGCACGGGTTCCCACTGTACAATTTGAGTGCTAAGCGCTTCTGGCAATTCATCTCCTCCCACGTTTAGCAGTAGAACGGGTAGTAGTAGTACAGCTACATCAAGTTAAGGTTTTCACTGCTACATAATTACAACACAGTCATTGGATAAGTTACTGAAGTTCCTAACGGCACTCCATTATAAAGATATCTTTTTAGACCAGAAAGGCTTCATTGTTTCAGAGCCGTTTGAAGAACTTCATTCTAGCCACCATTCCCCTTTAATGCTGGCTACAACTGCATGGATGAGTCTTAGGATATGTCTTCAAGCTTTATGTACTTAAAGAAATGTTCTTGGTGTTGTGTTTTTAAAGACTGATATTGCCCCATTTTTTAAAACACTTTTTGCAAAAAGTGATACTAAAAACCTTTTCAATACATTTTCCTTGAATAGCCACAATTAAAAAATACAAGTATAATTGAATTTTAAAGGCAAAAATTTTACCTTTTCTTAGACATGGGTACCGAAAGAGCTTTACTATTCCATAATCATCAGCCGTAACCATAACTTGCCCAATAAAATTCGCATCCACAGAATTTATATCATTTATATCTGAATATTTGGGCCAGATTCCATTAACTTCAACACCAGAAACACAGGTCCATGATGCCCACTGAATGCCCTTCAATTCCTCCTTGTTTGTCACTTCTTTTCCACCTAAGCAAAAAATAAAGAGCCATTTTCAAATATTCACTTATGCAATTCTAAAAAATCTAATATTCAAAAAAAATTATCTAAAAATTGATCCAAGTGCAACAGAATTAAAAACTGACTTCTGAAACTGTCCTGATCTAGTATTCCCTAATATGACCAACAGTGTTAGTAATAAGGCTTCTAAAGACTATTTAACAGAAGATCATAGGTTTGGTACTTTATAGTTTTTATTACTTCTTGGTATCTGCTTGAGGCTGTGTTATTTTTTAAAATGTTTAACAAAAACAGATATAATCATTCTAAGCTGAAGTTCATAAAAAAATTCTGTTGCTGAATGATTCTAGAAACTTGGATTTAGATTCTTAGAGCAAGAACTGAAGAACTCATATCTGGCTACCGTAAATTACTAAAAATGCCAAATTTGTGCTTAGATCCCTGTTACATTATTTCACACCAGCTCTATCTGTAATGAGATTGATCCAACCCCACAAAGTAAGAGCTGAGGAGCTGAGTCAGACCAAAGGCCCATTTAATAAATACTTATCTTCTGGAAAGGCCAGAAGCCAAGGGCTGGAGCAATGCAAGAATGGTGCAAGCAAATGTAAAAGCTGTGAATCAGACTGCATACACACCTGCAGAAGGTGAGCAGGACAGCAATTCACTTCTCAGCCTTCCAATCACTAAATCCATGTAAACAATGATTACCAATACTGGTTATATCTATAACTAAGTCCTGAAGATCTTGTACCAGACAACTCTAAGTTCCTTATCTCATAGTGGAATTTCAGTTGTTACACAATTTGTTAATTATTTTGAAATATTTAGGAGATTCCTCTAACTCCACTGACTTTGCTAAACTTTTTTCATAAGCAAGGTTTCACAATCTCACATTCTAACATACAAAGAAACTCCAGGTTGAAAGCTGTCTCTCTAACTTCGAATCACTCCTCCTGTGTGTATTTGTTACTGTCTAATTAAATTCTCACTATATTTTCTTACACATCTTCTGTCGCATTCAGTGCACAGAAACAAACTTGTGCATAGAATGAACTAGATGCTTCAGCAGAGAGGCATAAAAAGCTCCAAGGATCTCTGAATAATGTACAGTGCAAAGCATAAATCTTGTATAGCAATGAAAGGACAATATAAAAAGTGGTGATAATACACCGTTACTACAAATACAAATACCACTAAGATGACTGGGAAGAATACAGAATGGTATTATGTAAAGAGTGTGTGCAACAAATAGAAGTCAAGCCTTGTGATAAATACTGCCACTGGCATATTCTAATAAGGACTACTTAAATTTCAAGCTTTAAGATCATAATATCTGCATAGGTACCCTACAGAGGGAACTACTTTGACAGAAATTATTTCAAGAGTATGGGACAGCTCAGTTAAGTTTTCAAAATAATTGTCTTGAAAACACTTGCAATAAGAGGTTGTCACGAAGTTCCTCACTGTAAAAGCTCTTTTAAGATGAATTCCTCAGTCTGCCACAAAAACTGTTCTAGAAAACCAAATGCCTCTTCTGAGCTGCAATGTACAGATTTTTCCACATATTTAAAAAACCATGCAGTGCAATCAAATGATAATTCATTTAATATTCAAGCTCCAGAAGTACAAAGCTATTAAGCTATTGCAAAATTTAATTTAAATGCTTAATTTTAATTATTTTTTAAAAAGTTGGAGCAAAAATTTATTTCTGAGAAATAAAACAAATAATAAGTCAGCATCCCTAGTATGAAAAGATGCATTGGAAAGAAGAGTCAACACAGAAGGATAAAAATATTTCAGTAACTTTGCCAGAAAAACGCTGTACTTACTAAAATGTGGCAAATACTTTTATGAATTTACAAAAAACTTTCTCTATACCCCCATGCTTTGAACCAGGATTTACATTTGACTTTTTTTACAGAACCACTATATGTTATTTCTGTGATAAGTAACAAATATCATTAAGGCAACTCAGAATCTTACTTGGCATTCTGTAAAAAAGTCTCTTTCCATTGCCATCATTGGTCTGTAAGTATTTACTGTCTGAAGACCAATCCATATGCGTGATGAAGCTTAAGGATCCAACACATTCCCCAACTTTCTTGTATCGCTGAACAACACCATATACATCCACAGAGCTGTCATTGGAACCAACAGCTAGGAAATTCCCATCTGGAGAATATTTGAGTTCATGAATAGCTTCTTTCCTGTCTTTGATATGAACAACCTCAGTCATATCTCTGTAGTATGAAAGAAAGCATGTCATAAGTAGAGAAGAGCCTCATCACACTGTCAAGTTCCCAGTCTAAAAAACGAACAAGATTGTGAAATCATATATTGAACTTAACTATCCTGTGTGCAAACACAACACTGCTGTTTTTAGAGTTGGTATGGGCTTCATGGAGAAAAAAGTTAAGGAAACAGTGACACAAGAAGGTGCTCCACTGGGCTTAGGGACAGTGAACAAAAGGAACTGTTCAAACTGGGTCCACAAGAAAATTTCATCAGGTAGATGATGAGATCTTTATTCCTCCCAGGGAAGGAAACTTCACTGACATGAGACACGGATCTCATTTTCCCTTTAAAACTGTAGGCTCACAGCAGCACAAGGCAGCACTGGTTTTGTATGCATGATGTGCTGACAGCAGAACTCCAACACATGGAAACAATTTAGGAAGTAATGACAATTTTTTTCTTAGTAATTCAAGGATAATTAATAAATCTAAAACCTAAAGAAAAATATTTCCTAGAACACTGCCACTCTGCAAATAAACCAATATATTTTTTCAAATGGGTTGTTACAGATCAGCATGAACATATGAAGCACACATTAAAAAGATCTGAGCACCCTCTGCAATTTAAAAGAAAAACATATGTGATCGCCTGCATGGCCACAGGAGTATCAATATACCAATAACGTATCTATTTTTAATTTTTGTACCATACCTGACCCGAAGCACAGTGAAAGAGCCATCCTTCATTCCAAGAGCAAGATGGATTCCATCAGTACTAACCGCGGCACAGCGAATGGGTTCTTCCATGTTGCACCGGGCAATCAGAGCATGGTCTATTAAACTCCAAATTCTAAACCAAAGTAATTATTTGAAATGTAAAAAGGGGTGTGCAGCTTTGTCACAGGTAAAATGAAGGCCACAATTTCTGCCCCATGATGGACACGGAAGTGTCCTATTTTAAAATAACTTTCCACAGGGAAAATCTAAGACATAAGTGTGAATTTTGCATATAGCAAGAAATACTCTTATATTTTAAGAGGCAGGAACATCTCTAGTGGAAAACATCAGGACAGGTTAATTTTGATTTTCTGAATATAAAAAATGATAGCATATAACTATATATATATATATGTGTGTGTGTGTATATATATATAACAATATAAACTTTTAGACCACTCCTGCAAAAATTCCACTATTTTTCTAATCATTTTAGTCAAAAACATTAAATAACAATTAAAGACTTTGATCAGTATAAACAGCTTTTTCTATTAAAAAGTCATTCCTGGTAACTCCTTTTAGCTAATAATATTATAATATGTAAGTTTTTACAACAAGGTAGATTACATCTATTATTTACAAAACATATCTGGAATTTGAGAGCATTATTTCAATATTAATAATTGAATTACTGATTTGCTTAAGTGTGACACTTGAGATATTTAACAAAAATGCCAACACATTTAACTTATAAGAAAGTAAAGGTGGTTTTGACTCAAAAAAATAGAAATGAACATGTAAAAGGAAGTAAATTTTTGGGCTTTCTGAGCCTTTATATTCTGTTTACAATGCATGCACGAGGTTTGATGAAATTCACACATCAAAAGCTAATTTCCAGCATTTGAAAAAGTAAATATGGTAGGAGATAAATGTGTAAGTTTTTATCATAATATTTCATCACAAGCTGTGCATGCTTAACATAACTCCTGTAAAGGAAAGACTTAAAGGATACTCGAACATGAGTGCTCAATGTTAGCCTAAATGAAGTGTTTTCAAATTCCATACATGGGAGGTTTTGGGAAATATATACTTCCACTGTATTTTATTACTGGAGAACACTAGTTTCCTGCATAACTTAACTATGGAAGTACATCAATGCCACATTTTAATACCTTTAAAATGTATACATTTCAATTAGGCTACCTACAAAATGAGTTGATTGTATAAAACTGTATGCAGTTTAACAAAGAAACAAAATTTAACCTGACTGATCGATCATCGCTTCCAGTCATGGCCAGGGGCTTTGTAGGATGGACAGCCAAAGCCCACAGCTCTCCTTCACAGTGCCCCTGCATTATCAGGAAAGGCTTATTACGCTCATGCACCACAATTTCAAAAATTTCACTATCTTGAGTCCCAACGAGTATATGGTCTCCTCTCCAGCAAACACTTCTTACAGAGAGACCTGTAGAAGAGATTGTTACTGAGAGACACATCCTCAGAACTTGTAAAACAAAGGTAAAGTAGAAAATGACAAAGCATAAAAGCAAGAAAATGTCAAGAAGTATCCATATACCGTCTCTTATTCCTGGATTTACTTCTTTTACTCTTTCTATTTCATAGATAGTGGCATACTATTATACCCTTGGAACATAAACTTTTTAAGCTTAGTATTAAAAAATTTCTAGAATTAAACATGAGTCTGGTTTTAATAGAGGACAAATATAGTACTGACATTTGAAGCTGAAATTATGCCCTATCTTTACACTTCAACAAAGGTAGCAGAGAATAAAAACTACCATTTCTGATCAAACCATGGACCTTAGTACGAGGTAGGTGAACCTAAATTATATATGCTGACAGAAGCATCAGCGGAACAAGCATTATATGTAAGACAGTCATATAGCCCAATTCTTTTTAACATCTCAATAGTATATAGAATTATTTTTTCCTACTAAATAAAAAATAACAATAAATCAAACTGAAACAACTTATAGAGAGGTGAAAAAGATTCATGATGGAATTTAACATGCATTCCTAACAACTGAATTAGTTTTTAGGCTTACAGTGGAAGTAAGCATTCACAGGCTTTATTTGTAGATAAGGTCGGGAATCATAACATGTGAATTAGGAGAGTTTACACTGAGAAGCCAGTCTTAGAAACATGCACCTTTTAAAATAGGCTGTATTTTTTACATTCGGGTAATGCAACTCAATGTTGCCAATTTGAAATGTATGTAACCAGATGGTAGAAATGCCTGATTTAACTCACTTTGCCTAAACAATGACTTTTGTGGAGAATAGCTCAGAAATACCTTTGAAAAACTACTCTGGATTAATATGTGAGACAAAATTATATCTATCAGATAAAAGAAAGGAATATTGTGGTGGTCTAGGTTGACATGCTTTTGAAAAATATTTTTATCCATGCAGACTGAAAAGAAAAGCCCAGTGTTATTAATTTTACATTGGAAAAAACCTGCATGACTCCAAACAGACAATGGTGGGTTAACGGGCCAGTCTGATGCATCTGCACGGATGTTTTGATTCTGACAAAGCTAGTTCTCAAAGCAAAGCTCCTGATTGTGCCTACTTAACATGCTTTGCATTACAAGGTAGCCTTCAAATGCACAAATAAAGAACTCCCTGCACATGGAGCAAAACAATGTGCTCCAAGAGTGCACTGAGTGCACTCCAACTGCAATGCAGTGCTCAGTCTACTGAACCAGACTAGAGCTAATGCCCCTCAAACACCCCTCAAAATGCACATCTGTTGTTCTACTCAAACCCCCCACAGCATCTCTCTTGCTTTACAGATTTGATCTGTTGATTGTACTGCTGAATATAAGCACCTTACCATTCAGTCCTATAATTTAGACATTATACGGCTATACTCTCTACAGTGCTTTAAAAATAAAGAAACAACCAACCAGAAATTTGATGAAGAATGATTAAGACACCTGTTTCAGTAATTTGGAACTTCTTGAGGCGGACGTAGACATTTTGAAATACAGTGTAACTACTTGGAGGATAAATAGAGTATACCAAGAGGTAAGGTATTGGAATAGCAGAAAGCGCAATTAAGAAAATGAGCAAGAGGACAGGTCATAAAGGCAGTCCTCAAAAGTATATACAAAAAAAGGAGTGAAGGCAAAAATTCAGAAAACTCGTTTTATTCAAGATAAGATTTTTAAAAAATCTACTTGCTCTGTCATGGGCATTTGGCAAGGCAAAAGTTTACGGTATGAGTCTGTTACATCAAAAGTAAAGGAGATAAACTGGAGTGGAGAACAAGTTTGAAAGAATGAAACAGGGAATGAAATAGCTTTCAGCTACATGCATCAGAACTGTGAAGTAGTAGCTGAGTAAATTTAGATTTAAAACAGAGCCACCCTACTGCAGGGCATGTTTAAAATTAAATTTATTTCATCTTGTTGCAATTCTTCACAATCTTGGTGGGAATGCCATGTCAATTACAGCATACAAAGACTTCACTTGGAATCAGTTATGTATTGACCCTGAGTATCTGATTGTTATCAGACATTCTAGCACATTTTCAAATTCTTGGCAAGATATTCGAAAATAACGAAAGTGACTGGGGGCAAAGAAAACCAAGTGCCAGCAAAAGCAATATTGTAAGTGACAGTAGTGCTTCAGTATATATGTTTGTATTCTTATCCTAAACAATTACAGCAACAATATCTGGAACACTCTATGTAAAATTTTAGCATGACATGAACTGTAACTGAAGTCATAGTTACAAGTAAGCAGTGTTTTAAGTTCCACAAAGCTGTAGATAACATCCAAATAGTTTCAATGAAAATTTGGATAACTAGCAAATGAAATTTGATCTCACTGTCTCTTTCAAGTTCTCTTACAGCATTACTGTTCCCTGTTAAAAACTGCTGTGCTCTAAAAACAACGTGCATAAAAATTAAATCTGTGTGTACATCATCATATGTGGGTTTTTTGTAACAGTAACTGTGACCTTCATACTAGTGCATATGATCTACCATATTTCTAGCAAATAGTTCATAGTAACATACATAAAACAACGCTTTTGGGTTTTAAAGTCTTTTCTTGCTCAAAACACTGATAAATTTCCTATCTTATTGGTATATTGAAAGCAACAAACTTCTCTTTACCTTTGTATCCCTGGTCTGTTTCCCTGAGATCAATCACAGTAATTGGTTTAAAATTTAAGTCCCACAAGCGAACACAGCCATCCCTGCCACCAGTGGCAAACCCCTCTTCACATGCATTCATGCTGAAAATTCCTGCCTAAAGAGAGAAGAAGGTTATTTTTAACAACATAGACAGATTAGAGAAAACCACTATGCAACTAATACAAGCTTAAAATACAAGAGAGTCAGAAATGGAAACAAACTCAAAACAAGCAGAACTAACAATAAGTGATAAACAGGAAGAGAATTGCTGCAAGAATGCTTTCATTCTGATGATCATCATCATAGTGATGCTGCTTCTTATCCCTAGAAAGAGCTAAGTTTCATATCCTCTTGCCATAGGACCTGCTCCAACTCTAATGAATGTCAGCATGAAGAGTCCCCATGATCTGTGTTAGGCTTGGTTTAGGGCCTTTGTTGCAATTACTCAGCTGCTATACAACAACGCAGAAAACATCTGGGATTTTTTTATATTTTAAACCAAGGAAGATTGATTTAAAATTTAAGTTTAGAAATAAAACATAAGAAAAACAATGATTATGCTACACCATTGGAAAATGAATATAAGCTCTTATTTTAAAGTCAAACATCAAGAAACAAAACCTAACTCATTTTCTTCAACTCACTTGATACAGGTTTTCTTCAGAATAACAAAGAGGCAAGGATGATATATGTAGTATTAAAATAAAGATACTATAGCCACTGTACTTGATTTAACATAATACATATAAATAGCATACACACTATTGGGTTTTTTTAATTACCTCCACAACTCAATAGTCTTATGTTCAGAAATAACTCAAACATTTCAGTAAGCAAAGCTACTGAAAGGGCAACTTTAGATGATAAGCCTATGAGAAGTTAAAAAAATTCCTCTATATTTATTTAAAGTATGTAATATTCAGATATGACAGAAGTAAACAAGAAAGCATTAGAAACAATGGAAGAGAAAATCTGTCTCTAACTCCTGTCCAAAAGGGAGTAGAACAGCCAATAATATACATACATTTTCTATAATATTGATCTGAAATTTCAGTTTTGTAAAGAAGTAAACGTAAAGTTCCAAAACTTTCTTTGGATAGGGGTCCATGTTTTATAGCAATAAAGCACATTAACCCCAAAGATGAAAGCAATTTGCAAAGGAGAGATTGGCTTTGGGGGGAAAAGAAAGCTGTACACTCACAGAACAAATTAGGATACAATATGACTTGTGAGAATTCCAGGGTACTCTTGACTATTCTCTCCAACCAGTATGTTTTTTCTTCTTAAATTACAACTAAGAAAAATACCATAATGGACTGGTCATAATGAAATACGGATTATGTTTACTTCTCTAGCATCAGGTAACAAGGATATAATTTTTCAAGTTAAGAAGAAAGAAATATCTCAGCTTTCACAAAAAAAAAAAAAAGAAAAGAAGCCCACTAGAATGTCAAATGACAATCAAAACTGAAAGACTAGGGTAACAGAACTCAAATTTTTTGGCATGTCATGTCCATTTTCAAGAAAGAGGCTTTTATGACAGGCCACAAGTTCAGGAGCAGTACATGTCTAAACAAAAATGTAGTGGAATTTTTAAATCATAAACAGATTAGAAGGCTAACTCTCATCATCTCTAACATCCTGAAAATCCTACTTCTGTTTCCTTAGGAGTCTAGGGGTTTTCGAGAATACAACACAAACTGTATTTGTTTCTCTCCATGTGTGTCTGTCTGTTTTACTGCATTAACTTTTAATATTGTGAGAAGTCTTATGAGGAGAAGCTGAGGGAGCTGAGTTGTTTAGCCTGGAGAAAAGGAGGCTCAGGGGAGACCTTATCACTGTCTACAACTGCCTGATAGGAGGCTGTAGCCAGGTGGTGGTCAGTCTCTTCTTCCAGGTAACAAGTGATAGGATGAGAGGAAATGGCCTCAAGTTGCACGAGGGAAGGTTTAGATTGGATACTAGTAAAAATTTCTTCACTGAAAAGGTTGCCCAGGGATTGGAACAGGCTGCCCAGGGAAGTCCTAGAGGGATAATCCCTGGAAGTGTTCAAAAACAGGTGGATGTGGCACTTGTGGATAGGGTTTAGTGGTGAACACAGCACTGTTAGGTTAACAGTTGGACTCGATGATCTTGGAGGCCTTTTCCAACCTTAATGATTCTATGATTCTAGTGCCATGGAATAAATAAAAGTCTAGAGGAATTTCAGCTCATTTTGTAGCATATGCTGAATTCTGCCCAAGTTTAAGTCTTTTAAAGCTCTTTTTAGAATGCAATCTTGATAATTCTTTTCTCTAATTAACTCTTTCCAAAATCCATTATTTAATTAGTCAGAATTTAAAAAATAATCAGACATTTGGCAATGTGGGAGCTGGTGGAATGCTCTGTAGATAAGATCAAGGGGATCCAGCATTAATCTTTTTACCATTCCACAGAATATCCTTATCTTGAAAAGGACATACTGGTTGCAAGGAGATTTGGCAGATGTGCTTGCTCAATCTCTTGAAATGCAATAGGACACTCTCATTTCAGTCTTTGTGCCACTGGAATAAGAGAATGAGATGAAAACTATAAAAATGTCCCTCATTAGTGGGGACGGTAAGTATCTAATGGAAAAAGATGAGCTTTGCTACATTTCATATAATTGTTAGACTCGCACTTAATGGGGAAAAGACAGATTCTTTACTGGGGTAGCTTGGCCAGTAAATCCTCCACTAAATCCTTCCTTTTAAAAACTGTCAAGATTGTTAATGCAAATCAACTTTGGAGTCTTCATGCTTCTTTAATCCTTCAGCCTGAAATTTTCATTAAGATAATTTGATTCTTGATGGTCAAAAACCCCCTAGCAGTAATGAGAGACAGTCACACTGACTTTGTTAGATCCAAGTGAATGTGAGCCACAAAGACGGTGCTTCTGAAAATAAAAGGTGTAGATCAAAGACTTCCATCTTAAAAGTTATGAAGCCTGACATACAGACTGCATTCTTCTTTTACAAATTTTTCACTGCATTTCCTCATGAACATGAAAATTCTGGAAATAATATCTCAAATTGATCAGCAGTTTTTCTCAGAATGCTGAATATTTCCTGTTTTTCCAACATAACCAGCTGGTATCACATCTGTGTTCCCTCAAATTAAAAAAAAAAAAACGAGTTGAATGAGTGCAAATAAAAAAATAAATGCCCAGATCTACCAGAAATAGTTGAAAGCTGGAGAAGTTTTGAAAAGAATTTGACAAAGATGATCCCTCCTGCATAAATACTTAGCCACTACTTGAATCCAAAAAGTTTCCAATACTGAGGCAGTTTCTGGTTTTCTATTGCTGCTAGACCTATCTTGCCCCCAATGGACAAAAATCAGGTGTCAATTTTTCTAAATGCAGTTGTTTGTATAAAATCCACCACTCTGACTATGCAATTCCTAAAACACATGATGACTGCAGTTAGCTATAATTAGGACCAAACTTGGAAGATCATACGGAAACTTCAGAAGCAACTGACTACTACTGAGCAACATGGGAACAGAGACACTATACCAATATAGCAAGAACTCCAGTGCCTCCTTTTTACTCCCAGACACACTGCAGGACACAGACATACGTAAAGCATGCAAAGCAACACACATGTTGGGCACTTACTCTGAGACATTGTCTCTCCCACTGTACACTGCACAGTAGGGAAATGGATTGCAAACATATAAGATAGGTGTCAGTGAGTTTATACTGGAGAGACACTACTGTGAAATGTGATCTTCCTGTCTAACAAATCATCCATAAAGCAGTTTAAAAATGTGCATACTACTATAAAAATTTAAAGTAGTTGTCTACACACCTCTAAAAGAAGTAGACAGTTACCTTTGAAACCAATGACTAGTCTAAGCAGCAGGAGAAAATAATGCATGACTTAATGTGTTAGTACATGATACCAGCTTAAAACCATTCATTTAAGTTCATTATATTGTTTCCATCTATATTTAATTAGTATCCAGCCAACTGACATAAGCATGCAATAGTTTTAACAGAGTGCCTGCTATTTAACCTCAAGCTTGTTATTTAACCTTAGTTTCTGACATCAATCCACACAACTTTAATGTGTACCTCTGAAAGACTATCTCAAAATTAATTATTCATCTGCTGAGAAAGCATCTTATGTACATTTACTATGCAAGGCAAAAGCATAGCACACAAGAATCTTTAAAACATACAGTGGTTTTAAATAAGCATATAATTTTGTTTTAATATCCAAGTAACATCTTCTCTATATATATATATTAATAGTCATGGACTACCTTGAATTTAGAACACATGAAGTGATAAGTGGAAGATTCTATCATCTGTTCTTTGCACTGGTACACAAATGATGCATCTATTAAAAGATTATTTTTTTCCTAGTCAAGGTATTTATTAACTTGCCAGAGCCAGATGCATTGCCTACAAATAACCTCATGGAGTATTACCATTGCCAATGAACTTACACATGCTTTCATGTTATTGTCTTCTTTCTCCCTTTTAAAATTTTCATTATTAGGATTATTATTTAGGAGGCAAATCTAGAATTGGAGTTTCCCATTGCTATCGATCATTCCCTGCACATGAACTCCATGCTTTTATTCCTAAACTCTGTTCATTTCCATCTTTTCCTACTTTTCATTCCTACTTCTATATTAAGTGAACTCATTAATCCTCTTCCAACTAATTCTCCAGTCACTTCAACCTATTTTCTTTCAACTTTTTGTTTCTACTCAAACTCAGATAGGAATCAGCAGGAAACCCTACTTTCCTCTCTCTACAGTTCTTAGTATTGCTGTGACAGAAAACAGATAATCTGTCTGAATTAAGAATTCTTGTTTTGCTTGTTAGTGTTAAAGTTGCTATCTGTTTCCTTGGTTGCTCATGCTGGGAGAGCATGGTTTATTTTTCTCATTGAACTGTTTTTAAAAAGAAAAATGTCTTTTCAGCTTCGGTAATCACAACAAAGAGAACCAACCTTGGAAAAGAAAATGTTTTCTATATTAATGAAGACAATGTCTTAGTAATAACTTCATAAATCTGGGGCTGGACTATTTCTCCACATCACTATTGTGCTTTAGAAAATGTTTTCCAGTATCTCAAATATCTACTGTTTATGCTGCAAGAAAAGAACGGTATTTATGCAAATAATGAGACATGTCTTCCTTCAATAAGATTACAGTTTACCTCAATCCTGTTGAGGAGTAATAATGCAGCATGATAAACAGGTATGCAGGTATAACAATTCCAACACTAGCATACTAAAGAGAAATTCATATCAATGCCCTACTACGTGCACACTTTTCCTTCAACAATACATGTACACCATAAATCTTGTTATTTACACTTGCATTTTCTTCGGACAAGAAGGACATCATTTATAATTTATAAAATTAAGTCCATTAATTTATTAAGTAGCCATAAAATAGCATTATAATATTTTCGTATGGCTGAAGAGACACTGTCATTCCAAGTTTCCATATGTTGGGCTTAGAGGAGTCTGTCGATATTATCCTTTGAGGTAATTTTTTATTGAAAAAACAATAAATTCATTTTGTTGGAAATAAGTTTCCGTATTTTATTGGGGTTTTTTCCCCCTGAAATTGGTGATACTTGTAGTGACTCTAATCTCTTGTAAAAAAGAACTACAAAGACATGAACTAGTGTCCCTACTTAATTTTCAGTACTGCCAAGTACAGTTCCATTGAGCCTAGATGACAGAGCCAAAAATAGAAGGCAAGATGAGACCCACTCCAGGGTCACCTGAGCTCCATCCATTGATGTTACTGATGATAAGGAGCACTGCACTTCAAATTTCATCTTATGGTCAACTAAGAACTGACACAGCACATAAGGGAATGGAGCAACAAGCTCTCATCATCTTATGTTTTTTCAGTTGTGTCATTTCACACTTAAACACCTGAAAAGCACCGCATTATTCTGAGAAATAAACTGCTGCAAGTCTAAATAATCCAAGTATGTTAATATGAAGGACAGCTGTCTTCTACAGCACCAACAGGATGGGAGACTATTTTGGCATCAGTTTTCGACAGGAGACTAAGTGCACTCCTTCCTCTGGGAATCCAGGTCTCCACATGCAATGTCCAATCATCTTAGGAAAACCCAGAAAAAAGCAGAATGCTATTGAACACTTACTATGAAGACTAAAACCGGATCTGAAGTTACAAAGCAAGAATCAGGAATTACTCAACACCATAAATATCATACTTCCTGATTTATAATTTGGGCCTTCTTGAATACATTTAATATTTCTACACATGCATACAGGACAGTATGCTTGTGTGTGTTTATATGTTTTTTTTTAATATATATACATACACTTCAATGTATATAAAGAAATCTCAAATGCAAAATATAGTCTGGAATATGTTTCGCACACAGATGTTCTTCATAACTTTATGTTTGTTCATAACCAGATACAGTGTCATTATACAACTGTCTGAAAAAGCAGTCCAGTCACTTTTAGATTATTAGTTCATTCAACAAGCTGCAATTATCCTGAATGAACATTTCTAAACCTTTGGTAAACCAAGAGTCTCCTTACTACAACTGACTGCAATGTCTCCCACACATATCATTCATCGCTTTGTCCCCTCCATTCTCCCTGATTAAATCAAAGAGTGACTCTTATACTTCAGTTACAGATGTCAAGCCACCCAGCCCAACATGCCAGTTAAAACAAACACATACTTACAAGCAAGAACCATTAACTGTTATTGATTTTTATCTAGAATTTTGAAGTTGCAATATCAGAACTCATATGCTCGTTTTTTCACTCCATGTTAAATTGCTAATATTGGAACTTCAATATTATCAAGAAAGTACAAGCTTTAAAAAAAAAAAATTAACATTCAACGAGAAAATCATATAGCTTCATAAAGTGACTGTAGCAGTTTCACGCTTCATAGGTTAAGCCAGCCAGAAACTGGTTGGCTTTATTTTTAAGGTGATACTTGGACAATTAGAAGTCTAATCCTGCATATTACCAAATGAGAGGTAATGACAATTTTCACAGTTTAGTATGCACAAATCAGATTGCAAACCACAAAGTAGTTTCTTTTGCTGCCTACTTTAATCACAAACCCATATGCTTTGAAATAACATGGAAAATATAATTCAAACTTACATAGCAAAATTATAATCACTTTATAGTCATATTAAACATTTCAATTAAAAGAAGGTATTACCAACCACTTCGGAAAATTATTAAACTTTCATTGAGATGTCTTCGCTTTTCAAAGCTGTATACTGTTCTAACAAAATATCCAAATAAGACATACCGAGTATCATTGAAACCATTTAGGAACACAGACAAGGTGATTTTGCATTGCTCTTTCCAGCTTTCCAGAAATCTACTTAACATTTAAGATTATTTGGAGAGATATACTTACAGCATGTGCTCCCTGTATTGTCCGTACAAGGTTGATTCCTTTCCATACGTATATATCTCCATTCAATGCACCAGAATACGTCACTTCATCCCTAGCACAGGCGAGGCACAATATAGTCTGGAGATCACCAGTCTTGCCAAAGACACCACGTTTTGGCGTCAATGAGTTGCCACACAAGCTCCAGAACTGTAACATAAAGTGATTTAGAAAGATGGCTATTTTGCTAATACCTTATAATTTAATATGTACATCTGAAAGAGAAGCACCTTGCCTGCGAAATACATCACCATTCATCCCCTTTTCCATGCCTCAGTTCTCCAGTTTAACAATGTTTTATGTTATTAACCAACTTTATCTTTCCATAAAATCAGCATAACAGACTAGTTGGGAACAAATTTTGGGATATCAGTATTAAATACAACTAAAATTTTCAAATAATTTGTGAGTCAGTTGTATTTTCAGTTATTTTCAAAAAGCATTTCATAATAGAATTATCTTATCTTTCTTTGATATAAAACTTGCATGTTGAAAATGCTGCATTTGTACTTTATGTTACTTTAGACATTTCAAGATGCCACCTAAGCATGTAGATTTCTGATAAGGCTGCTATTTGTTCTGTTTGATAGCAGCTGGTTTTACTGTAGGCTTATTTCTAATCAGAACCACGGATCATACAAAGTAGCCATTTGAGGCAGAGATTTTTAAGAACTTCCTAATAAACCACTGGTATGTGATTGCAGCAATCACACAAGTGTGAATTTCCTCCTAGGTCACCCAACATGTACCAATGACGCCGACACTAAAGACATGCAAAGTCTCTTGTCAGAGTACAACACCTGCCAACCAAGTCTCCAGATACACACTGTAGTTTCTAAGATCTCTGCAAACAAGAAGCATTTGCATATTCCTTTCAAACTCTCCTGTCCAAACATGTAAATGTGCACTGGAAAGTGAAGCTGATTAAGTAATCCAATGCTAAACATGAAAGCATCACTGCTGACAGGTTAATCTTACATTGTCTCAGTGTATACAGTTTCCTGTACACGTGTTAACGAAACTGTATTTCACAGCAAGGCACTCTGTTACCAATAATCAATTCAAAATCCTGAGCAGACTTCAATTAATATGGGATAACGTAAGCAGTTACCATGAACAGATTTTTGTACCTGCAATACTGTAACTGAGAAATAACCAGAAATAACCATTAATGATTAGAATAACTAGTACTAATTACACAAATCCCAGTATCTTAACTAGTTGTGCTGGTTTGGGCTGGGATAGTTATTTTCTCCACAATGGCTGGTAGGGGGCTGTGTTTTGGATTTGGCTGAACACAGGGTTGATAATACAGAGATGTTTTTGTTATTGCTGAGCAGGGCTTACACAGCCAAAGGCTCTTCTGCTTTCCTACTGCCACACTGGCAAGGAAGTTGGGGGTGCATGGGAGGCTGGGAAGAGACACAGCTCGGACAGGTGACCCAAACTGACCAAAGGGATATTCCAGACCATACGGCATCATGCTCAGTATATAAGGTGAGGGGAAGAAGGAGGGAGGGGGGGGAACATTTGGAGTGATGGACTTTGTCTTCCCAAGCCACCATTTTATGTGCTCTTGTGGAGATGGCTGAACACCTGCCTGTCCCTGGGAAGCAGTGAATTAACTCCTTGGTGTGCTTTGCTTGCATGCACAGGTTTTGCTTTCCCTACTAAACTGTCTTTACCTCAACCCATGACTTTTCCAGCTTTTACCCTTCCAATCCTCTCCCCAGTCCTGCTGGTGGGGAAGTGAGAGAGCACCTCTTTGGGGCTTGGCTGCTGGCTGGGGTGAAACCATGACAGTGGTATTTTTTTAACTAAAGTACAGATTTCAAGACAGAGACCATGTTGTTGCTTGAGAAGCAACTACACAGTCACTGCATAAATCAAACACCTAGCTCCAACATGGAAGCAGGTGATGTATCTAAGAAAAGTAATTCCTCAATATCAGTTCACTTGGAACTATCTACATAACTTGATTAATTACTATTACAATTTGCATAAAATATCTGAGAAAAAATACAACAGTATTAAAAACATGAAAGTAATTCTTGATATCTGAAAGAACAAGAAGCTGTGGTTTAAGAAAAACACACATCAACAAAAATCTCTTGCCTGATCCAGGTGCCTAAATATCTCTAGAATTCTGATTTTCCACAATGTTTTCCCAGAGGAAACACCAATTATTTTTAAAATTATGTCACTATTTAAAAAGGCTTTGTAGAGCCTTAAAAGTTGCTCAAACAAACTTTTGCTTATCTAAACAGACATGTTTTCACATAATATACTAAATCACTGCTGGCAAATATTAACTTACTATTGGCATAAAGGTCCTCTTAGAGAAGCAGAAAAAAAAGATCATTATTAACCAAGTTCATGGAAATCTGTAACTGACATGGTAAGCACTATGCCAAATCAGACTTATGCAATCTAGCCAACAGATTTAAGACTTTTTCCAGTAAGCCATTAATACATATTAGTCTAAAAGTTCATTGTATAAAAAGCAACACATTTTCCCCACCATGGGAACCTACACATAACAGCAATACAGAACTTTCAAGCTGCCATCTACTGCTGTTACATGGTAACACAGAAAACAGTGCATGGGAGAAGACACTGAGTTTGACTGATGTGAAACATGGTTCCTAATCATTGATAATCCTGCTGACAAAGTTAAACCTGAAAAAGAACTTGTTTCTGCACAGCATTTTCTACATGGATCAAACAGAGCATGCTTGAAAAAGACATGAATTGTCCAAATTATGAATCCTGTAACAGGTACAGAGTGCTCCAAATGACAAAGGTATGAATACAAGCAGGGAAAATAATTAAAAGAAAAGAAAATGCTTGTTCTTTCTCTTCCACTGTCTCCCCATACTCTCTCTAAATGGTAAGAAATGGTTTTTCAATTCATTTCATCTCTGTAGTGCAGCAATTCATTCACTGTTCAAGACTCAGAAACCTGAGTACCTGGAGTCACCTTAAACGTGTGCATCCTGTCTTACACTACTTGGGATTTCAAACAACTGGTTTTAGAGAAAATTTTAAATTATATTATAGTCATTATATACAATGCTACTGACAACTGTTTCATTCCTACTACATTACTTCTGCCAGGGCATGAAGTCTTTTTAGCAGAAAGGGTCTGTTTTCCACTACACAGATCTTTTAAAATATCTAGTGTAGTCAGGTGTGATCCACGATCACAGTTCTAAGAACTAATATTATTCTTACACAGGACCTTCCATATTATCATTCCATATTCCTTTTAGACTCTATTTTTGTATGTTTTATAGAGTATATACTACTGCAGCTTAAATATTTTATAAATTAAGAGTTATTTCATTACCTTGATGTGTTTTACGCCACAGCTGACGAGCTTGTTTGGCTGGTATAAATCCCAAGAAATATCAAATATCTGCATAAAAAAACCCAAAGATGTCAGCAGAGACAACCCTTCTAGCACGGGACAGTTAAAACAGGAAAAACTTTTAGCAAATTAACAGGGAAACTGAAATGCTTTAAATGGGTTTATTGGAAAGACTTTTTAATCCTCTCATTCAATACTGATGTTTCAATATATACCAAATATAGTTCTAGCTTTTTTTCCCTAGAGTAATTAAAACACAGGATAAAACAACATTAAAGTTCATTTAAAGACTACAAAAATTTAAGGAATTATTTGCATTTTGATTTCCCATATGGGGATTAGGGTCTAAGAAGTGTATTAATTCTGCACTTCCCCTACGTGCTTACAGTCTCAACAAACCATACACAAATAAATATTGAGTTACAGATTTTATTCTAGAAGTAAATGCACACATTTTAAATATCTCCATGTCTTAATGCATATCAACTTTTATGCAAATTCAATTTCTAAAACAAAATAGTTTTTGTTCAGACATAGGTCTAGTATGTATATACAGACATGTTTTAACAAACTAAAGTTACATTGACACTCAGACTATTTATACTTACTCTGTCTGTATGACCAGGAGCCATTGATAATAATTTTCCTTTTCTCCAGTCCCATACACAAACTGTGTTTTTCGAATCCAAACCAACTGAGACCAAACGCTAAAAGTGTCCAAATTAAACAAATAAAAATAACTCAATATATTAATGAAAGCTAAAGTCATTATTTTGAATGAGTGGTAAAAAATGCGTAACATATTTGAGCTAGAAGCAATAGCTCCATTTTGATATAAAAGAAAACATAAGCAATATCTTATGCCAAAGCATCTTTTCATGTCTATCATGATCAAAAAGATCTTCTTAGATAACAACGTATTTCTGATTTACAATGTTTAAGATACATAATTATATATAGCACACAGGGCAAGCAGCAGTCAGGAAACATTTGAAAAAAGGAATAATCACTGAAGTTAATGAAACTGTATGTGTATCTTCAACTACATGTAACTTGCAGAATTTAGGATTTATTTTAAAAGGTCAAGAGATACAAAGAAAAAATATTTTCTTCAATCTTCTTGGCAACAAACAAAAGAATAAAAACAGTTAAATACTTTAAAAGCCTTTTGCTTGATTCTTCAAGATACATATGAGTAAATATTTATTTCCGAATCCTTTCTCAAATCCAAAGAGACCCCAAGAAGTCTTTATTATTCAGAAAGAGCTTGAAGCCAATTAAACTGTAAAACCAGGACAGGCAAAAAGATTATTCCAAGAAAATTGAGAAAAACAAAATTTTGAGATCTCCCTATGCTCTGCAGCTAGTCTGGTCTTGACTGTGAAGACACCTTGCACAGATTTCTTGACACAAATCATTGACTATATTAGCCAATGTTACTGTATCTGTTAACCAGTCAAAATGGAATTTTTCCTATAGAAATTCTCAACAGAAAGACTAACAGGATTGAATGAAAAAAAAAAGCTGAGTGATTTTGGCTTAATTTTTAAAGAAAATGAGTATTTTTGTTCAGTTTATGCATGAATTGTGCCATCTTGATGTTGATAAATGAAAGTTTTTCAAATCTTTAGGAGAAAGTTTTTTTCACTGTTCAGCAGTTAGTACTTACACACATTAAAGAAAAATTTAGTTTCAATTTCTACATAGATTATCCAGTGAGTTTGTAAAAGCAAAAACAAACTCCAAACTTGAATCATAATCCTTTTTTCCCCAAAGACAGAAACCTATTCCAAATAACATAATTCCTTTACTGTCTGAAAAACTCCAAGATTATGAGAAGAAAAATAAACAAGTTAAATACAATTTCTATCCATGCTTCCTATTTATTAATACTACAAAATCTAACCTTTCTATTTCATCTTTGAAAAGTTAGGGGATTTCAACCTAATTTGATGTATCTAGACCTTAAATTATGAAGGCCATTCAAGTGAGGAAGTGACACAAGTTTACACAACAAGAAAAATATAGAGAAAAGATATCACTGTGAAGTAGAAATGATGCTCTAGAAAGAAGCTGACTCTACAATCTGACTTCCTAAACAATGAGAGGTCATTTCAACAAACTCATAACTTTCCTACAACAATTACAATGTGTTTTAACAGAAACAAGTTACAGCTAGGCTTTCCTCTTGTGTTCAATACAGCTCCATTTGATATTCTCTTAAGGACAGCAACTGGTCTCTGCAATACATCCTCACTTGAGAAAACAGCAGTAACTGACAGATACTGACCTTTTTAGCAAGCAAAAGGAACTGAGACTACAGCTAAATCTGAGTATCACATTGCAAGGCTGAGTGGGAGGGAAAAAAGTGCTTCATAGACCAGGAAAGCACATCTCCAGAAAGGATTTTAATGCCTCTTCAGCTGCTACCTAACATGTGAATCTAACCATTACATTCTCCATTTCTAATACATCAGTCAAGAAAGCCTCTTTACTCAGAGGAGTAAGTGTCTGGTAAAAACAATCTCCATTATAGGCTGCAGCTCTGAGAACCAATTTACTACCCAGAGAAGGTTCAAAAGCAACAAAATTATAATCCAATGAAACCTTTTTCTTGGCTCTTAGATCCAAGATACATGAGTGAACAAACAATCAAAATGTGGAGAGCCATAAAATGCGTGACAGAGAAGGGGATACTGCCTGAAGGACTCCAAGATGAGTAACACAAGGGGGCTGCCATCGCTCTGGGCACCAGGCACGCCCCTGCACAGGGGAGGTCCACTATCTCCATCCATTTAGTCTAACCCTGAACTGTTGCCCACACACCAAAAACAACCTCCCTACTACCTCATCTCAATTCAAAAAACTTTTGAAGTTATACTTTTCTTGCCCAATGTGAATATCTGACATTCATTAGTAATGTAATCTTATTTTCCTCAACTTGAGAATAAGCAGACAAAACCTGACATGATACACTTACTTTTTTTAAGAAAAACTATGTGACAAGATTTCTAATACATAAACAATTTATTCAAGTGTTTGAAAAAAGAATATTTGTTACATACCTGACCATCTAAATCAAAGGCCAAGCAAGCTATACCATGTGTGTGAACGTCCTTCAGAACAGATACAGTTTGCACAGTGTATGAATCCCACACGCAGATGTATGGTTCCTTCCCAACTTGACCTGTTGCCACCAACACGCGTTCGGGATGCAAAGCAAGGCTGCCAAAAAAAAGATATAAAATATTTTTGCATGAAACTTTTGTATTTGCCTAGTTAGTTGCATTAATTTTTTTCCTTTGAAATTATTTTACAATATTTTCCCATTGATAGTCAATATTAAAAAGTCATTTTATGCCAGATTCCACAGTACCTGTAAAACTACCTTAATATAGTACATACCAACATCTTTCTTGAATTAAACCTTCAAAAGCCTTCTACATTTAAATTAACTGCAAAATAGTCAATAATCCTTGTTCCAAAAGTGTTTACTAAACTAAGTCAGATTTTCATGCACTAAGAGAAATACCTTTTTTCCTTTCTTTCTACTTCTTAAAACTTAAAAACACAAGCAATGGAAAACAGAAGTTAGTGTTGAACTATCTACACACCAATCATCAATGGAGATATGTGGGCATCTCCAGAAGTTCTATATTCCACCCAGTATTTGACATACTTTTTATGGCAGGACAGCTTGCTGGAGCTGTCTCTCTGCTGATTGTACAGCAACCCAAAGCATGACTAGCTTAGACTAGAGGCAATGACTACACTTCAGATGACCCAACGGAAGAGCCATGAAGATTATCTCAAATGTCTTAATTTTAATATAGAACAATTGGGAGTAGCTGGTTTTGAATAATTATTAACTTTCCGCATTTCCTAATAATTGTACAGAATTTTCTTATAGCTTGTATTTCAGTCTTTCTGAGTGCACTTGAGGATCCTCAGAACTGTTTTGCCAAATCTGGGACCAAGCTAGAAAACATGCTAGTCAACAAGATATTTCCTCATTTTGTTTATGCCAGCAAGCTGTAAGGGAGGACTCGAGGTCTGAGCATTCAGATTTCATAATACAGAAAAGTAAGAATATATTCTAACAGAAAGCCAAACAAACTACTTGATTAAATTCCACACATACTAGATAACAGCAGTCCAGAATGATGTAGAAATACCACATGTAAGTCAGAAAGACATAATTTCCAAAGTTGGCTGTTTAATTTGGCTAAAAAGTTTCCTAGCCTAATGAATCCCAGGGTAGTGAGTGATCTTGACAGACTGGTGGACAGAACCACTAACAACACACAGGAAATATATTTATCTTCTCAAAATCACTTGGAAAGGAGAAAGGTTGAGCACTTTGCAAAGGTAAGATGATCTTCATACCTGAACACAGGTTTTGATAAATAAAGTTCAAGGGGTGGAGACAAGGTAAGTCTATAAATATAGACAAAACAGCAAGGTTAAAGCTAACCAGGAAATTACCAGGAAAAAATACCCAATTCAAAAGATGTATACATTTTCTATATACAGAAAGAGCAAGAGAAAACCACATTAGAAGATGCTTAATATTTTATGAAGTTTCACTACAGTACACAATACACTTCTATATTTTTTCTGTTTTAGAATAGCAATTCAGCTGGTTGATACTGCTTGACAAATTCCACGTGCACAACTCTGAGCAGAACTTCTAACTTCAAAGTTGAAAAGGTAAAAAGCCTATGAATCTTTCCATTTTTCTTTGGGAACTTCTGCTCTTTGCTACTGCCCGTTATCCTCAGCACCAGGATAAAGTAACCAACATGTCCCCACTTTGGTTCACTTCACTTCCAGAGCTGTTTCTCTAGTTCTTCCCTTCTTGATTATTTGACAGAGCAACTTCACAATTAAAAAACATGGCAGAAAGGAGCTGGCAGGCAAAACTTAACCACATTTCAATTCAGTTCTGCCACCTAATCCTGACTAACACCTGCACATCTCCCAGAGCACACAAAGGCAGATGGTGTACTCATAGGAAAAAGGAAAAGCATCTGGAGGGAGAGAAAATGCTGCATCCAAAATGATCTAAGTTTTAGAATGGCACCACAGAAAGGGAGCAATTAAACCAAATGGACAAAGAAATCTGAAAAAGAAAGTGAGAAGAACAAGCAAGAAAAAAGAGACAGAAACTAAGAGGCAAATAGGAAAAAACACAGCAGCCTCCTGTCTGATCCACCACCTCTTCCGTCCTGTCCTTATCTGTGCTACTAGTGCATTGTGCATTTTTAGACAAGCAAAAACCACCCTACAACTACACCAAAACACTCAGGCACCACCCTGGACACACACATAGGCAAAAGCACCCCCACACCACACATTACAAAACAATTTCCAGCAACCAAAAATTAGCTTTGCATGTTTTAAACTAAAGACCAGAGTCTGTAGAGAAACACAATGCAACAGAGATGGAAGGGACAACAGTAAAGGCACTACCATGGGAAAGGATAACATTGTCCTTAGCCCAAGTGTAGTGACTAATTTCATTCAAAGAATATTTGGTAAACATAGAGAAGGTCTTCTCTATTTCTAATGAATTAATGGCAAATAATAACCAATAGAAATATCACAGTACTAGTTCTTTCTACATCACAATACAGAGTACTGGCTTAAATAACTGAGCTCAAATTCTGCCTTCATATGGGATAATAATGCAGCACAAATTAAGATCCAAAGCCTGTATTTTAACCACAACAGACAACACGGTTGAATTACCAATGTCCTTCCCCTATCATTTCAGTCTCTATAGTAAACTGCTAACAACTTTTCTAGACAGTCGTTGAAAGAAGAAAATATTTGTACACCAAATATTTTAAGACAGTTAGCTTTTTTAAAAAATGCAAATATGGTGAGTTTTCAGGGAAACTGATTAGCAAAGCTGTTAGCAGCAGCTGAAGAAACACCTATCTGAAAATACCTGTCCGCATCTTTTCTTACAAACCAAGGAGTGAAGGACAGCTTAAAGTACTACCTGTAAGTATTCTATCTCACAGGCTATCAGAACAGATGCAAAAGAGAAGCTTGGAAAAAGTCAAGGGACTACTTTTTCTATTACCAACACTAAACCAATAGCTGTTACACTTACTTACATGATTTTCATATGAGCCATGAATGGTAAGACAATGTTTTTTCCTTAATACTCAAGTCTTGGCTATTATTAATCCCATGGAGCACCCTGCAGAATTATGGATCTGAAATTTTGGGTCCTCATCAAACATCAAGGATTAGACTCCGATTTTACGCTGTATGGTGACTCTTTTCAGTTCTTTCATTGGACTATGAGTGATCAAGCAACCCCTATAAGTATAGCAATTAATACAAAAATACCGTATCTGAATTTAACCTCTAGAGCAAAAGCATCGATACAATTCACAAATTTGGGAATTTTCATTGTTAAAACAGCCCTGAGCTAAACACTGTAAATAGTTCCCTAGTGCAGAAAGAAAAAGTTTAACTAGAATGGGTGCCCAGAAATGAGTAACAATGAACACTTGCCATATACAGACTATACGAACGCGTGGGTGCGATGCAATTAACAGGATCAAACAATGAGTTTGAGCTCTCTCTCTGGATACTCCGGGTAAGATCTTCAACACACCTCTACTGAGATGT
The DNA here is from genome assembly GCF_017639235.1 of Corvus kubaryi. Lineage (NCBI taxonomy): Eukaryota > Metazoa > Chordata > Aves > Passeriformes > Corvidae > Corvus > Corvus kubaryi. The sequence continues at coordinate 19,363,547 of NW_024582054.1, forward strand.
TAACTTCATACAACTCTGGGATGGTATCTGCAATAGCTGCTTGCCATTCATCCATTCAGTTCCTGACGTCAGGCAGAAAAGTATGAGTACGGCTCAGCTCTAAAGGCAGTTTTCAAATCTGTTAGTATGGGACCTATGGGCTTAGGTACAGAGTCCCTCACAAATATTTTCTTGCATTTTTTTTTTCTTAGGGAGAAGAAAGAGATTGGTTAGTGGCATAAGAAGCTCTGTACTCAGAAGAAGAGGACTTGTGTTCCCTTTACTGCACTCAGAAGGAGGGAACTCATGTTCCCTTTACTATCCTGGTAATGAGAGCTGGTATGACCTATCCAGCTTAGACTGCTGAAACTGTGCTTGCATCTAGCCCACACAGCTAGACTGTAAACTGGTGCTTGATTTCTTTCCTCTTCCTTGAAGGATGACTAAGCTGATGAATGAGATACTGCTGCTTCTCAAAAAAAGGAAACAGATATTCCTAATGAGACAAGTTCTTCAGGCCTCCTTGTTTGCCTCTGGCTTTTCTGACCTGGGCTTTTCAACAACAGATGTTAGATCTAATGTCGTGTCTCTGAAGAAGTAGATATGTAAGAACATGTCCAAAAGGCAAACATGATCATGAAAAAAGCGGGTATTAAGCTAACAAACTGCTAAGTCAAATTAATTTTTAAATTGGCTCTAGAATTTGGTACTTCTTAAAAAGAGTTCAGAAACAGAAAATTCAAAAAACATGCTTGTCACTGTTGCAACAAGCCAAATAGCTGGACTTGCAGTGAACTGAGATTTCCACTGATATGTCTGAATGACAGGTCTTTTCCTAGCCAGATATTCAAATTGGGCTGAAATGCAGTAGTAGAGTTTTAACAGTATACTGAAAAGGGATATGTTTCTCACTTTAGTACATTCACACTCCTCTTTTTAACACATACAGAAAAGGTTCTTTCTCCCTTTCAGAGCAATAGGTAAGCATTTCCCAGCATTTTGACCAGATCCATGCACTATACAAGACCAGTGTTAGATTATTATATTAAATACTAATGGCACCCAATGAAAAAAAAAACATAAAACCTGCCCATGTTGTATCTGCGTGGAATGAGACTAGAGACATGGATAAGACCCTCCAATATGTGTGAGCTTTGTAGTGGCAGGGGATCCTGAAGGAGAACAGTCAATAATAAACTACTTGATAATAAAATAAATTAAGACCTTTTTTTTCATCTTTACTTGGTTTGTGCTGAGAATTAGCAGGCATTGATTAATACAGACAAGCTGCAGACAAGGATACAGTATTAAAGATGATGTTTCCTTAGCAACAATATTGGATGAAAATCCAAGAATATATTCATGTGACTACTCCTGAGCTTCATAAAACTAGGGCACCAGTAAAAATGCACAAAAGAATACTGCAGTAAAATAACAGCATCTCAGACATCTATTAATTAAGAGTTAATTTCGAGTGTGAAATTGTTTCTATGCTTAAATAAAGCAACATATTTTCATGGTATGTTTACAGACACTTTACATACAGTTGAGAATATTTTCTTATTTGCTGTCATTTATCCATGTTTCCCAGAAAGAACAACAGGGGAAGGTACAAACCATTTCTGTCATACTATTTAAGATCTTAAAGCAGAAAGAGCTGTAATCAGCAAACACCTCTCATCAAAGTTTTAGCAGATCAAGTCAGAGCACACTGACAAAACAAAGCAGTACTCGTAATGGAGCATCAGCACTGGCCTTCCATATAGTTATTGCCTCAGCACCAATAATGTCAAATATGGCTTTCTCAAGAGTCCTTAAATTGCACAAGCATCCAATTTCAAAGTAAGAGAGTCTGAAGGGGAGAAAGGGCCAGTGAACCCACACTGTACATTGGTTATTCCCAGCTGCAGTTTATCTCATTAACATTCCATATTTTCTCCTCTTGGATCTGAATGTTTTTAGATTAACAAGAAACATGTATAAACAACCCAGAGAATCCTAAAGATTGCTTTGGGCTTCTGTCTGTTCCTGAACTCCACAGAAGGGGCAAAAAAGAGAAATCAGATGTACTTCAAAGAGAAGGAAGGAGTTACAGAGTAAAGCAACATTGATGCAAAGTTCCCAACTCACTGAATATGAGAACTGAGTAAAAAGATTCTGGGAACTATATGCCCTTCTCTGAAGATGTCCATTTTCATCTTGCATTCTCATATCCTCCACTGCTAAGGAAGGGATTGGCTTTAGCTTTCTGGTAAGTTATCATTTCCAGAAAACTGATTAAAGACATTGCCCTTCTTTTCAAATATGAATGATTTTGCCAGTGCCAGTAGGAGAACTCATGGTTTGACCGAGTGAAATTGCTGAATTTTTACCAATTCTATGTGATCTTGACAATTTAATCACCAGGTTTTCACAATTTGAGGAAGAAATTTCTTTTCTAATATGCCTCTTGAAAAAGAAGACAGCAAAATTACTTACATGTCCCTAGCTAAAGAATCTTCTCACATGAAAGCTAGAAATATCATCTACTCCAGAATCATTTGGAGTTAAATGTGCTAAGATAATGTCCTGTTATTCTTTATTAGCTATTCATATTAAAGAATTGGTGGTACAATAATGTGACATACTAGAGCCAGAAGGTAAGAATCCCACCTAAAAAAATATTCAACTTCCTTCCTTCCTTCCTCACAAGACAATGAACAGACTTAAGACCAATTATTTAAACCATTATTACATATAAAGTCTCAAATATTACTCCCCTAGGACTAGCAAAAAAAAAAAAAAAAAAGAGGAAAAAAAAGGAAAAAGGGAAAGGAAACCAGAAGTGCAAGATCTGTGGAGAGAGAAGACATAGTGCAATCAGCTGTCAGTAACTTAGGCAGGGGGCAGTGCAGCCACTCAGCTCCTTTGGGTCACTAGATTTGATGACACAAAAGAGATCCCTTAACAAATCAGAGAAGTACTAGTAAATTATTTGGTTAGGATTAGTGAGTCACAAAGTTAGAAAGCAGTCTTTCACTCCTGAACATGTGTGGTGAAAACCATACAAACCTACAAAATGATCACAGATTAAAAAACCAACACAGTTTAAAATTGAAGTGGAAACACTGATTTCCCATTCTAGACAGTTTAGAAGCTAAGAAACTACTTTACTAAAGATTATCATGCTGGAGACACTTAATTATGGGGAAACTGAGACAAGCATGGCTATAAAACATGAATAGAATTAATTTCAAATAAATTTTGTAATGAAATGCAGTCTAGAAGGTGAAACTAAATTGTAGATACAAAAATGCTGCTAGCAAGGATTTTCTTGCTATTTTCTAAGCCCATGAGAGACTTCTCTCTCACAGAAGAGGTAGCAGAGTTATGTAAACAACCAAATACCTGCAACCTTGGAAAGTCTTGTTTATGGTACAGTAAAAAAATATTTTGACAATGAATGTTTTAGGATTTTAGCCAATCACCCCAAGGGGTGGCTGATCCTTGTCCAATTAGACTATGAAGGAAAAAGTCTATAAAAGAGTTTGTAAAATAATTAAATAAATCAATCTTGCTGCACAATTCCTGCCTGCTGGATCTTCTCTCCTCCTCCCTACGGCTGCGGGACACGGTGATATACCCTAGGGCCCAGGCCTGCGGTAATACTAAATGGCAAAAGTTCTTACCACATTTAAATTTACTCATTTTTCAGTGCACAAAGACTCATTCCATTGCCAAATTAGAAATCTACAGAATAAATTATTTAAGGCCAAAGAAGTATTTACTCCAAATTTTTTAGCCAAGACCATTTCAAAAGTATCTTTTCAAAGAAAGGCTATTTTGGATGCTCCTGACTGTGCAAGTTAACTAAATTAACTTGCTTGATGTACAAAAATTTCTTGTTTCTAAATCTTTCACTACTACTAAAACCTTTTGAACAACCCTTTACCCAGTCATTATGATTTGCTGCTTCCCTACGAGATTTACAACAGTTTTTAACCACTGATCTTCCATCTATTATTTTTAAAATATATACTAGATCTTCTAGTATTGCATAGGAAAAAAAAAATCACAGAATGTAAAATTTTCTTTCATATTTCTGAACAAGTATATGAAACAGCAATTCAGTCTTTTCTCCTGTGGGACATACTGATGAAAATCTCTGAATGTGCAAGAACTTCTCATCTGAATATTTGAGTGGAGTCACGGAATAATTAGTGACAATTTTTGAAAGGTTCTTCTTTTATACAGAAAGGTTATCCTGATAAAATTAGCAGTTGACTTAAAGTAAGGAATGGTGGGAAGAAGGCAGTGGCAGAGCTGCTATTGAAAAAAGCTGGGATAAGCACAACATTCATCCTGTGCTTCAATTGACTGTATTTCATTACCCACCAAAGAAGGCTTAGAGCAGAGGAGAACACTATCTTGCCAGCCCTGGAGACTGCAGATACACTAGATTTCTTCAGGAGTTCTTGAGAATATCAGGCCTACAGGTATTCTGAAAATATTCAACAGAGATGTTTTCCTACAGGAAAAAAGTCAAGGTTATCTGTAACACTTGTCTCAAATTTACCATCCTGGAATCTAACTTTGCACCCAGAAAAGTGAAAAGAACCAGGATACCACTTAAAGTTGGGACAACTTCTGAACCCTTGTTCAGAAAAAAAACTATAAAAATGAGATAAAGGCCACAAAAGTATATACACAAAAGACCATCTCCCAAAACAAACAAAATCCCCACATGTACCAGAACCATAAATAAAACAGGAAAGAAGTACAGGAAAACTAGAGAATATTGAAGGGACTCAGAGGTCAATGTGCAGTTGGTAGGTAATGAAAGATGTCGCCCATGTGGGCTCACAAAATTAATTACTGAAAACTAATAAAAAGGAGAAGGTGGATAAAGAACATTCATTAATAACACTTTCAAGAAAATACAAATCTTCTGCTTAAAATTTATGTTCATCTCAAGAATACTGATCCAGTTGACTAATCCCAATATGAAATGTAATGTAACATTCATTCTCATAAGCACATGCTGTAACCTGCAAAAGATAAAATCATGATTATTTATAAATTATTACTGAATAATGTTTCAAAGGCTATTCATTTTTGTGCTATCAATTTCTATGGCAGAAGAAACAGCAGTTAAATAAACAGTTAAGCAGAAGACGAACCTGTAACTAAAAACCACAAATACCACCTAACGCGCAACCTTGATCTAAAAAAACCCCCAAACCAAACATTCACCAGTTCTTCAAATATTCCTGTTATTTCCCCAAGTACTCCAAAAGGCTATTTCACTTAAAATGTCACACTTTGCACAATAAATCTTGAGGCAATTTCCAAATGCTGTCAGATGCCTTGTCTTGATCTAAGATAAAGCATAATTCACCTTGTTTGCTCTTGTAGAGAGATTATAAGCAGGAAACAGGAATTAGCATAGTTCTAAAAGTTTATACTGTTTCTAAAGGTTTATACTATTGTCAGCTAACCAAAACATAAAATTAACCCACTCATTCTGCATGCTAACTGTCTTGATAAAATGGAGACATCTAACCACCATGACTAAAATTCATAATTGTTTTAAAGTGATTTTCATATTTAAATACATTTTGGGTTTTTTCCACAATGGCATCTATACATAATATTTGCATGCACTTATATCACAGTCTGACATTTTCAGGAGCTTTGTTCTTGAAATAAGTTACCCTATGGCTCAGAAAATTGAAGGGTCACTGTTATTTTTAAAATATCCAACTAGATTTAGTCACAAGAAATGTCCCACATAAATAGAAAGAATCAAAGCAGTAAAACACTCTTTTAGAACATTGTTATAAAACTATGTTATATCTACAAATTTCATTCTCAGTTGTGGTAAAGTAAAAAATATATTAAGTAATCAGGAGTAAAATGTATGAGCTAGAAGTGAGAACATAATGATTTTAATGTAACTATGAGCAATTTATAAACATGATTTTCAGCTTGGACACATTTTCTTTATTATTAGGTATGGTCCTTTGCCTCAGTTTTGTTTCTTTTCTCTCAGTTGAATTCTTCACCTTAATCAAGCATTTTATTTACATGCAATTTTATGGCAAATATCTTATCAATATACATCATATGAAGCCAAAGTTTAAGGTGTAATACTTCCTATAGTCAACACAGTGTAAAAGGCAAATGAAAAATTTCCCTAAATGCAATCTGTCACCAGTCTGACTAAACCATCAGTGGAAATACAACTGCAGGTACCTCTAAAGCTGATCATTTTGTTCAAACTGACATTATTCTCTCCAGTTATGCCACTCACTCTCTGGATACATTTCTCTTGATTCTTGAATTCAAATCCCCAAAAAATGAGCCCCTGAAAATATTTATCAATGATGACCTCACAAATATTTGAGCAGTTAGAAGTTGGACATTGCTGTTAGACTAGAAGGTTTGGTTTTGGGATGGGGTTTGGGGGGTGGGGGGACTGGATTTTTGGGGGTTTTTTGTTAAAATGATTTGTGCTTCTAAAGCAAAAGAATCAGACTGACCTTTGCATACAGATAGGAGTATTGATCCATCCTGTCTGCAGCCCAAAGCAATAGGCACTACAAAGGAACTCCTCTGAAAAAGCTTGGAAGACCAAACAGTGAAATTAAATTAGAAACCTATGAAAAATGGTTGGAAGGATTGTTCACTGTATTTTCTGAACTAATATCTGAATACCCAGGGCTTTCATAGAAGAATAAGCATGAGGCACCATCTTACAGAACTTATTCAAAACAAAAGGAGTCTACCAGGAAGCCTCTCAAAAGTAATGAGGATTCCTAGTTAAAGGAAAGTCTTTTGCAACTAGGCTGAGGACAGCTACTCTGAAGAAAAGATACAGTATTTCTGTGGAGATTTAATAATGCAGGTATCCTCTAGCAGTTAGGTAAAGTAACAAGAAAAACTGCTTTTCTAACAGAATTGGTCTCACAAAAACATCTTACTTCAAATGCAGAGTAGTAGTGGTGTTATCAGATGGTGCACACACTGGAATTCTTTGTGGTTTCTATTTTTTGCAATATAAAACTGATAGGTACCATAAGCCCGGCTTAAAAATTCAATCATACCTTTTGCTACCAAGAGTAAAGGCAATCTTGGCTGATTCTGACCTTTTTTTGTGCAAATCAAGCACTGCATTTTCAAAGTCTATTACTACGGTAATAGCTACAACAGCAATGCAAATGATGATACTGGGTATTTCTTGTACAAATGAAAGACTTTCGTAGCCACTGGAGTAATCAGAGCAATCTGTGCCTAATGGAAGTGATTTGTATGTATCTATAACATTCTGTAAGATGCTTCACTGTTGCACCAGGTGATATTCATACTACACCAGATGACACACCAGAATCTCACTGGGCAAAAAATCTTCACTACATGTTTCAAGAGAACATTCAACATCATCTAGGTTAAACATTCAACCAAATTATTAAGATGGTTATGGGAGGTTTCACACTCTGCTACCTAAGTTCAAGGAAAATTATAGCTTTATATTTCTTTCCAAGGTATTTCAAGAGCTCAGTAGCTTTGCTTACCATGTGAATGCAGCAAAACCAATCATTTATTTTAAGTCAAATAAATATATTGTGAATAAAACAATTTCCTTGATCATACTATAATAGCATTATAATTTAGGTGTATCTTAACAAATCTAAATTTTAATGTGAGCATATGATTCATCTTTATCAGTACAGATTAGACATCTTTGCCACTTTTACGAATAATTAATTATTTTTCCTTTAAAGTCCTTGATGCTAAACAAAAGTGCTGTCCTAAATCACAAATACAATTCTGTAAGTTGTATAATAATACTTTGAAAAACTAGATAAACTACATCTTGAAGTGAAAAAAAGCCCTTGAGATATTATAAAAGGTAGCGCTAAATTCTGTGAATCTTTCAGCTTAATGTCAGTGTCAGCCTAAACTTCAAAAACCCGAAAATGTAGATGACATAAAACCAGAAACATCTTTTTGTAATTATTTCAGGTTCTGTTTCAAGCACACATCTTTTTTAAAAAGCCTACAATGCTTGTGTTATTAATCACAGTAAAATCTAAACTGATTTCTTGATATGTCATACAGAACACATACCCTATGATTTTCAATCTAGAACAATTAGAGGGGGATAAAAAAAATCAACAATTCAATTTTATTGAAACATGCTAAGTTACTGCCCATCACTATCATAATAACACTGCAAACACAATAAGTTAACCCCATAATGCTGTTAAAAAATTGACAAGGAGCATGATCTACTTTCTTCCCTATATCAAGAGAATGACTAACAAATTGAAACACTGAAAACGCAGGTAAACAGAAACATAACTTCTTTGACTGCAATTTGGAAAAACTAAAAGATTAGGGCAGACCTCAAAATTTCTGCAGAAATACTTCAAAAATTTTACGAATCAAACATTATTAAGCCTTTGGTTACACTTCCTGCTCTTCTCAGATGTTGTCCTAGAGCCTCATGTTGTTGCAATAGCTCTGAGAAAAAGACCCAAGTACCAAATCAAGAATAGCATTTTCTACAGAACCAAGATGTTTTCCCATTTAAGTATTGACCTGACCCTGCCTGTGAGCCCTGACAGAATCAGATCAGAAGGTGATGTGACTGCTGGCTATGAAAAGCACAATGCATGAAGGCAAGCTCCTAATCCTGTAGCTCCTTGCTGTGTTGATCTACTTTAATCAACTTCTAGTATGTTTTAAATGTTCAGTTCTAGTTGGATATTTTTGGTATTTCTATTCATGCAGTTTTAATCAGGAAAAATAAATTTTTCAATGGTATGCAGGTGTATTAAACAACCAGCTTATTTTAGTCTCACTTCAAACTGAATCCAGGAAATATTTTATTCTGTATTCCTAAAATATTTTCATTTTATCAAACAAAATCCAAGAATTTTTTTTTTAAAAAATGACAAACAAAACTCTTGATAAAAAAAAAAAAATTTGTAATGAAGATTCAACAATAAATCCTCGATAAAATCTTTCAGACAGTATAACATCTTCCACAACAGGTCTAGAGCTACCCAGAAAACTTGGTTTTCCTCAGGGAGAAGGCACATCACTGTCTTTCATCTCCCCCCTGATCTGTTTAAGATATGAACCCAAATCTTCCCTTCAGACTTTTACACATTTGACAATTTGAGACCACTTAGCATGAAAAGCTGGGAAGAGCTTAACTGGGACTTTGTCCTTGTGAATGACAGCATAAAATGGTCATCAGGGTAATTATCTCACCCCTTGCCCTAGCAATTGCTTCTGCTGCAAGAAATGCCATTTTGACTGATAGACAAAAGATACTGAAGCTAGAGGCTTATAGGAGGACTGCTTAGTTTAATTATGACATAATTTAGGTTCTATTTAAGTCATTACTTCCTTCACGGAGTGAAATAAACTGAGTATGCTCAAGAAGATCATCTGGAGATGATAAAGTGAGTCAATTGATTTATCTTTAGTATAAACAAAAGAACCATGACACCATATAAGCCCAAAGAATAAGCTAAGGAGAAGACTTGATTTTTCAGCTGGAAATATAAACTTTCTGAGGAAAAAGAGCAATCAGTTCCTCTAAAGATCATATTCAGAAAAGAAGAATGCCTTAATGGCTTATTAACAAAGTACAATAGCTTGGTGAATTAACCTGCTCAAGTGATTTGGGTGGCTGTCATCGACCTCTCAGAATGGTACACATTACATGACTTCAGCATTGCTTTCATTCTTTGAAGCAAGAACGTGGTTTCCTCATCAAGTGCAAATGGAGAACGAACCCCAGGTGCCGTGTTTGAGCAGGAACCCACCAGCACACACCCCAAAGCCCGTTCTTTGTTACAGAAAATGAACCATTAAAGGTATTTCATTTCACAGTAAACATTCTATTGCATATCAAAACCCCATAATCTATTGTTAATGTCTAATTTTCTTCAAGAAAATATAATTTGAGAAATTATTTCCTTAACTAGATTTACATTAAATTAGTTTTATTTGAATTTGTGTGTGGGAAGAATAATGTTTGTAGTCAAAACACTGAAGCTTTCAAACTGAACCTCCAGTTCTGGAAACTCACACTGTTCAGCATGGGCCTACAGCTTTTATTTTTGGTTGGAAAGTCACTTGACTTGTCACTGGGCACCACTGAAAAGAGCCTGGATCCATCTTCTTTACACTTTCCCTTCAGCTATTTATAAAATTGATCAGATGCACTCTGAGCCTTCTCTTCTGTGGGCTAAATGGTCGCAGCTCTCTCAGCCTTTTTCAGAGAGACGGTCCAGATTCTTAATCATCTTTGTGGCCCTTCGATGGACTTTCTTTAGTAGTTCCACATGTCTCTTGTACTGAGGAGCCCAGAACTGCACACAGTACTCCAGGTGCAGTCTCACCAGCACTGAGCCAAGGGGAAATACTCCTACCAAGGAGTTTCTTTGGGACTTAAGAACAAAGACGGGTTTCCTAACACCATACCTAATAATCCAGACTGTATGTACCTTGTATGTTTCCGAAGTATTAGACAAGCAATATTTTGAGGTGTTTCTATGCATGATCCATTTCACATTTGAAGCATAACTGTAAAATGGATTTTATTCCCGTTTTCATCCAGTACAGATATTAGAGGATACAAAGGGGGATGACGGGCCTTCTTCAATGGCTATAATTATTGAAATAGTTTGGGAGATTACCTTTCTGCAAATGAATAAACAAGAGAGTTCTCTTCTAGAAAGAAAGGTCTGGACTGCATAGAATTCAAGTGCATACAAAGAATTCCTCACCAGAACATGCCGAAGCTTTTTTTTCCTCTGTCACATTCATAATTCAAAAGACAGAAGAGGTTGCACATGATAATTAAGAAATTTTTCCTTATAAGGCAACCATGGTATTCACTCAGTTAAATTCCCTGAAATCCAAAATACACAACTGATCATGAAATTCCTACTGAAATTTCACAGATCTACTGCCAAAACAATTAATAAAATTTCACCAGACGAAGTGTTGTAGCTGAACCTAGTCTTTATTGCTTAATATTTGTGCTTGACTGTCATCTGCAGTTCAGTCAGAAACATACACCATTTATTCCAGACAAGAACAAGACAATAAACCTGACAGCAGATACCCCAACTTTCAATTACTTCAACGATTTGTTGAGGTTTTTTGAGAACTAGGATGAATCTTAAGGTGTTAAGACTACTGGTGGAACACAAAAGATGGAAACAAAATAATTTCCCTCTATGTTCTTGTGAAACGTGTTTAGTTCCTTTTCTGAAAAAATATTATCTTTTTTCATAATTTTTTGTGATTGCTAGAATCTTCAAAAGGGATCAAAGAGAGGCAGAATGATACAATGAGGGGGTAGAAATACACAGCATCTTTATTAAAAAAGTCCAACAGCAGGTCATCCAACGTCATAACAATGCACAGCTAATGAAAAGAGAGGGTGAGGAAAAGATCTGTTGCCATTCGAAACTAGGATATGACTAATCACTGCATTGCTAGAATTTCTGTTTGCAAACCATAGCTGACAGCCACACAGAGGAAAGCTGGACCTGACTCCCAGGGAGCTTTATCTAGGAGCAGTCTTAGAAAGCAGCTGACAGACTCCAAGGATTTCTTAGATGCTGATGGTTAGACTAACATTCGGAGTGCGACAATAAATAGATAAATTGGAGTTGGCGGACAGCACTAACACCAGAGAGCACAGATGATAGTAGTGGTTGTGGTTTTCACTAGAACCTACGAAATGCTGACACTAAAAAGAAGTTGTTTATTTTGCCTGGAACAAAGGAAAAAAATCATAGTATCTCAGGAAGGACAATCTCCTGTAGACTGAGCTGAAATTTGAAATATAAAAAGAACACAGTTTTAAATAAAGTGCCTGGACAGACCACAATTTAGGGTCCAGAGGTATGGCTGCTTATTTTTATTCCTTGGAGAACAAAGCTTGGTTAATTCCTACAGAGTTCACAGCAACAAGAAAAATTGTTTTAAGAAAAGCCGTGATTTAGACAAGCAAATTATTTTTTGCTTTGTCTGGAAACAGCCAAACCCTATCTCCGTGAGAATACAGACAAATGCTCTGCCATTCTTTCTACCTGTCTTGCATATACCTCTGCTCCCTGTAAACATGCAATTTACCTCTCTACAGTCTTGGATACAGAGGGGCACAAAGGGGGAAAATAACCACAGTTTGGTTTTAACCAAACTGAAAGTAGAGCCATTTCTTTCTCCTCTGTCTTTGTAGCAGGGTATTGGTTAGTTTCTGGTACTAGAACTTCTAACAGTAAAGAATTTCAATGTTTTCTGAATAATTTTTTAGAGTTATGTTTGCCCTAAAAGCAGAACACTGCCTGAGTCCTAGGGCAGATGATGCATGATTTCTTTCCTGCAAGTTAGTCCAAGACAAGGAAAAATATACAGACTTCAGACAGGCAGGGAAATTAACTTATTAGACACAGCCTATGGCTGCTCAACAGCAGAGCTATAAATGCCATTATCAGCAGAGATTCAAGAGTTCTTACTAGCATAAAGTGTGCCAGCTACTACCTTAAGCAACTAAACCTAAATGTACCACAAACACCTTAATCAAGTAGTCACAGAGATAAACTTCTAGGAAGAATATACAAAAGCACTATTATTTGCCAGCTAGCTCACATAATGGATATTTAAGAAGTAGGACAGAGATAACAACTTTTCCTCATTTGTCTCCTTCTGACAGAGAAACATAATTCTTCTCCTTTCTGTGACTGGCACAGTTGTGTGGTTTGTTTTGTGTCAGCATAATGTTGCAAAAGGAGAATTACAGATAAGTGCTAAAGTTTGAAATCAAGAACAGACATCATGGAAAGCGGAATATGCACTTTTGCCAAGTCTACTAAAGATCTCAAAAAGATGCACTGGTTTAACCTCACATTTTGATTTTATTTTTCAATAGCATCATCAGTGTCAGATGAAAAGTTAATTCCCAGTAAAATTCCAGTACTTTGAAGCCCACAAAAAAAAAGATGGTCACAGGGCTAGCATTAAGGGGGGAAAAAAAAAAAAAAGAAAGAAGCAAAAAAATGCATCAAAAAGAAAAATTATTCTACAAGTCACCTTGGAGCATGTCAGCAGTCTCCTTGGAGCACATCAGCATAGAGAATTGTCCTAGTGACATTATGACATTAAAGGCTTTTGCCAGTGGACAGCCATTTTAAAAGATGGATAAGTTCACGCTTTCCAATTTTCTCACCTTACATCAAAAAAAATACAGTACATAAATATGCTTTTGCTAGCCCAGACAAATAAGGAGCCTCAACATGAGCATGAGTTTTACAGTATGACAAGTAAATGCTCTGAGGGGGCATCTTCTGAAATCTTGATACAGATCAGGTTTAAATACGTTCACCCTAAGGTCTCTCTGAAGAACAGCCCACATTAAATAACCTATGATCCTCTAAATCAGTAAAATTATGGAGAGAACGAAGTCAAGATCTAACCTGAACACACCAAGATACTGTTTCTTCCTTGTCTACCAGAAAGCAAACCATTCTACACATCACAAGCTAGTTTGGTGATTCATTAAATCCTAGAGAACACACACTTGAAACCAGTAGCTTTGTAGGAATAACTTGCATTTTCACTCAGTACTAGTATCTCCTACACATACACAGCCCAGGCTGGACAGGGAACTTCCACAAACACAGCGGACATCCAAGTTATGCTGCCGGCAACAGATCAAAGCAAGTCACCTGAGATTTCATGTACAAGATTTTTCTCCTTCCTTACTCTTGAAAATGCAAGAAACTCAGTTATCTGCACTCCCAAAAGATGCAAACTTTCAAAGTGTTTCTGTGTCTAAGTGACACTTTCTACAAGTGTTCGAATGCATCCTGGAGCTCGACAATAAAAATATGCAAATACATAAGAAATGGGAGAAAAGTAAGATTGAAAACATGTAACTGTATCCTCCAGAACAGTGAGTTGATTTCTGGAAAGTAATTCTCAGAAGAGATAAAAAACAAACATAAAAACCAAGAGGTCACCAGCAAGCAAGAAGAGTCCTTTTAAAAATGGATTATAACTGACATTGTTCAATTAAAAAAAAACCAAACAACCAAAAACAGACTAATAAAAGACATTTTAAATGTTCTTAACTATCCTCTTCTAGCCCCAAAGAGTTTTCAATAGATCTGAGGGACAAAACACTGAAAGAGAACTCTCTTACTTTCACTGTACAGTTGACTGAGGCTGAGGGGTTTGGGGTGTGGACACTGTGATTAAAATTAAGATTAGACATTTATACTGAAAATAAATTATGTTAAAACATCTAATTACATAAAAAATCCTACAGCAGGTTTACAGGGTTTCATTTAACAAAAGGAGGTAAAACTTAAAAGCAGAACAAAAACTAACTGCTAGTGTAAGAAATTTCCAATGGAAAATGTCCTTTGACTGTCCATTACTCAAATAATACTGTTTTCTACTACTAAAGAAATGGTCTCTGACTTAAGAATTGCAGTTCCTCTCTCCTGATTGATGTTTACAATTACAATGTCATCCAAAGAACGCTAACAGTATAAAAGTTCTCATAACGAAGAGTACTAATAATATCACCATGTAGTGAGCAATATTTATGCTTAGTCCTTGTAGCTATGGAGCTGGGCTCATGGAAGTTTGATTCTTTAAATATATAAGATTTTCAGTCACCAGAACTGCTTTCACAAATGAGATCCTGTACTTGTAAAAAGATACTCAATCCTCCCATTGCTTTCACTGAAAAATCCCAAATATCTCAGCATTCAGACAGTACTTGTTGAGACTATTAGAGCATAAAATATATTAATTATTTTGCAATACAACAGTTAAGTTTATCTTCAGAGAGAAAATTTAGTAACACTGATTATTATATTACATAATCCGATTTTTGCACCTGCTTTTTGGTTTTTGCTTTTTGGGGTTTTTTTTTTAATATTTGACCTTCCTATGACTCATTTAAATATTGAGAACTAACATGTTTAGGTAACCACATTGAGTTAGGAAAAGTGCAAGATGGCACTTTAAATTGTACCATGTTGCATTTTAGAAAAAGTAGCAAGTGAAAGACTGATCACTGCAAGTCTGATCTTACTAGAAATAGCCACATTGCTTTTAAATCAAGCATTCTTCTTCAAGCATACTACTATTTCTGTATAGCTTTTGCATTCAAGAAGCATGCAAAATTCTAACTGCATAAACCTGAAATGCTTTAACATACTTAGAATTATATTCTCACGTCAATACAATTCAGAGCAGGAGAAACTCCGCTATGCTGGGCCATGGTACCATTCAAATCAAAGTACATACACAAACCAGACACATACACTTTCTCTCCGGTTAGCTGGCGTACAGCAGACTTTTTTTTTTTTTTTTTAATTTAGTACTAGTCTAAATAATTCTGTCACATTTTGGCCAAATGTAGCACACTGTACCAAAGCTGAGAGAGACTGAGCAGGAAACTGTTACCACACGCAAACAAAAAACTTGCCCGGTTGTAGCTCAAATCCATGTAATTCTTATGCTACAAGAAGTGCTACTGAAACAAGCAATGTCACTCGGAAGCACTCATGAATACACGGTATTAAATGTGTAATATTACACTACCGCGGCCTTAGAACAAGCAGTGAGCCACCGCTTCCTTAGCACAATAGCAAGTTGTGGGTCTGGATTTCCCGCAGCACCTGACATCATAGGTGGCTAGCAGTTCTTAAGAAAATAGTTTCTCCTGGATTAAAGTGAGAATGTTAAAACATTAAGCAATGCAAATAACAGTGATTCAAACTCCTGATTCAACATCCCTAGTACAACGGTCTACCATGGTACACTGACTAGGTTTCCTTCCCATGTTTAGCACCAAGGAGAAATATACTATGGAAGTGACACCCTTCTAAGGAACATTCACAGCCATACTTCAAAACTATTTAAATTTCTTCAAGAAGAAGACTTAAACAAAGGAAAAAAGTGGCCACTATGACCAAGTTTTCTAGTGTGTCTAAAAGTTTAAATGAAAGAAATAGCATCTATTCTGCTCCCTGCAGGCAATACCTGTTACTCATGAGTAACACATACAGAAGGTATGCCTTGGAGCATTAAGCATCATAATAACAGATTTTGTGCTGTAAAACCTACAAAAGACCTACAACAATATCCACTGCTAGCTCTTACCCCAACAGGAAGACCAAAACAAATCAGAATTTAAAATCCATCTGCAATGACACCTACTGGAAGGGAAAAGATTGATGACTCAGGCTCACATCTGCCCTTCATACTCCTCAAATTCTCTCATTGATCTCACAACACCACTAGGCTTACGAGAGCATCCTTGGAGTGGAAATACGCACAAGAAATTACACCAGCACATTTTTTCTGCAACATCAGTTTGTAATTATTTTTTTAATGAACTCAGCACCTGAAAACATTCCCTGACAAGTGAACTACTGAGCTATAGAAGAAGCCTCAACTTCTCAAGAAAGGCTGTTAAGATTACCCTAAAAGTTGAGTGAGTTACAGGCAGGCCACTAATTCCCCATGTAATCGTCGCCTCTTAAACACTAGACAAAGGTCTACCTGCTACAGATTAACCTCCTCCGCAGCCCAAGTGCTCCGGGGCACACACGCGATTACTGCTTCTCCTCCCGCCGGCCCTTTGACATTCAGGGACGGCGGGGCACCGAGCGGCGACCCTCGGGCTGCCGCGCCGGGCACAGGCGCCCGTACAAGTTCGGCACCGCGCACCGGCGGCAGTGGGGGACACACAACACGGCTGATTAAATCCGACAGCTAAAAGCCATTTCCAGGCTGTTTCTACCCACGGCGAAGCCCGGGCGGGGGGGGGGGGGGGCGGTGAGGAAGCGCTGACTGTCCTTGACGTATTTCGGTCCGCTCCCCGGATCCCCACAGCACCGGCGGGACGCGGATCACCGGCGCTGCCCGGGACGGCACCTGGGGCAGGCGGCTGCGGGGGGATACTCAAGCCCCGCTCCAGGGGGAAGGGAGGAGCGGGCGGGAGACGAGCCGGGGCTGTGCGGCCGGGACGGCCGGAGTGGGTCGGAGCCCGCGGCGGGATGCGGCCCGGGGACGCGCGGCGCCGGCGGTACCTGATGATGTCGTCCTGGTGCCCCAGGTAGAATTTTTGCCGGTGCTCCCGGGGGCTGTAGACCACGCCGACCCCCGCCACGAAGTAGACGATCTCCTTGGCCGCCGTGTAGTAGAGGTTGTTGCGGCACTGATGACCCCGGTAGCCGTAGACCCACTCCAGCCGCAGGTGGCAGCTCGGCGCGCTCCGGTCAGCCATGTCCACCCGCCCCCGCCAGCCGGGTATGGCTCGCTCCCGCCGGAGACCCCGCGGGAAGGGGGCGACGGGCCGGCCGCCCCCTCCGCTCGGCTGGGTGCCCGCCGCGCTAATCCCTGCCCGCCGACATGGATGCCCGCCGCCGCCGCTCGTCCGCCGCCGCCTCACAGAGGGCGCCGCCGCCCGAGCGCGCCTCGCCGCCCCGCGCCGCC
>NW_024582054.1:19381454-19397557 GCF_017639235.1 Corvus kubaryi
AGCGGGCAGGCGGGAACGGGCTTCACCACCGCGCGTCCTGGCGTGTCGCGGGGCTTTTTTAATTTACCTTTTATTTTTTTCCCTTTATCTTCTCCCCCTTCCCCAAGTTTAAGGGGTTTTTGTTTTTACTGCCCCTTCGGGGAGCATGCCCGTCCCTTGCCTTTCCCCGACGCACCGCCGCCGGCTCTCGGCAGCCACTGGGACTGGATGAGTCCCAGCCCCTTCTCGGCCGTGTGTGGAAGTCACCCCCCGCTCTCACTGGGGACCGGCGGCACGCCAGCTCCGTTTCATCGGAGAAGAAAATGTCAACTGTAATTTTTAATGACGAATGGTTAACCCTTTCAGCCCACCGCCTGACTCACGCACCACACGGAAGTTACTTCCCCATTCAAGCCCTAATTTCCCCATACACAACTTTTCAGCCTCAGTTCTCAAAGCGTTTTACATAGCAGAGTCACCACTTTTCGACCTCACAGATGTGGAAGCGACTTTTCTGTGCTGCATGAGCCAGCAGTGCCGGGGAACCCCCTCGCCACGTCCAGAATTTTGGTCAGGAAAACGTGCTCCACCCTAGCTTTGTTACTCTATAGAGTACCTCGCTGGCTAAATAAATGAACATGTACATTATCATGCGAACAGCTTTGTGCTACAAAGCTGAATAGCTGTTCTAAAAGCTCCTGGGTAACTGACTGGTTTGACAATTTAAAATAAACCCAATCTTCTTCCTATTACTTTCAGCACAGGTTTGGCTTTCCAAGTGTATTTATTTTATCAGAATATATTTTTAAATCTCCATTTCTTTATTTTCTTTTGATCTTTTACTGTTTTATTACTCATATTGACTATTCTCCCACAAAACATTTACTTTTAACTAGTTAGTTCATGTTGGAGACATTTTTCCATTACTTTATTTTCGATTTAATTAAAGGGAGTTTTTCCCCCTAAATCTTTCTTGCAGAAACTTAATGTTGTATTAGTCCTTTCATTGTTTTAGAAAAATAATTCTTTTGTAAAAATGCATGCATTTAAGCATTCCAGCCAATTAACTTTATATTAACATATTTTCACAGTGTAAAACACTGACAGACAATATTTTTCTCAAGCTCTTACAATGACAATGTTTGTGACACCAGGCTCAGATGCAGCTTTCAGTCCTACACATTTAATGAAAACAACACAGCACGGAACAGAAACCTGCAGAGAGATTAATGCAGCCTGAAACTTACACCGAAGGAAACTTACCCTTCCAGGAAACATATAACTTTTAGAACTAAAGAAAAGGATTTTAATCCCTAATCAGGGCAAAAATCTGTATATACTAACCAACAGATAAAGCAAATCTTACTCTCAGAAAATCACAAGCGGTCTTTTCCCCTTCTATTTTCTTCCTAAACAGCTGGAGCGCCTTTGAACTTGGGGAGCCACAGTTTCTCAGGAAGTCCTGAGAGGGGTAACTAGCCAGGGAAATGGACTGGACAGTTCTCAACTAGCTTGTCTTAGAACTTGAAAATGTATTATTCTTTCTAATCAGATGTTAATTCTGCATGGCTGTTCTGTGTTGCTATCCCATGGGAAAGGTGGATACAGAAAAAGTCTATAATGATGCCTAATCTCATTCTGGAAATTGGATTGATTATCAGCAGTCATAGGCATCTGATATATTTGACTTCTGCTGTTGCAAAAGCTCATTTGAAAGTGGGAGTATTTTTATGGTATAAATTAAGACTATATTAATTTTCTATTTACTGCCCATATAATGAATATTTAAACATGAATGTACAAAAATCATAATTATGGTGTCTTTACTTTCTTCTACTCTCTATAAATACATATTTTTCTTAGATTAGTACTTAAAGGGAAATTCTGGGTCTCCTGAGATCAATACTAATGCGTAGTATTAACTTCAGTGGAACTAAAATGTTAATCTTGTCATCTGACTTGCAACTCAGAAATTAGAGCAAGAGAGTATTTAGTAATTGAAAGTGAACAGGCTGTTTTCAGTCACTTGTTCCAAAACTAAAACTGAAGAGAAAAAAAAAACAGCAATCGGGAAGAAAATTTAATATGTAACGACATTGTCTTCAAGTGGAAGTTGCAGATCATGTTTTGTGTAATGAACAGAAGAACCCACAACCGTAGTCAGAAAAACTACATATATGCAGTGTGAGGATGGGAACAGCTGCACATCACATTCACCCCACAAACACTTTAGATTTTTTGGGAATTTACTGCTATCTCTAAAGTGGTGCATTTCCTGAGAGAAAATTATGAGAGGAACACTATTCATTGTCATAGTTTACTAACCTTATGCTGATGCACAAGGTGTGCGAGGGAAATTTTACACACTTGGCATCTATTTTTGACAGGAATAGGAAGCAGTGTAGCATAACAACCTCTTCCTCTCTCTCCTTGCTCGGTCTAGCGTTCCCACTCGAGCACACATCATTCCTTTGGCCTCTGGATGTCTCCACACGTATCACTCACTCATAGCGGGCAGTCAACGCTTTGGGAACCACAAGGCCCCACAATGTCCCTCCACCAGCGTGGCATTCTTGTTTACGTTGCACATTTACCCCAGAACTCAGACAACCAGCCCGTGTCCATTCTTTTTCTCGGCAGACGCAGAAACTGAGCACGGCCGGTCCTTTCCGAGCTGTTGCGGGCCAGGAGCGCCCTCCGGTCGCTCGCGGCAGCCCGGGGCGCGCGGCCGAGCCTGGCGGGACGGGCACGGCGCTGTCCGAGGTGCTGATCGCTGCGGGCAGAGCACACGGGGCCAGGTGATGTTCGCAGGGAAAGGAAATCGCAGAGATTCCACAGAATACTCTGCGTTGGAAGGAACCCACAAGGATCATCGAGTCCAGCTCTTATATGGATGGCCCATACAGGAATCAAACCCACGACCCTGGTGTTATCAACACCATGCTGTAACGACTGCGCCAATCGCAGGGTCAGGTAAGCTTTATTGCCACTACGGCTGCAGTGGGAAGCAAATGACCTTTCAGACAAATAAGACATTTTATGTTCTTCCAGTAAGTATTTTACAAGTGTCTGGCTGTTTTGCCTTAGCTGCCTGTGGTGGGTTTTATATCTTCCCTATCATGTCAGATACTCACTGCAAATTATGTTTCATTATTATACAGTGACATGGGTATATCACCTCTCTAAATGAAATCACGTAAGTGGCATTTTAATGTTTCACAGTGTATACTTTTAAGAAAACATACTTCTTAGCATATTGCAAATATATTTACGATGTATCTCAAGTTCTGCTAAATGGAACAAGGCTTAGAGAAGTGATTTCTTAAACAAATGCTCTTGGAACAGCTAATTCCAGAGCACACAAGATGAGGGATTATTCTCTGTTAAATCCTAAGTAATACAGAGTAGCTGGTTCAAGTAGTAATTATATAATATGAAAGAGATGAACAACAGTGACAACATTAATTTCAACATTCTTGAGGATTAAAAGGTCTCAGTCTATTATGGGAACACAATGTCCGAAAAGAATATTTTGCAAAAACTAAGAAACCTACTTTTGAGAGAGTAATAAGAATTACCTGCTACCATTTCACAGCACTGAGGCAAACATGTAGGATCACAAAGGCCAGTTTACTATTGGATAAAAATAAGAAGTTGAGGAAAAAAGACAGCATCGCAAACTCAAACACTAGGTGAGTTAATTCTCCTTCAGAAAATGAAAGTTTAATGAGATATTTTATACCATCTCAGCAACATATTAGATGTGAATTATTAAAAAATTTTAAAGGACGGAGATATTTTATTAAATTAACATCAGAGATTTTTTTAAAGAGTAACATTAGAAATAAGAATGCTTTACATAATCAGTAAGTCTACTGCATCATCAAAAATCAAAGGAAAGACTTAGGGTTAAGAAAATGGCACAGGAGAAGTTACTAATTTCTTCACATCTCAACACAAGAGTCTGGGAAATACAGGATGGGAGCATGTACAGGGTATGGTCACATAAGGAGGTATCTTTATAATACGGTGTTGGAAAATGATGAGCTAAAGAGCAATAAGCCATGAGTACATTATACTGTACTTCCAAAAATTCTGACAATTTCAGAATGGTGTAGCTGACATGCTTTGAAGAGAAAAATGCAACTGCTTTTTAAAATCATGTCCTATGTCGAAGCCTCATCCAATTCTGTAACCATTTTAAAAGCAAGTTCTATTATAAACTTGGTAACTATGAATCTGTGTTTTCTTTTGGTACTGATTGATGAACTCTATATAATGGCTGACATTAAAATAAAATAATTATATGTGTATAGAATTAAATATTATGGACATTATTTTTTCTGTTTCTGCAAGTTAAATTACACCCTGATAATTATAGGAATTGTATTAATTTGGTAAACATTCATGCTAGGCACTGAAAGAAACAGGTACCCTATCGAAAAGACAATGAACATGTCATAACACAGACAGCAACCAAGGCCACAATACATTTATTCACAGAAATTTGATTTAGAAATGTCCTCAGGTGATGGTTTCCCAACTTAGGTCTGGCAAAGGGATGAATAAGATATAAACATCATTGAAATTAAATTAATCCATAATTACTATAGAAAGCAATAATTTCTGGACATTTGGAAGTGATGCGAGTACATCAGTAAACAATATCGGCTGAAACTGCAGAGGAAACACAAGTAC
This sequence comes from Corvus kubaryi, assembly GCF_017639235.1. Lineage (NCBI taxonomy): Eukaryota > Metazoa > Chordata > Aves > Passeriformes > Corvidae > Corvus > Corvus kubaryi. The sequence goes on from NW_024582054.1 coordinate 19,386,132, forward strand.
TGAGAGCTGCATGGCGCCTTCTTTAGCTATGATGTTTTTACCATAAGATCTTGTTTTATGGCAATGCAGAGTTCAAATCCTCTCTTTTCAAAGTGTAAGAAGGGTTTCTGAATTCAACGGCAAAAATCTCAATCTAAGAACTTGTATCCATCTGTATTTTTCCCCAAATAAATGCAAATGAACTTCTACATTTAGTTCCATTTGAAGTTGGTGTAGTAAAATAATGTTTATTATTAGTCTCAGAAGTTAGGTGCTAACATTTATATTCTTTCTTAAAATGTCTATCATGAGCTTTGGCCCTAAAATGTGTTAGCACATGGGAACAGTCCACTATAATAATTATTTTTAGTCTATAGACAATGAAAAAACTACTGTGTTTCTGACTGCCAACAAACTGACACCAGAATGCATTCTGATGTGCCCCAGTGGAGCACTCAGTTTCTTTCAGCAATGACACTATGTTTACATAACATGGATCTAATCAACATATGAGCAACTTGGATCTAAACAGCTTTCTTTAGTGTGCATTTTAGGTAAAATTATATGTGTACTGAAGTTATTCATCTAGGTGATTTGAAGAACTTGTATCAAGACCAGCGCTTGACATAGCATATGACAACCTCAACAGATTTAAACGCAGGGATGGTAGTTAAATACCAATGCATTTTCTATCAATAGACTTATGATAAAAATCTGATTCTGAATTCTTCAAATCAATTTCAACTGTTGACTAATGACTAAATATAGATACAATTTATTTTAAATTCTATTTATGTGACAGCTATCTCAGGCTCCATTTTATGATATGATCAAAACCAATGTGAAACAACACCTTTGCACACAATGATAACTTTTATACCTGTTTTAAATACTTTCTTTGCAACTAGGATAGGCTGATCAACCGCAAACTATGTTGTTAATATTGTTTGGGGAATGAATCAAAATTTCAGCTGTCTGATGATAATTATTGGATTAAAAATTGTAAGGTCAAGATGACCTCCTTTTACACAGCGGTTGATGAGGTTTTCAAAATACAATGCACAGTATTGACTTTGCAAAAGGTCTCAAAAAGCTTAGCTGTCAAAAGGAATCATGAAACATCTTAACCATAAGTCACCCCATAGCATCAACATACAATACTGGAGGTTTATCAACTATGACAAAATTTACTAGCAATAAAACAAATTTTCAGAACTGAAGGAAATAAAAAATTTAAACGTTAAATGAAGTAACAGTATTAACCCTCATAATGCCAAGAAACTTAAAAAGTAACATAATACTATTAATCCAGCAGTGGAATGCAGACCTTGAATTAATTAATTTAATTGTATAACTTCATAGTACCAGATTTAACTAAGCACTGGAAGAGATCAGTTAAGGACTGGAATAGAGTCACACTGCACTTCAGTCAGTCTGACAAGTGAAGTAAAGCCTACTTTTAGGACAGCAAATAGTTCTTTTCAAGTGCTTCCAATTGTAAAAGAAAATAGGGGCCATAAACTGCTACATGATATAACTTTCTAGTGTAACTCATTGTGCACAAGCCTTTATAAAGGCTTTATAAAACAGCCACTCCTCATAAAACTCCACTCATCCTCAAAATAGATCTTTTCCCCACATTTTTACTCTAAAAATGATAAACTAATAATAAAACAGACTAAGACTCCTAAAAGGAAGAAAGTAGATTTTTAGGGCACATACATTGTTACAGTGCAGATACTGTAACACGCATATCAAACAAGGAGGCCCATGGAAAAGAAATGTATATGGACTGATTCTTGATAGATGTTTCAGAGATGTTTATTTCTCCAGCCACATGGCCGGGGCTCTGCCGAGGAACTGCTCAATCACAGGACCCGAGGGTCCTTGCCCGCGCAGCGGAACACAAAACAGCCAATGGGGAACGAGGCTGACCAGGGGCAGGGAAACCCCTTGCCTCCCCTCAGGGCCCCTCTCTCAGGACCCCACGGCAGGGGGGAGGGACCCCAATGCTACATAATTTTTTTTTTTGTGAGAGCTAACAGGTATATAACAAATGATGGTGCTGAAATGGCTTTGTAATTAATACAGCAGTCTGAGTACCAGGAGATCTGTATTCTCTCTCCACTGCACTTATATATAAAGATATGTATGACCAAAGCCATTTATATCAATATTTCCAGGTATGACTGCTAACTTAGTATTCTTACCAGGTTTCCTACTTTGATATTTAGGATCCACTGCAAATAAACATGTTAGTCTGGCTGCTCTAAACTTGAAAAGGAAGAAAAATAGTCAAGCCCAAGTACGTTTAAGCTCAATATCCAGTCATCAGTGGATCCTTTGCAATTTTTTGCACCTATTTTTAAATGGAAATAGCATGCCAGCCTCTTTCATAGGCCACTGTTTGGTTTTTTATAGCTGCATTGATTTCTTCTCATGTTATGAACACCAATGTATAGTCAGCACAGCATACAGAGCATCTGCATCAAACAAGAAATAGTGCCTCATATGAAACACTACAGATAAAAAGAAAGGTAATAATCTCACTTGAAAAGCATCCCATTCATCCTGTACACTGATGGAGGTGTGGGTGTGATTACAAAGGTTGGCTTTAGTCCATGTGTAAATAACACAGGACAGACATAAAGTCCTATGAAGGAAGATTGATGTTTAGGACCTGAACATTATTGCCACCTATTTTCTGTTACCAACTGCTGGACGGTCCCTTTTCAGTCAGACCGTGGTAACCATGATTAAGATATCACGTATGATAAGAAAGAAACAGCAGAATTCTTATTTCTGATTGCAATAGTCGCTATTGATGCACGTTGTTGCCTTGGCTGGTCACAGAATGACACCCGAACCTGTTGCTACAAATTACTTCCCTGGATGATGAATCCATGCCTCAGAACAAAACTCTACTCTTAATGAAACTTCATTTGCATGGCATGTCTTAATTTTCTACAGTCAGCAAGAAATGGGTTCTACAAGCAAATATGTGAATTCCGCTTCAGATGTCAGAGTCCTTGCTGAAAATAGCACATAAAGAGGGAAGTTCCTCTTTGTGCCCTTCTGCCACATTTGTATGCCTTCCCCTGGCATGGCCTGATCTCTAGTCCCATTTGGGTTCATTCAAAGAACACAAAACAAAACCTGCTCTATGCTCTGTTGTTCCCAATTCTCCCAGTACTAAAGGTATCTGACTCCTCAGAATGACTCTTTTTTGTATGTCAACTTTCATGATGCCAACTCTCATTCAAAGGTGAGCATGACATTTCCAGCTGAGGCAATCTGCAGGTAGATGCGTCACATCATCAATATTTGTTTTCAAGTCCTTGTTAATTGTATTGAGCTGCAAACTACATCTTTCTTCTGTAACCTTATATCTCAAGAGAGATGAGTAACTGACAGAAGCAGTAGCCTGCATCTAAATGAGTTAGCTACTAAGGGACACAGGACATTGCTCCTCAGAGTTGCCTAAGAAATTTTAAGATACCAACAGAATTTTAGGATCTATTTTTAGGTTCTTGTACTATTTTGAAAACAAACCAGTGGGAGGCACCAAGTCAGAATAACAATTTTATAGAGAAATTAAAAAAAAAAAAAGGCAGAAAACAGTGGTTTAAACTGACAGAGTCAGGATACAACCTGACACCATGTTAGTCAGGGTGGCGGTGGCAGTCCAATAAAATGGTGGCTGCAGTCCTCCTGAAGTGATGGACGTGGTTCTCTCAAAGCAGTGGTCCTGTAGAAGGGTCTGCTCTTCCTCTGAAGGTCTAATGGTGCCTATGTAGCTCCTGTCCTCTGGGAATCCAGTGGAAAGGTTGCCTGTAGTGTTTGGAATCTCAGATTATATCCAGGATGGAATGCTTGGTTCCTCCCTCTGGGTGGAGCATCTCACAATGGGATGATGAGTCATGAGGCAAGGCATTGATGGGCTCATCAACAGAAGATAGTCCGGAGGGAGTTATCTGTGAGTCATGAGGCAGGGCATTGATGGGACATTAACAGAAAGATAGTCCGGGGGGAGGAGGCAAGGAAATACTGCCCCACCTGGTTTCAACAGCTGATGAGGATGGTAATAGAATACACTGCAACCCAGGATAGTTCTATTTCTGGTTTTATCATAAGAATGCACATTCATGATGAGAGATAAGGCCTGAGCATTAGCATTCCTAATTCAAGAAATAAGTATGATTGATTGGTGCACAGAAGACTCCCATGGGAGACTTTCAGTCATGGAAGACAAAGACAATCTATAGCATCTATGTTTTTAAAATGAAAGATATATTAAATGTTGATGGGTCCTGTCCTACTCTCTTCTGTACATACTTAGTAAGAAGCTAATTCATGTATCTCATACTCAGAGTTTAAATATTAAGAGACTGACACAGAAAAGCTATAAAAACATTTGGAAAATGCAAAGCATTTTAGGTATACCAATCATTTATTCTGGAGGAGTGTATAAAGACGAAAAACATTAAAGACATCTATTTATTCAGAGCCAGTATTCAGTATCAGTTTAAAGTGTCCTCAGCAGAAAGAAAAAAACTATATTAAAATAAAAGGTGAAAATGCAAAGCAGATTTAAATCTCCAAGCAATATTTAATCTTGACAAGGTTTTGAGCAGTTAATTGAAACATGACTAAAATCCAGTACACAGTTATAGTTATCACAAACCCTGTTTTATAAAAAGCAATTATAAAAACCCACGTGTTTTATGAATAAGGATAAATAATAATGTATCCGTTCTATTCAGTAGAGCTCCCTGATATTTTCATCTATAAATCACTATAGTAACAGTTTTTATTGCAGCCTATCTCAGGGACAATTAGTTTTCAAATGAAGAATAAATAATAGACAGAAGAGGAACTGACCATTATGTCTGATTCCTGAATTTTTTGTTCTTGGTTCAAACAAATGAAGCCAAGGTTCAAATTACCTATGCGACAGTGATATCATCACAATACTCCAGCTGTAAATAAAGCAGCCCCACTAAATTTCCTGTCCATTTGCAGAGGATGAGAATAGTCTCTCAAAACATCCAGCTAAGATCCAGTCACCTCTAATACAATGAATGTGCATAGTTACACAAGACAAGCTCATGACTTTTCTTTAATAAACCCTGGTGATTTCTGTAGCTATGTCACATACCTATCATTGTCCCAGTATAGCACTGATTCAATAAACATGGCGGGATTCATTATACTTGCAGAACATTTGACTATTATGATCAGTCAAGCATTTTTACCTAAGGTAATGGAAAGGACTAACCACCAGACTACAAAACTTCTGGTAAAAAAAGGCAGACAAGCCTATATTGCGCTAAAGCCAGGCAACTTCCACCTTTCATAATATCACACAATAAAACACTACTTGTGACATTTTGCATGGTGAAACGTATTTTCCACCTAGACAATCTCTCCCAGGATGCTGCTATTACTAAATTCAGATTTTTTTTTTCTGTCATTGCTAAGCAGAAAAATTACAATTTGTTCTTCTCCTACAAATCAGATACATCTCAAGTGTAATTCCCCAAATTAATTTTGTTGAACTTCCCACAAAATTAATTTTCCTCATTTTGAGAGAGTAGGTGAAAGAAGTGGATAGCTCTAGTAAACTACAAACCATGTTTTAGCCCTGAGCTCTGGGAAAGAAACAAAGCATATTCAAAATAATTCTTTTTCCACACTCTACACACAAGTATGCCAAAAGTAATTCCTCAACATTGAGATTTAAGCACTACTAATGGTACTGGAAACAACTACTCATTTCCCATAAGCCACTGAAAAGCTATCTTGTGATAGATAACACTTCCAACCATCGAATGTGGTATCAGTATATATTTGAATAAACAACATACTGAAAGAAATTCTCTAGAGCTGAAAACCACTCCTTAACACCTTGCAGATATCAATGCCAGGGTATTAAAGACATCTTGTTCTTATGTTTGTGGGGAAGGGCCAGCATGTTCCCAAGCTGTGACTGTGCGCCTCCAGCAACAGCCAACATCATCCATTTGCGTGCAACTGAGTTATTTCATGCACCACAACCTGTGTGAGAAAACTCCTGGAAAACCAAACAGGCTCTCCAGGCTCCTGTCAGCCCAATGACAAATACAACTCTGAGTAATTTCATTTGCAGGCCAGTTGTGTAGTGTGGCTACATACAGGGGACACTCGTTTGTTGCCCAGTTGGTTGAATTCTTTCCAGATCTAACATATACAGCGTGACTATGATTAATTCACAGCTCACTAGTGGCTCACTTCATGCATAGAAAGGCATATGTACAAAGGACCAGCAAACAGAGTTGCACCTACTCTGAGAATAAAAAGCTTTGATGCAGAAAACTTTTCCAGAGTCAATTTGCCACTGACTTTGGCTCAGATTTAACCCAATCCAACTTCCAGAATGGCTTTAGTAAACTGAGGTATGTGGTACACTGCACACCTATGCACTAGACAGAAATTTATCTTTGTGGTAAATGGGAGTAGCAAGTTCCTTTTTCACATTGTCACTAATCAGTAGTGGCTACTGCCCCAGGATGGTGGCAGCAGCAGTTGGTTTTATTCTAGACCAGCATCCCATCAGCTTTGTTACTTCTGTACTTGCTCTTTTATATACTTTTCAACCCTACAGAAAGACATTTGCTGGACTTTCACTGTTGGCATCAGTCAAATGCCTGTCATACATTTTTTTTGGGATAAACATCAGCATTTGCAGTTGAGGCTGGTATCATATATCTCAGCAGACAGGTTGGACTCATTAGCATCCAGGAAGGCCACGTCACCAGAGCAAATACAGCAGATCTGAACCAGACATACACATATAAAAGAAATACTGCTCACGTGACTTCAAGGAAACTAACAAGAGTAGGGGTCTTTAAAGGCCAGGAGGCCAGCAGCAGACCCTCAAGCAAACAGAGCAAAAAATAACCCACTGTATAAGGCTTGCCTGGAAAGGTTCTGGTAGCAGGGACTACAAGAGTGGCTTCTGTGAGAAGTTGCTGAAGCTTGCCCCGTCCAACAGAGCCAAGGCCAGCCAGCTCCAGAACTGATCTGCCACTGGCCAAGGTGGAGCCAGTCGGTGATGGTAGTAATGACTCTGTGATAACATATTTAAGAAACAAAAAACCCCAAAAACCCAAGTGATTGCACAGAAGTAAATGTGTCCAGAGACAGGAGTGAGAAAATGTGAGGGAAACAACTCTGCAGACACCAAGGTCAGTGCAAAAGGAGGGGGAGCAGGTGGTCCAGGTGCTATAGCAGAGATTCCCTTGCAGCCCACGGTGATGGCCATGGTGAGACAGCTGTGCCCCTGCAGCACATGGATGTCACCAGGGGAGCAGTGATCTACCTGCAGCCTAGTGGAGGACCCCACACCAGAGAAGGTGGCTGTGCTCAAAGGAGGCTATGATCTCATGGGAAATCTGTGCTGGAGCTGGCTCCTGTCAGGACCTGTGGCCTAATGGAGAGAGGAGCCCATGCTGGAACAGGTTCACTGCAGGACCTGTGACCCCATGGGATGCCCACACTGGAACGGCCTGTTCCGGAAGGACCTGAATATAATTCCTGGCTGTTTAGCTTTCATGAAGTTACGCTGGAGGGGGACTGACATACAGGGCTCTACGAAGCACACAAAGACAGCCACAGGGACTCTCTGTGTTGCATTCCATGATTTTAGTAAGTTAGAGAAGTGGAATGTGGCCACCCACAGAGATTGATACTTGGAGAAAACATTAGACTGGTTAAAAGGTTCAAATTTCGGGATTTCAATAATCAATATAAATGAGAGTCCCCATATTAGAAAGCTCGGAATAGTCCTCCACACTGGAAGTGAAAAGCAGTATTATTAGTGGAAAAGACTTCAAAGATGATATGCATTGCATGATCTGTGTGCCAATACCAGAGAAAACTTTTCTGGCTTCATATATCATGTAGAAACTGAAAAAAATTCCTTCTCTTATCTGCAATCAAACAGAAAACAAAAACCCCTTGCAGGGGGTGGTTGGAAAGAAGGAAAATTGATTTTCCTGTCATTAGCAATACTGCAAAATCTCATTGTAAAAAAGCTGAAGATGCATCTTTATCCAATTGCTACCATAGGACAACATTAGTTCAGCTTGGTCACTAAGTGCAGTGAATACCTTTCCCAGCAGCATAACAAACAAAAATTGCTGCAGAACCATTTTCCCGTTCCTTTTGCTGAGAAGCTATACAGCAGTATCTGTGACCTTTTCTGTTATAGATAGAATCTTTGTGCTATAAAAGTATGGCTGAAGTCCAGTAATATATGTGTTACTGATTAAATGTACAGCAATTCTTTAATTTTAAAAGCATTCATTTTAAACCTCTCCCTCAAAAGGGCTATTTGAAATGCTTACAGCTTTTCTTGCTTTTGGAGGAATCCTCCCATGACCAGGGACCAAATACTGGCAGTTCACCACTCACAATTTATTCTCATTGGTTTCCAGTCACATAGCTTCATTTCAGTTTTTTCTTCTGAAAAGTAATAAGGTTTCTTCAGAGAAGAACATCAATTTTATCCTGCATATAAAGCAAGCCAAACATATTCAGGTGAGCCAGGGCATGGATAGAGCCAGAGCACAATATCTATAACTAATTCACTCACCTGAATGCTCCCAGGTTGACAGAGTACTTTGAAACAATCTGCAATCATGGCTTCATGGTATTTCATTTTGATTCGTTATCTCAAAATGGAAATCATTAAAAACCCTCTATAATCAAACATTCTCAGCATCCTTAGACATTTAATTTCCTTCGTAGTCTGAAAGTAGTCACTAAGATAGTAAAGCTTAAAATAGGTGTCCACAAATAAAAAGTACATGCAGCACTTTAATTATGAGGGTTTTTAAGATGGCAGTGTTGGAATCCATCAAATTTAGGTGCTATTGGTCTCCTCTGTTTTCCTGTGCATATAAATGGTATGTTTAACTGATGTGGTGACCTGTTCACAAAAGAAAGCTGCCTTTTAAAAACATTCTGGCATTATTTGTCTCCAGCAAACCAACTAACACCAGTTTGGCAGTTTAATCTAACAACTTTGGAACTATTGCACTGACCTCAAAATGCACCTCTACCCACTGAAAGTGCCATTCACATTATGTTCCATAAAAAAGTAGCAGCCCAGACAAGCTGGGTAATTACCTAACATGGTAACAGCAAGAATTTAAAAACAGATAATTTAATAAATATACATAAGAGTAGAGGAACTTAAAGTTAATATTTTTAATAAATATGGGGGTTTTAAACAGTGTTCACAATTTCTCTAAAGAGCACATCCTGCTCACTGTGCTAAGTCTGACCATAAAGCAGATAACGGACAGAAACTATTGTCCTGTTTTCTTTCCACCCTTCTTAACTGGGGATGGCATGGGTTCCAAAAAAGATTTCACTCAGATCACTGTTTCGCTGTTGTGGTGGATTCACCCTGGCTGGATGCCAGGTATCCACCAAAGCCAGTCTTAGCTGGGCAGCAGAGAGAAAATGCAATGAATGGCTCATGGATCAAGATAAGGACAGGGAGAGATCACTCACCATTTACCTTCACAAGCAAAACAGACTTGATTTGGGAAAATCAGTTTATTTTAGTAACAATCAAATCAAAGTGGGGTAATGAAGAATAAAAACTAAATCTTAAAACACCTTCCTCCCACCCCTCCCTTCTTCCTGAGCACAACTTCACTCCCAATTTTCTCTACCTCCTCCCCTCCAGCAGTGCAAGCGAATAGGGAAAGGGGGCTGTGGTCAGTTCATCACATATGTCACTGGTCCTCCTCCTTCCTAAGGGACAGGAGTCCTTACCTTGCTCAAGTGTGGGGTGTCTCCCATGGGAGACCATCCCCCACGAACTTCTTCAATGTGAGTCCTTCCCACAGGCTACTATTCTTTACAAACTACCCCAGCATGGGTCACTCTTCCATGGGATGCAGCCCTTCAGGAACAGGGTGCTCCAGTGTGGGTCCCCCATGGGGTCACAAGTCCTGTCAGTGAACCTGATCCAGTGTGGGCTTCTGTCTTCATGGATGTACAGGTCCTGCCAGAAGCTTTTCAGCACGAGCTTTCCATGGGGTCACAGCTTCCTTTGAGCAGCCACCTGCTTCCTTCAAGCATCCTCTGCTACCCTGTGGTCTCCATGGCCTGCCTCACCATGGTCTTCACCACAGGCTGCAGGATCTCTGCTCTGGTGCCTGGAGCACTGCTCCCCCTTCTTCTTTCCTGACCTGGGTGCCTTCAGAGTTGTTTCACATATTCTCAGTCCTGTCTTGAGCTGCAGTTGTGCAGTTTTTTTCTCCCCTTTTTAAATTGTTATTCCAGAGGTGCTCCTGCCATTGGCCTTGGCCAGCAGCTCTATTGGACATAGGGGAAGCTTCTATCAGCTTCTCACAGAAGCCACTCATATGGGCTCTCACCCAAAGCCTTGCCATGCAAACCCGAAGACCTGTGCACTACTCACAGGACGACCAAAACAAAGCTGTCTATAACTGCTATTTTAGTTCAAGCCACTTCATATTTGAATTAGCTATAGTCCTGGGACTGCCACTTCTGCTTCTCCATCTTTACACCTGACATTGATCTTGCTAGCCTGGGTATTAATCTTGGACAAATGGGTAGTTTAGGTGAGACAAAAGCAATAAAACCAGAATGATCTCTTTAAATGCCAACAATGAGATTTTAGCAGTCTTCTTAGTGTTCATCCCTCAAAGATTTTCACACAAATGCAGTTATTGCTCCAAGCATCGCTAGGGATTTTTTCTTCCTTTTACTTCGGTTGGTGGTTGCAATCACCATTTTGTAGTACACATAAACTAGGAGGAACTGTATTCCAACTTTTAAATCTCTAAATATCTCAGTCTGGTAATTTTCCTGCAAAAACTGATGGACTAAAGAAACTGATGGAGTCTGCAAGATTGGAAAGTGTTGTTCACAGCAATCTGTACTTTTCTCAACCAGGGCTCCATGGCTCTAAAGGACATTTTACCCAAATATGGATTAGTGGACTGTATTATTCTTGTTTAGGCATTTATTCTAACTCCAAACGGCTCTTGATAATGGGACAGAAAACAACAGTTAAGAACAATGGAGTTATTGGAAGTCTACTGATCCCAGTACTACAGATCAAACTTTGTTTTCAATCACGGATGTAATAAGCCCACGAGAGGCGCTGGCAGGGAGGGGCTCGGGCAACAGCGGGGCCGCAGCTCCGTGCCCAGGGCCGCAGGGCAGCTGGACAGCTGGCGGGGACCCGCAGCAGGGCCCCCGGAGGCCGCCCAGAGCCACCGCCCCCGCGGTCCCGGCGCTCCGCCCCAGCCGGCCGAGGCGGGGCCCGGCGGCTCCGCGGCAGCACGAGCGCGGCCGCCCGCGCTCCGCTCCGGGACCGGCTCGGCGGCAACGCGGCGGGACGCGGGGGGGTCCCGGCCGGA
>NW_024582054.1:19397957-19436586 GCF_017639235.1 Corvus kubaryi
CGAGCGCGGCCGCCCGCGCTCCGCTCCGGGCCCGGCTCGGCGGCAACGCGGCGGGACGCGGGGGGGTCCCGGCCGGAGCTGCTGCGGTGCTCCCGCCGGCGAGATGGGGCTGGAGCCGCTGTTCCAGGCGTGGAGCTACTTCAGGCGGAGGAAGTTCCGGGAGTGCGCGGATGTCTGCTCGCAGCTGCTGGAGAGGCCGCCCGGCGAGCAGGTAGCGGGGGCCGGGCCGTCGCGGGAGGCGGCGGTGAGGGGCGGCAGCACCACGGAACCCGTCTGTACCTGCTGCAGCCGCCGGAGGGGCCGGGTGCGACCCCGGTCAGCGAGGCAGTGAGCGCTGGGCCGCACCGAGCTCCCGGAGGAGCAGAAGGCCGGGCCGCGCCGCCTCTCCGCGCTCCCCCCTTCTCTCCCGAGCCTGGAGGCGGCGAGCCGGCCCTGCGGCTCCTCCCCAGACACGCCCCGGGGGAGCCCCTCCGGGAGAGAGGAGCAGCGCCGCGGGTGTGTGGTACTGCCGGAGTGCTACCGTGAAGACTGCCGTGGGGGACAGGATCCTCACAACGAGAACTTTAACTCACTCAAGAATTTGCGGAGTTAAAGGAAGAAAATCTAAGATTAAAAATCGGGTCTGCTAGGGATGTTCCTGTTGATTTTTAGTGATGTTCAGATACCGTAGCCCCCGTATTGACTAAATCACACGTGCATTTAGCTCAGCTTACGTACGAGCCCTACCTTGGCACAGAAGGCGTTTGCATAGGTCTCTCTTTGCTCTTTTTCCAGCTGCAGAGTCTCTGGAAACGTAGGACATATTTTTCAATACCTACATATTTTCTCACCCTTCTGTAAGAACAAAGGATTTGAAAAAGTGTTTTTTGGATTAATGTTTATGTGCATGTAAACTTGTTTTATGCCATATTTTAAAAACAGTAATTGAACAGACTTCATCTTAAACACTTTACAGTAAATATGTCTTTCAAAGCATCCTATAGACAGATATTTTAAGAATCTTGAACAGAGTTCTTTTCATCACAAAAGACAAGTCTTTAAGGAAAGCTGCATGGCCACACAATAGCGTAAATATAAAGCACCATAATTATTTAAACTGGTTTAGGATAGATATTTAAAAGGTTCTTTTTTTATGTTTTATGCTGTAAGGCACCAACAAGGAGCCATCAGCAGAAACGTTTTTAGTGGAGAAAGTATTCCAAAAACATTATTTGTGAACCCTAAATGGGACTCAGTATTAGTTCCATGGTAGTGCTGTACTATTCATATGTATTTACATTATTGGGTCTTTACATATGTAATCTTCACATATGGAAGGAAACAACATTTGATTTGTGAAAGAAACTCTTGAAATAGCACAGATAACAGCAAATATGCTTCTGTTGCTCTTAATTTATAAAGTTTGTAATGAGTAAAACATTTTTCAATCCATGATCTCAGCATGGGAATGTAAAGACAACTGCATTTCTTTTGTGCTTAAGCTCAGGTATAAAATGGTAATGTTACACCTGTCAATTCCAAACTTCTGCTGGGCTGTTTCCGGTAGCACTAGTAAGGAATAAGTGTATAAGGCTGAGAAAAAATTCTTACAAGGAAATTGACAAAACAGCAATGAGAAGATGTAGTTGGATAAGGCCTTGAGCAATGTGATCTGGTGGGAGGTGCCGCTGTCAATGGCAAGGGTGGGGTGGAACTAGATGCTCTTTAAGGTCCATTTCAAATTCTTCCCATTCTGTAATTCTCTGATGTAGATCCTAATTGGTTTTACTTCTTCCAAATATAGATCACACATGGTGAAACATTTAAGTGCATAAATTAAATTGTTTTCTTAGACAAAGTACACATTTTCCTTAGAGAACAAGGACCTTATACACCAGCAATATGACCACCTAATTTATATATACCACCTAATTTAATCTTTGAAATGTTCACACCAGCCTATAAGATTCATCTTTTATAAGAATGAAGGAGGAAAAACATTTAAGATAATTTCCTTTGACAAATGGTGGAGGGTGGGGTTGTGAACATCGTCTATACCAGATCAAATCATAAGCTCTTAAAAGTCTTACGTGAAGTCTCTGAATTTTAAGATCAGGCTTCATCACTGTTTTGAAAAAACTTTCAGGCCACAATTGCGTGCAAATGACTGGACTTTATAACTTCAGTATGTTCGTTTCAGAACTGTGTTCCTATTCACAGTTTTGTGTGAAAAAAGTGCTCTTCAGCAGCAGTGCATTTCAAACCTACCAGAAAGTTCAGGTGGAAGAGAGGCAAATATGATTGAAATATGATTAGTTTGTTTCTTGCCTCATGTAATCTTCTTGAGGAATCCTTATTAAGAGCTCATTTTAAGCAGGAATGAATGACTTCTAAAAGTATATGAAAGTATGTCTACTTGAGATTGGGAAAAATCAGGCTTTCTCTATAACATTAAAAAATGCCTGGCCGGATGTTTCAGTCTTTGTCTGAAAAGATTTCATACAGCAGTGTTCAAGTAAAGTTTGCAGACACCAAATGTATTTTACTCTAAAGAAGTACTTCATGTAAGGAGTAACAATTTAGAGATTTTTTAAAAGAAATAAAATAAGTAGCATTATTTATACCACCTGTTCATTGTGGTACAGCAGGTTGGAGAAACCAGAATATTGGTTAAATAACTTTAAAGAGTGCAACTTGAACCAAACTCAAACCAGTTCAACATACAAAATGTTACACCTAAAATCTCTTCAACAAAACATTTTTTGATTATCTGATTAGAATATAACTTTAACATTCATGGCAGATTTAACATGGAATGTCCTTTCTCTTTGTCAGTTAACTGTGTTCATGATATTTAGATTATACCCTTTTTATTGTAATGAACTTAAAATTCTAATATTTTCTGGTTATCTGCCCAAGTAAGCTTGTGTTTATTTTATTATTCTGCTTCTCATTTGTAAAGCCTTGCAGGCGTTTTCCTTACCCACTCACTTTCAGCTCATTACTTTCTAACACTTCATACTTTCAGGTACCAGTCTGTCCTCTTTACCCTGCTAAACTTCAGGCATGGAGTAAAGGAAGTAGTAACATGCCTCAAGAATATGTTTTATGTGTCCTCGAAACCTTACAAACTATTTTGAACTTACTTAATACAACAGAATGGAAAATCGAATCATGTTTATGGATTGTAGCATATATACTTTGCATTTAATAAAATAATTATTTTTCTAAAACCTTTGAAAGATACTAAGATCCAAGGCTGAACACTGAGGTAATTAGAACTCAAATAAGTGACATACATTTTTTAATTCTCCTGGCTCGCCTAGTCTCATCCTATTTTACATTATCCTGAATTTAATTCCAATAGCAGTGTATCAGTTAATCTGCCGTAGTTGTGAATATTAGGAAAGTGATTTATGATTATTTTATTTCCACAGTTGAGAATCCAGGACCATTCTCAGGCAGATTGACTGATTTCCTGCTATCTCTGTTACTTTTGAAATGGCATGTTAATGAAATCAGTAGTTCCTAAATATTTTGATTGAACTTTAATTCTGTCGTCTTCAGCCACCTACCAGAAAATGGTGCTGTTTTCCATCTGTGTGAATTACATTAGTAGTATTTTAATATAAGATGGCAAATTATCTAAAATGAGTATGTATCATTTTTGGTACCTAACCCAGTAAGTGTGGTTTATAATGCTTAAAAATACATAGCAATTCTAGCAGATTTAATGGTCAAACTCTTAATGGTAGCACTTCTGCAAATCAAACCCAGGATGTGTCCTGTTGCACACCAGGAAAGCAGACAGACAAATGACAACACTTACAGACAGTTTGGATTAAGTGAGCTGCTGTGCAGCACAAGGGAATACTCAACGGCTGTAATCACTATGCCATCTGTTCTTATCCTCTTGTCCCATATTCTGCTAAGCATGTGCTTCCCAACCTCTGCAACCAGGGAAAGAGGGATCTTGTAGGAACAGTAGCGTCTGTCTCTGTTCAGGGACTCACTTTCTTGAACAGCATTCATTAGGATATAATTTAAGCCACAGGAGCTTATGTCCTTTAAAGACATTCCCAGGGTGAGTTAAAGAGTGACTCTTACAGGTCAGAACTTTTTCATGCTCAGGCAACTGGCCTTCTCCCTTCTAAGACGTGTAATGTAACACCAGATAAGTAAAGGAAGAGACTAACAATGCATGATTGGAGAGTGTTTTCATGCCTGAAAGAGTTGGCCTTTCCTGTCTGAAAGCCTCCACTTTTTTCCCAGCTCATCTGCTAAATGATAGCACCGGTCCTGCTCCATTGTATCTTTCCCAGAGCTATGGGATGCTGAAGCCCACTTTTTACAATGGCCTTAGAAGTAGGCGCATTTTTGCCACCACACTTAAAAATGTAGTAAGAAATTTTCTTGACTGGTACGTCTTGATCGCTGTTGTGATTTACTACTCCCTGTACATATAGCTTAGTAGTCAGGATATGTTTCTATCACAAGTATAGTGATAAGACGTTCTCCTTTAAGAACATGGCAAAAAATGATATAAAAGTCTTAAACAGAAGTTTACTGATGACCCAATCAATAGTCACATGTAGATACATTTAGAGGCTGTGTAATTGATGCAGAACTCTCTTTGAACCCTTTCACCAGATGCAGTAAGCCCTAAGAGGTTTTTAAGGTACTGTTTTGACCTTTTAGCTAGCTGGGCATGAATCAGAAATTTTCTTACATAGCAGTATCAAATACTATGCCATTATACATCTTGAATTCTTAAAGAGCACAACAACAGAATTGAAATGTTTTAAAATCAACGAAGTTTTCCTGAAGAATTCTTAGTAAATGACATTGTGATAGAAGAATAATTAGTTGCTACTGAGTTACATCTTGTGGAAGATTGAAATTTTTTTTTCTATAAAATATCCTGTGCATGTCTTCATTTAAGAATTAGGAATATAAATGGTATTGGTAGAATTCACTTCTATGCTGACATTCTTATCTTAGGATAAATGAAAATTGTATTTTGTGTGACTAGCATTTGGGCATACAAACACGTAAAATACTGATGTTCAGTTTAATTATTTCCTATTGTAAGCAAACAGGCCTTGTCTTCTGTGTTTATAGTAATAGCATGACCTAGAGGAAATACAATCCAGGACTGTCTCTCTTGATCATCCTGATTAGTCACCTAATCTGATTAGTCTTTGTGTTCCATATGTCAGATTCAAGGCAATAAACAGAACCCATGTATGAGGCCTGCTCTAGTTTAACAACTGAAAAAGAATTGCCTAATATAATTAATAGACATATAGTGGATATTCTTCCTTTAACTTGATTAGTAGTCTTGTGTGAGGATTTGCCTTTGTTCATTCATCCTTTCTTCTCCCATGTTGAACTTTCAGCTACTATTATTTGCATACTTATTTTTGTAAGGTCATAATAAAATTATCACTGTTATGTTTATGGGCATTGGACTTGATTTGAAAAAGCATCTTCAACTGAAATCAGTTATTGGTGCAAGAGGCTGTAAGTTTGTGCATGAAAATAGTGATACTTGCAGTGAAGACATTGTACCTGAGTAAAGGTTTGGGGTTTTTTATTGTGTTTCTGCTCTTAATCATTTGAAGAGCATTTTCAGAATATAATAATTTTCATATTCTGCATGTATTATATTATACTCACGTGAAATTAATTGTAGAGTGAAGCCTTATTATAATATAAGGTATGTAATATATTCCCTCTTCCAGGCTATAAGTGTCAAAATACTTAATTATTCTTAGTATTTTTGGTATTCAAATAAACTGACTTTACATTTTAATATTAAAGTGCCCTCAGTGGATTTAGGGGTCTGGATTAAATAGTTCCTTCATTGTTTTTACAATCTTTTGAATTTCAAGGGAGCTTTATATGTGTAAATGAAGAATAATTTTGAGCTTTTGTTTTGAGAGACAATCTTACAGGGCAATGCTATTTGTTAATCCTCTCAAAGATCTCTTTATTTGAAATCTAGTTCCAGTGGATTACTTGAATGAGTAGCAACTGCTGGATCCACCCATGTTAAAGTATATTGTATTTTAATGTAATTTTTTTTTATTCCATACTTTTGTTTAATGTGAGGGTTCTATTACCTTCTTGACGGTTATTTAAAATCTGAAGTTACCTCTTGTCAAAAACTGAAACAATGTATTAGCATGTATGAACAATGCATACTCTCACCTATAATTATGAGAGAGCAATGGTTTTAGTTAGTATTATTGATCAACTCTACTTTTTTGCCAAAATCATGAGGGATGTAATTTCTGAATTTTGTGGTAATATAAGTGCTCCTACATAAGCAAACTTGTTTGGTTTTTTAAAAATTATTTTTTTAACTAATGAACAGTGCCTAAAGTAAGGTACACATCCATAACATCAAGGCATTTTTGTATTAGTGCTGACAAAATATTCCTAACTTGTCCTCATTAGTTACTGTAGCACATATGGTATGAAGATCATCTACTGCTCTTGAAACCATCTTCATATGTGCTGTAGCACGCAGACACAATGGGGTGAATAAAAAGCAAGCTGAAATATCTCAATGTCCTTTATTACTTATTACATAAAAGAATTTGTAGTTTATTTAATCATACAACTGAAATGCAAAGCCAGTTTCAGTGCCTTAGTCAGGCCCTGGTACGTCACAGTCAACGGAGTTTAATCCCTGAATTAATGTTTAATTCCATGGAATACTCAATGTGTAAGATGTGTTATGCATTCTAACACCAGTGAACAACTTTTTGGCTCCAAATACAATCCTTTAAAGGCCACAAATTCCAGTACACTACAGAAGGAAGGTGTCCTTCACCAGTATTCCAGATCCCTTCTGTCATAGAATTTACTGAGTACAAATGTTCAAATTGAAAGAAGTAGACCATGTCTCATACCACAGAGGGGTTAGCTTGACATTGCCATTCTCACGGTGGAACAGAAGCCAGCTCTGTGTCTTGGCTGCAAAACAAGCCAGCAGCAGGGCAGTGCTTGAGCTGGGAGAAGACACTGGTGGGGTCTAATAGCAGTCTTCTAATACGTACAAGGAGGTTATCGAGAAAATGGAGACAAGGACTGCTTGCAATGATGTAGGGAAGTGAAGGAAGCTTTGGCTTGATACAGGGAAAAACATTTCTCGATAAGGATGGTCAGCAGTGAAACAGGTTGCCCAGTCGCCTTGTGCAGCCTCCATTCTTGCAAGTTTTCAAGATCCAATTGGACAAGGCTTTGAGCAACCTCGACTGGCCTCATAGCTGACCTTGCTTTGAGCAGGACTTTGGACTAGAGACCTTCATAAGTCTCTATAGTCTGAATTACTTGAAGATTGTGTATTCAGTCTGATGTAGTTGGTTTAACTGGCATAGATTTACACAATGCCAGATATGCAAGAAATTTTTCCCTGCCTCCAGGAGCAGAAATGATCTGACGCTACAAAAGACTAATAGTCATTTAGAGAAAGTAACATCTATCTCCCACCTTTGTCGTCTAAGCTAAAGTAATACATTAGGAAAAACTCATCCCCAGTCCCTGGAAGTGAACAGCAAAAGCACTGAAGGGTAGTTTAAATATTATGTAAACACAATAATTACACATTAATTTGTGATAAACCTATATTTTTTCCTGTCAGTATTTACTCAATTTTACCACAAGTTTTCAAATAGATGCAAGTTCCAGCTTTTTCATTTATAGTAAACTTAATCTGGTAGCTTTTCTTTTGTTTTTTGGGTAGTGCAATCGGCTGTTAATTTGACATTTATTCTACTTGCAGTATTACTGTCCAAATACAATGAATACATCATTTTCATCATAAAAATGCCATGAAAAAGTGCTGAAATTTTCTTTTGTCTTCTTGAGTGGTATCATTGTGATCTCCAGCAGTAGCTAAAAAAAGTGTGCCAAGATGGATTTTATTAAGTAGGCATTCTAAAGCCCATGGTGCGATAATCTGGTTAACTTTTAGGAGATTTGCATGCATCTTCCAAGTTCATTTTATTTTAATGTACCATTTTTCAGCTTCATAATGCTTGAATGTTAATCTAAGATTTGGCTAGCATGATCCAGCAGAAGCAAGAAAGCAAAGGTATCAGAAAGATGCACTTAATGCAAATTTACTTTCATTGTGCAAAACATTGATTAGCTTCATAATGTGTGTAAGTTGAGATAATGTAATAAAATGGAAATTTGGATATATGTGTTGGAGAAGAAATGTTTGTGCAAAATGAGGTGGTCCCAGAGTATAAATGCATTTGTGGTGTTGTTTTTATTATTTGGCATTTACATTCCTCAATTTCTGTTTTCTCTTTTTTCAGGAGCTTGATTCTGAATACACTGTGTTTCAGGTAAGTTCTTTCCATGAATACAATTATTAGATGGAATCATTGGGAAGAATTTCTGATATGCTGAATAATACTTGTTTTGTTGTTAAGTCCTCAGTAGCATAAATTTGGGTTTTGTTATTGGTAAGGCATTACATTTGATAAGGGGAAGATTTTTGCTATTTTGAACAGGCAGCTTTGATAGAATTTTATTTCTCTCATGTCCTTCCTGTATCTTTATTCAGCATTTCAGTGCTTTCTAAAAGCTAAATTGAATCTACCTTGAACTGAATGACCTTCATCTGTAGATGAGATTAGGAAGAAAACAAGGTGTATTCACAGACAGAGCAATGTTTGTGCTCTTATGGCTTGCTTTCATGTTTTATTTAATGCACATAATGGTGGGCTGTTACCCATGCTCTTCCTGCTCTTGCAGCTCAGGCTCCCTGCCTAGCTTGTGTAGAGTCTGGTAGCCTTGTAGGTGCATGATGATGATTTGCATAAGTGATGGAAGACTGAGAGTAATTAATTAGTTTTCACTTTGCCCACATTAGCTCTAGATTATTGCAGTGGCGAGAATAGTATTGCACAGGTGATGGCATCTTTTGGCTCCAGCCCACAGTCAGAAGAGATTAAATGCAATGTGAAATGCTATCTTTAAATACAGGTCCATAACATATTTTACAGGTCTTTAATTGTACTCCATGAATTCATGCAAGTTGTTAACATATAGAATGGTTTCAGTGAAATACTACTGGATATCTTCTTGAGTGTAATTAGTACCCTGCACAATGTAGCATTCTGGGTTTTTCATTGTGTATGGAATAAAATGTATTATAATAGAAAGGATTATTGGCGAATAAAAGCTCCTGGAAAAATGCGTTACCATATTCAGAGAAAACATTTAAATTTAGATACCAACTTTATATTTTTAATTTGGTTTTTGGACTTTTCAGGAACAAGAAGAAAATACTTGATTCAGTTACAAACTTCTCATGAACTGAGTGAAAAGCACTTTTTCACTTTTCTTTCTGGAGTTTAGTCTTACATACTGTATACTGTATACTTATATACTGTATCACATTTCTGTACCTCTTTAATTGCTATTAGGTGTTGTAAATTTTGTTCTGATTATGAGTTAAACAAGCTAAATTTGTTATGTTGTGAACATGTAGGTTGTCTGAAATGAGCTGTCCCTTTCCTTTTCCTACCGTATAAGTGCTGTTTCATAAAAATGCAGTTTATCTTCATAAGCTCCAGACATGGTCCTTATCACAAAACAAAATTATCAGTCCCACAAAGAGAAAGCAGATAATCTCTAATCTACAGACAGATGTGTAATTAAGGAATACTGTGTGATACTTGATTTTTTTGTTGGCTGTGAAGCCTTGGACTAGGAACTTTAGACTGGAAGAGATGCCTAAGGAATCTATTTTTTATGGCAGATATTTGCCCAGTAATGCCAAAGAGACATGTTGGTTTTAACAACACATTTTCACATATTAGTTAGTGGAAAAATCACAATAATACATTTACGCCTATGTAAAGAACTGACCTCAGTTTTAGAAATTAGTGTAGAGGAGTTACTACTTCCAATTTCCAGGAAAAGACCGTTACTATGGGCGGATTTTCTTACTTCTAGTAAGAAACTGGCCTGTACTTGGCTGTAGAAGAGCTCTAATTGGAGCATATTCCCAGTATAGACATAGTTATGTTGCCTGCAGATATACAAGTCTTTGAAAAGAGCAGAGTACCATCAAGGTATTAAAAATTCAACAAACTAAATACTTCTATAGAATAATGAAAAACTGTTAAAGGTGTTGAACATCTAACAGAAATCTCAGCATTAGTTAAAGGCTGTCATCCTACTATATAAGAAGAAGCTAAAATAAAATAAAGCAGATCTGGATTATGACTGTCTGGCCTAGATTCAGATCATCCTGCTGAATTCTCTTCTCTTCATTCTTGAAGAAAGGTTTCTAATTGTGGTTGAATCAGCTGGCTGAAGCCCTCCTTTACTTCTGCTTGGAAAAAAGCACTTTTTAAAAGAATAGTTAAGTATTTCAGCATTTTTAGATACACTTTCTTTTTGACTGACACTTACAAATTTGCATAGAAGTATGAGGGAAATCTAGAGGAAAAGACAGGATGAATGAGAAGTGTCTCATTAAATGATTACTTAAATAAGCCTGAGTTTCAGATCTTCTCATACCTCTTTACTTAAGGAACAAATGTTGCCATGAGTTTGACCTTTATTTCTATTAAGGTAGCGTCAGTCTGTTTCTATTTTGAAAGGTCTCCTTAGCCAATATTAAATATGCTTTTTCACCAGATTGGTGTACTCTATGTTAGAAAGGAAACAAATCTAATTATTTTGGCAGTGATTTTTACTCTGGAAAATATATGATGATCTGTTCAATATCCGATGGAAGATATAGGATTGGTCTTGTGACTTCCTTTATCATGCCAGCTCTATGAGTACATTACAAGCATATCAAATTATCAACAGGGTTGGATCTGCACTTTTTTTGTTAGTATTTCTATATGGCTGCCACAGATTTTTCTTGTTTTCTTTTTCTTCCCACTGATTTGGTGTCTTCACAGTCTGCACAAAGCTTGTCACATAGAGTTATGCTTGCCTTTCCACACTGCTCAGATTATCCTCCAAAGCATACAGTGTAGTAATTTGTCAGTTCAGGTCACTAAAATATATTCCAATACTCTCCAAATCTGAAATGCCAGCGTATACATTTGCACAGTTTTTTACAGCTGATGCTTTGAACAAAGGACTTAGTTCCCTTTTATACCTTCATCAGACAGATGGATATACTCAGCTGTTTTAAGTCAATACCTTATCAAGCCTAATAAAACTGTGAATGAATAATAATTTTAAAAAGGTAAAATTACTGATTAGATTATTTACTTAGTGTCTTGAAGATATTTTACTTTTTACTTTATCCTTATTCAGGCTGCCTGGAACCTGAAAACACGAGCTTTGACAGAAATGGTGTATGTGGATGAAATTGATATGGATCAAGAAGGAATTGCAGAGATGATCTTGGATGAAAATGCCATTGCTCAAGTTGCACGTAAGATTGGCTTTCACTTGCATACATTGACTCAACAAGACCTCTTTTGGTTGTCTCTTATGTCATCTACCATAAAATACTACAAACTGAGGTGACCTGATATGGCATTTAGTATTGGTAAAAATAGTGGTTTAGATTGTTTTATGGTTGTGTAGCAATGTTGAAATCCACTATGTGTTCATGATGTAATACTTAGGCCTGTCAGACGGTGTTACAGTGCAGATACCGCAAGACGCGTATCAATCAACGAGGCCCATGGAAAAGAAATATATATGGATCGATTCTTGGTAGATGTTTCAGAGATGTTTATTTCTCCAGCCGCATGGCCGGAGCTCTGCCAAGGAACTGAGGCAATCACGGGACCCGAGGGTCCTTGCCCACGCAGGGGAACACAAAACAACCCATGGGGAACGAGGCTGACCAGGGGCAGGGAAACCCTGTGTCTCCCCCTCCAGGGCCCCTCTCTCAGGACCACATGGCGGGGAGGGAGGGCCCCAACATTTCACCTGTTTATTTTTAACAAAAAGAGATTTAAACTTAACATCAAAAACAACTGGATAAACGTAACAAGAACAGTTTCAAAACAAAATAAGCCACCCTCCTGAGTCTTTAAATGTCCAATCAGATTCTGTGGAACATCTTAAGGCTGACAGAAGGGAGACAGGTCTCTCTGGCCATGTTTTGTGGGGAAACTGAGGCAGGAGAGGGTTTCTTCCATTTGTACCTGTTGGAACTCTAAACAACAATAGTTAATTTCTTCCCTCCCCCTCTTCATCCCCCACTCAGCATTGGAAAGGGATTTTTGGGGAAACAATTGGCAAAGGCATGGTTTTGTAAGGGAAACCATGGGTGAAAAAATTGGATTGGGAATACACTGGGGGTAATAGGATATAGGATAAAAGGGAAAGGTGGGATTAGGAAAGGGAGACTGTAGGGAGGGCTTATAATGGAGATATTGTCTAACATGATTACGATTTTTAGCATATATACTGCCTTTCACAGAAACACCATCAGACCCAGTGACCTCTGCTGCTTGTAACCCTTTTCTGCCTTGCACAGTTTTGAACTCCACCACCTCCCCATCTCCCAAGCTTGGGATGCATTTTTCAGGGTTATTCTTTTTAATAGCAGTTCTATAAACGAATATGTCTTCTTGGTTGTCACATCTTGTTATAAAACCATAATTTTGTTTAACATTATACCATTTTACTATTCCTAAAACCTTAGCTACAGTGATTTTTTCCTTTTTCCAAGTAGCTGCTGTTTTCTGTCTCGCTGCGTTCCTGGTTTCACTTTCGTTTTCACTCATTCCCGCGTTGGAGCTGTCGGGGCTGCTCATGCCTGCGCACTCTTCCTGGGGTCGCATTCAGGGCCACGCGGGCCAGGCCGGGCCGCGCCTCTCAGCTCCCTGCGTGCCGTCTCCTCTGCTCTCAGCTGAGGTGCCACTGCCTGGGGCTGTGTCCACATCTTGGCCGGGCCCCGAGCGACAACCCCCCCGCGCCCTGCTCCAGCGCGCATTTCGGCTGGGTGTGGCTCTGCGCCGCTGGCCGCCGCCTGCACACCACCCCTCTCGGTCGGGCGTTCATGGGGCTCGCTCCACCACACGCTGCGCGGGGCTGGGCAGGCACCACCGGGTTGCCCCGCTCCCGCCGTGCCTCACTCTGCTGCAGACACTGCAGCTCACGCCGCTCCACCCGCGCACGGGAACTACCTCGCTGCTGCTCGCAGAGCGCTCGGCACACGTGGCCTGGGTCGTGACTCTGAGGCACGCTTCCCTTCAACAAGACACAGCTGACATTGCTCAACAGTCTCAGTAATTAAATAATATTCACGGAAATATTCTTCCATCGGCATGTATTTTGACTCAGAAATTAACTGTGTCCAAACGGTCTTCCAAAAGTCTTTGGTACGAATTAAATCCCAAGAAACATAGAAAAAGTTCTTAAGCAACCATGAAAGGAAGTGTTTCAGTTCCTTTTGAGCTTCAATTAAGCTAAAATTTACAAATTGTTGTTCAAGAATCTTTTCAAGTTTAAGATCAATGTCCATATGTGGCTTTGAGAGCCAAGAGTCTTTCCACAGTTCCTCCATAGTATAGAGATGGAATAGCAAAACAAAAACAAGGAGAGGAATCCAAAGTTTACTCACAAATCAGTCGTTGTAGGGATCGGGGATCGTTCTGCTCGCATTACCCACCATTTGTTACAGTGGGGAAACTGCAACACGCGTATCAAACAACAAGGCCCGTGGAAAAGAAATATATATGGACCGATTCTTGATAGATGTTTCAGAGATGTTTATTTCTCCAGCTGCGTGGCCGGGGTTCTGCCAAGGAACTGAGGCAATCACGGGACCCGAGGGTCCTTGCCCATGCAGGGGAACACAAAACAACCCATGGGGAACGAGGCTGACCAGGGGCAGGGAAACCCCGTGTCTCCCCACCAGGGCCCCTCTCTCAGGACCCCACAGCAGGGGGAGGGCCCCAACAAGATGGGAATTCAGACCATGTTCAATCGTGTTTTGTCAGCTTTTTCTCTACGTTTGAGGAAATGTAGTGAGCATACAAGTGCTCATTCACTTTTTCCATCAGTACATGGATTTCTTTTACTCCTTTCTGGCTTCTTTAGGCACTGTGGGAAACCAGAGGAAAAAAATCTGCTCTCACTGTGCTGTGAATTTTATCCATACGCCTGTAGTGTAGGCAACAGTCAGAAATCACCTTTTGGCATCATGTCCTGCAAACATTATCTGATTTTCTTTCTTCTGCTTTTCTCTACTTCATTCTTCTCTTCCTTCACTGAGCAGTTCTTCAGCTCTGTCATTGTTTCTTCTATGCATTGTTTCTTCTCTTCAGCTTCATCAATTCCCTTCCAAGTGGAAAATAATTAGTTGTCTTCCACTACCTTTTTGGCATTAATTGTATTTTTCTCAGTTTCTTTAGTATAGTCCACATGGCAATTTTTATGTAACTTATTAAGTGCTTTCTTGTCTGTATAGATGTAGGCAATTGCATATCTATCTGATTACATTTTTAAAAACTCCCATTACATGCTTGGTCACAGTCAAGCAGTACTGTAGATGTGTTTATACATTGTGATCAACACTGATAATTTCAATCATTGATAAAATCAAGATAATTACGTATATCTATCTTAAAACAGCATAGTAATATAATTTAGAGTTTTATTTGATTTTATGCCCCCTGTGATAGAGATTATCTTCCAAGAAAAATAATTTGATTAATACTATTTACGCTCTTATTATTATATTACGCTTATATAATATTATATGCACTACTATACGATTTTTCAGAAAGTCTAAGAACTTTCCAAAGATAGAGAACCCCCTGCAGTCTTTTGTAAATTACTGAATTTGCTAGCTTTTATCAGTGTCCCATATCTTTAGTGGGAATTATCAACTATAACTCTACTTGTTGCTTCTTTGTGAACATTTTATGCCTGATACGAAGTTTTTATTTTCAAACGTGTATTTCCAAAGTAAATAGTTAAATCTGTCATTAAGTCATCCAGTGATCTTTTCTTTGATAAGCTAAACAATCTTCTCATTCTGAGCTATATCTTTGAGTTGAATCTTGAAACTCTTTTCTTAAATGTTTCTAGTTATCCACTTGTCTTTTGTAGTAACCAAACCAAACAATGGTCCGCTGACACACTGAAAACATGTTTTCTTCTACAGCTTCATTTTACTTTTTTTATACATCTGTGGTGTTCTAATGTTACACTTTTGCAGTGTTACAGTTTTGCATGAAAGATAAACACAGAAATTGCTAAACAGAATGCAAGGAGGACAGAGCCAGTGGTGCTCAGTGACAGGACCAGAGGCAGTGGGCACAAACTGAAACTCAGGAGGTTTCTTCGGAACATCAGGAAACACTTAGTTTTAACTGTGAGGGTGACTGAGAACTGGCACAGGCTGCCCGGGGAGAGTGTGGAGTCTACCTCCTTAGAGTTATCCAGAAACCATCTAAATAGGGTCCTAGTCAACTGGCTTCAGGTGTCCCTGCTTGAGCATGGTTTGACCACATGACCTCCAGAGGTCCCGTCAGACCTCCACCAGTTTGTGGTTCTGTGATTACTCGACTTGTACATACAACTTAATAAAAATGTGTGCTTACTGACTGTGGGCTTTTTCTTTTGCTGTTAAAGTGTGTTAGCCATAGCTGGTCTTGACTTGGGTCTTTCACTGTGGCAGATATTTCAGGATATCCTCCTCCACTAAAATCATAGTTCACAAACGTGAAACTGTGTAGCCACACCTCTCATATTACAATTGGTATTATCTATATTTTGCCTACTAAGCAGTTCAAATCCTTCTGCATCAGTTACATGTCCATTTCAGTTTTACATCTGCCCTTTCTTAGTTTCCAGATTAAACTGTCTTAATAATGACTTTGCTCTTACTCATGCATTATTAAATAATTACTAAATTGTATTGGATCCATGGGAAACAACTACTTTTCTGTGGTTCCTCTTTACACATATGTAATGAAATCTTTCTTCCACCAGTTTTTATTTTTTTATAATTTTGCTGTGTTAATTTTCCATCAGTCTTGTTTATTAACAAAAATTTCCTAGAACTTTGTTTTACAGAAAAATCCATTGTTACTTTTGGACTCTTAACACCATTAATATTACCAGCTAATGTTGTAATCTTGTTTAAAAGTGTTACCTTGACAGCATATTTTTCAGAAACTTGTACTAATTGGCATTATGGATAATCACAGCTATTTCATTAACTGGGGAGTTAAAGGAGTTGTCTGCAATCATGACTACTGAAATTTCACTCTTAAATTCTGACACTTCTAGTGGCCACATGCACTACTGTGGCCTCTTACATCTATTCATAGCTAGTTGGCTTGGGATTCTCAAAGTAAGGACTGAGTTGTCTGGGGTGAGGTCAAAGGAACTATATCCTATAAGCATTCTCCCTATACACCAAAAACTCAAAACAATTGTAGTTATTAAAAAACATGTCTGAAAAAAGGAATTTTAATGTCTTGCCTCTTTTTTAGTACAGCAGTAGTTAAAAAAGGGGTTCAGAATGTGGAAGAGTAATATGTTTGTCTGCTAGTCTGAAAAGCTGAAAACCACTTTCCTCATTTCTCTGGAGAGTGCCCTAGTTATCATGTTAGAAACTGTGTTGGGTGAACTGTCCACCCTTTCTGTTGTGGAGTAAAAATGTCCAGATTCACAGGACTGTAAAAGGCAAGTAAGCAATAGAGATCCTAAGTGTGTCCAGCCAAAAGGGAGAGAATCCTGTGGTTTTTTATTTATTTTAGCACCAGTTGCATATTTAGTTGGTTTTACCAAGGAGATCATGGTTAATACTGTTTTTTTTTAATTATTATTTAACGTTGAATACAGCTGTAGTCAGGTGGATATTTAGGGTTTATCTTGGGGAAAAAAGAAGGAAGGAAACTTTCTACCTATCAGTTTACCTTCAGTTCTTGGAAATGTTTGCAATAAAAGCCGTTCATAAGTATACAGAAAATACATAGAAGAGTAACAGTGAGTTGTCAAGAATTATCTGCATCAACTTAAATCTCATTTCTACATAATAACAAGCAGTGAAGAGACTGGAAGGTATGGATGTCATATGTTGCTTTTAACCCAGTGTTTAAAACCATCTCATAGACATTCACTTAGCAGGTTAGAAAAACTGCCCAATCAAATGTCAGTGAATGAAAATCTATGTGCAGGAACTAGTAATTCTTAATGATCCACTGTCAGAACAGAAATATGTGAAAAGGGGAACCCTTCATCAGTTCACCTGAGCTCAAGCCAGTTCAGTATTTTCATTGATGACCTTTGGATATGGATGAGTTCACACTTTACAGAGGTCTAAATTGTGGGTGGGGGTCTTACCAGGGTCTAATGACACAAGATACCATTCTCCATCTGCTCTACAGGTGAAGGTTTAGGTTTACTTAAGTCTGGGTGCCAGATAGAAAATATACCATTCCAAGTTAGCCTGGTCTCATTGTTCCAGAAACCTTCTTACTTTAGCGCTTTCTGGTGTTTCTGAGATGTTCTTGACAATTGTTTGGGTCAATCCCAGTAGGCAGCTAAGCTCCACACAGGCGGTTGTTTGTTATCCCCAGGTGGGATGGAGAAGAGAATGGAGAGGGTGAAAGAAAGAAAACCATGCTCATTGGCAGGTTTCTTGCAATAGTCTATCAATTTATCAGTAGTAGAATGCAATATTTGGGGTTTTTCGTCTTTGTTTAGTTCTTCGTCCCTCAGTTTGAATAAAGACATTTCTGGCTTATTGTTTATCATAAAACACAATTATGTTTGAAGCCCTCTGGACGAGAGAGTAATATCTCAATGTGAAATGAGAAATGCTCTTATTTTGTAGGACCAGGAACATCTTTGAAACTTCCTGGAACTAGCCAAGGTGGAGGCCCCAGCCCAGCTGTTAGGTATGTGATAGTTTATTTTTTAAAATGTGACAAGTAAAAAATGAGCATATCATAAATTTAACTTCTGAACATGAAATGCTTCAGGTATAACTGTTTAAAATCTCTATCAAGAAATACCACTTAAGGATAATGTACTTAACATCTTCAGGCCAGTAACTCAATCAGGAAGACCTATTACAGGATTTGTGAGACCCAGCACGCAGAGTGGACGGCCAAGCACCATGGAACAGGCGATAAGAACACCTCGAACAGCTCTCACAGCTCGTCCAATCACTAGTGCTTCTGGGGGATATGTCAGGCTGGGCACGGTGAGTTGCTTGCCTCTGTTCTCAGAATGGAAGATTTCTTGGTCACAGTATCTGGCACAGTGACACTGTAGTTTACTTAAAAGCTGCATCTAAACTCAAGTTTGAAGGAGACAAATATTTTTAATTTATTAAATTCTTTTCAAAATAGAGTTTGAAAATACTTCTTCTTGTGTGTTTCCTAGTCTGTTTATATAGAAAAATGCACATAAATTCACAATTTCACCAGGATTCCTGTAAATTCCAAATTCACAGGCTCTTTGAGGCATTTTTATTCACAGAAGGCTGTGCAAAGATTATGGTATGATTTCACCATAAGTGTCTATAGCTACAAAACAATTGCAAAGCACTCAGTGTCTGTCACTTCAAAAGATGAGGTTAATCTATGCTAGTTTTATCCCATTCTGTTGGCAAAATTAATAAAATGCAACCGGCAAGAATATGTAATACATATTAACATCACATTAATGGCAAAATGTGGCATCTTGTCACTATTACGGGTAGGAACTAATCTTCCTAAGTATTTCTTGGAAGATTTTTTTTTCGTTGTATATCCCAACTACCAAGCTACATGCTTAGGCACTGTATGGAAATAATGGGAAGAGAGAGGGGAGAAAAAGGAAGAGTCTGTACTGCACAATAGAGCAGTGAATCTGCACATGTTTTGTTTGAAATTTGGGGTTTTATTTGTATACTGATAATATTTTGAAAATCTTCAGGAAAAGTGTAGGGGATCTTCCCACTTAAAAAGCTTCTTTTCCCCCTCAGGCTTCAATGCTAACAAATCCAGATGGCCCTTTCATAAATCTGTCTCGACTGAATTTAACAAAATATGCTCAGAAACCAAAACTGGCAAAGGTATGTAACTATTTTAGTTAGTGTTGTGATATCTTTTTCTTGTTTTCTGGTGTCATTGTAATGTAACTGTACATGGGATTGGGGATAAAAACAATGATGAACAGTGGTTTAGATATGAACTTCAAAACACCTTTTGACAGTGTTTAACAGGCTTGAAATTGAAGGTATGTCTAAAGAGGTTATGGTGAAAGTATAACTTAGGAAAAACATTCTTATATGAATAAATATTCCACTGGTAAATAACTTTGAACTGTCATCTAGGAGTGATGAAGGGCAACTAAAAAAAAAAACAAAAGCCAGGAGCAAAAACCAGCAGAAGTGGTTTAGTGTCTGAAAATGTGGTTCTGTGTACAAATAGATGGCAATCCCAGCCTAAAAATGTTCACATTTGGATTTTTTCCTTTGCTTTTATGGCATGAGTTAACACTTTTTATATAAAAAGGTACCATTTTTTTGTTCTGAATACTTCTTTATTTTTGGTTAAGATCATCCGATTGATGGTCAATGAAACTATCTGACAATAGAACAGGTTTTCCAGGTTATCTGCCCAACTTACAGGTTTCAGCTCTGAGTGGCAGGGAGCTGGAAGTTGTGTGAGGATTCATCCTTCTGTTGCCTTTCAGTTTAATCTTTCCCCAACACAACCAGTTAGCCGTATGGTCGAACGTGTTTTCTGCGCATAGTGCATTCACAAAAACAACTGTTGGGCTGAGGTCAACAGCTCATTTTGGACGAGGTGTCAAGCAATTATCTCTGGGGAGCACAAGGTATCAAACACACTCTAGGGAGCTGTATTTGGCTCTCAGTCTAAAGGTGAACAAACCAGTATGAATGCAGTCTATTTTGAGAAACATAGCAGTGAACACTATTAAGAAAACTAGCAGTATCTAATAATGTGCTGGTGGAAATTAGCTCTTCCAGTCCAAAACTTTGGTTAACAGTTTTTCATAAGCGACCAGGAAATTTCTTTGCTTTTTAAAGCCTGATTTCAGTGTGGATTTCAAAGGAAATAAATCTTGTGTAATTGCACTGTGTCCTTCACCCATTGCTTGCATCGTTGTCCCTTGGCCTTGTAACCAAACTAGGCAGAAGAATAGGTATCAAATATAGTAAGTTCTAGTCTGGTGAGGTAATTGAAGACTTCCAGACTGTCATCTGAGGGTAGTTACAAATCAGTTCTTTATCAGTGCTGAAAAAATACTGCATGTTTTTTGTCCAGTTATGTCCTTGCTGGCAGTCAGCCAGCAGACACATTATTATAAATCCATTACAGTCTGGAAAACAGGGGGAATGTAAGAAACCTGGGAAAGATTAAGAAACACAAGACACATCCGTAAAAACTAGGCTTAGTTCTGCTTGAAGACAGCTAGCTTTTAATTGTGATTGGTAACTACATGCTATTTAAGTAGGTAGGTTAGCTTTCAGAGGAAATATTCTCAACAGGGGCTCTCAGGAATGAGAAACATACATATTTTTAACAATTTTTGGTTTTAATTAGCATTTTCTGTGGCAGATTTGTCTTCCTTCAGTTTCATATGAAAAGAGGCTTAAGCCAAAAAATGTAAATCAACAGTTACAGAAACATCCATAGGCAGCAAGTCTACTTGTCAGTATTATGAAGCTAATACATGATGACATTAACATTTCACACAGAATGTAAGATCTAAGTTTAAATTTGGAGCTACATGAATTTATAACTTTTTTTTTAACAAAACAGCATTAAGGCTAAAGCCAAAGCAGGAGACTGCACTCTCTGTTAAGAATAATTGATCAAAGTTTTAAAACTTCTTGAGCTGTCACCTCTCCAAGTGCATAAAGGTGATAAACCTGGCAGCTACTGAATTCACATAATTAGCCACTCTATTCATGTTTGTATATGAATGCCTCCTACATACTTCCTCCTTATGTGTCTGTGAAGTAGCCTCACTGTATCTTTTTTTAAGTTAGATTACCTGTCTGAGGTTTTCCAGTGTTTTGAAGTATACAGAAATGTGGCTTCTCTTTGACTAGCATTAGCCATGTTAAAGGCTATCCCAGGAAACACCATAGTAGACATAGAAGGTACCACTTGTCACCAGAGAAAGCCTCTGGTAAATCCCAGTTAGCAACTGTTCTCTGATATGAAACAGAAAGTTTTATCTTTTTTAGCTTGTGGATTTTTAATAGACTTACTAAGATAACTCTAGATATTTTTATCCAAGTGAATATTCAGTCGCTTAAATCCTTTTGAAGGTCAGAGTCTGTGCATAACAGCAGTAAATTCCTCATGCCAGCCATGCAAGAAAACATCTTTTTTGTCACTTCAGATTTACACACTTTTACTGAATGCTTCTCTGTTATTGAACTAGAGGAGAAAATGTTTCACTACTTCTTTATTGTCTATTCTTTTCTTACATACCTATTCTAAGTTCCCTATAAATGTGTTACTATTTATAATTCTTTAATGTCTTTTAATCATCTGTTCAGTGTCTTTTCTGACTGAAGCTAGAAGAAAAGTAGGTTGTGGTTTATTTTCCTCACAAGATACTACAATTCATTAGTAATTCTCTAGTTTCCTGAAGGTAAATATTTTAAGAATTTTGTCTAAGAAAATCTGGCAGAAGGGTCATGGAAGCCCTTAGGAGACTGAGGTCTTGTTCTGTATTTCTTTCCTCATGGGGCAATATTTTCTCCTTTTTTTTTAGAATGAATTAAACAAATTTAGGAAAACGTTCTGTTCTTTTGAAGCAATTAAGACCTGGGATTTGGATGCAGAAGAAGGTTCAACTCATTTGAACCTTGTGTTACTAGCACCCGTAATAGATTTTTGGGAACAGAGGCTTCCAGTCTCCATTTATTTATCCAGTAGCTTTCAATGTCATTTTAGTCACTGAAAATGCCACCCCCGTTACCTGATATATACTCATCTAATATTCTAGTGCAGAACAGCTACAAGGTAGTATGACTTAATTAGCTTTATACAGGAGGAAACAAAGCTGCAGTTATTTTTGCTGCATAATTGCCGTGGGCTTGTAAGCAGTTAACCACAGCAGGGCTGATGCATGTGACTTCTTTAAGCTTTGGTATTATGATGGTGTGTTTGAGTTTCAGAAGCACAATATTATTAGCATTTATTTTATCATTTTCAAAGAATTTTTTAAAAGAATTTTTTTCCTTTACAGATCCCAAAATACTGTAGAGCATAAAAAATTTTTTCCCCGAAGGCAAAGTTTGCTCAGCTTGCATTCTTAATAAAGCTATGTTTAATTTCAGTAGGTTTAACACTATGTAAGCAACTGAGCGTCCATTGCAAAAAGCTTTTTTTAGAATACTGGTTGATTTTACAGTTAAAAAGTCATGAAAATGGTGCCAGATTCTTAAATATATATTCACTTTCAAGTTATAGCTGCCTTTTTTGTTTTAAAGTGATGTTAAGCACCAAAGATAAGAGGCAATTCCACTAATCTTTTAGCAACAAATTAGGAATTAAGATGTTTTCCTGTGATGACAATGTAGCGCATCAACAGTTTTTGTCTGTTGGAGTCTTAAATAAATGTAAATGTCAGCATTTGTTATGTGTGAATGTGATTGTTTTCCCAAAGAATTAAATTCTACCTAGCATAATCAAGATATTCTGTATTCTTGTAAAAGAATATTACCAAATTTTCTCTTCAAATATGACAGTGTTTTAAATATTCTTCTGACAGGCATTGTTTGAATATATCTTTCACCATGAAAATGACGTAAAAAATGTAAGTAACTCATATGTTCCTTTTTCAGATTTTATTATGTATGTCAGTACTCTGCTAAACTAAGGATGCAGGCAGACCATCACACGTACAGAAGTGAAGCATTAAAAGTTGTTTAAGCGGGAGAAATCCTTTCTCACAGGGGTGATAATTTGGAGTGATAATTGG
Organism: Corvus kubaryi; assembly: GCF_017639235.1. Taxonomy (NCBI): domain Eukaryota; kingdom Metazoa; phylum Chordata; class Aves; order Passeriformes; family Corvidae; genus Corvus; species Corvus kubaryi. The sequence continues at coordinate 19,420,866 of NW_024582054.1, forward strand.
GAAATACCAAGATATGGATTGCTATCTTTTTTGAGAAGCAAAACATTCTAATTCTTAAAACTGGGTTCCTCATCTATCAATATGATAAGGTCTCTGAATGTAATGAATTCGTGTTCATGGAATTTACTGAGGCCTGAGTCATAGCTGAAACTACATGACAGGTAGCTGAACTGCCTAGAAATTTCAGAGTCCTGAGGCTTGAGTATAAGTTACAAAAGACTGTCAATTAAGAGAAGAAGGTGAAAATACCTGATAAAACAGGTACTGTTGAACATCAATTGACATTTTAAACTCCTGAGATGATTGCTTATGCATTTGGGTGAATAGAAAGAAAATGTATTTGGTGAAAATACATAAAAATAAAATATCAATAGGACTTTGGATACTTCTTCTAGAAATGTAAATCTGTAGTGCTGAGGTGTTTTGTGATATCAACACAAAGATTATATTGTCCATACGATTGTCTGTAACATTTCTTCTTCAAATATCTTCCTAATTATGTTTTCCCTCTTAACCTATCCAGGTTTTTTTTCTATGGTTCTTATGTTACTGCAATGAATGGGAAATATCAGGTTTGGGTACATATTGTTTAAGCTTTCAGAAAGAGATAAAGATTGCAGAGGTTTTTTGGCAGTTCATCCAGGGAAAGAATCTCTTTATTCAATTAATAAGGTGTCAATATTATTTCATTGCTATATTAGATATATGCACCCAGTTGAAATGGAATCAAAATGTCTGCTTCAAGTTTGTTTGAAAGAAGTTTATGTCAATAATGCATAGTTGACTAAACAGTTATTGAACTTTCTGCAACACTACTAGCTGGTGTGCAATTAGATCTGAAGTTAAACTCTCCAGTTAATGAATAACACACACCAAAAATGTTTTGCTGTTGTTGACATAGCACATAATCATTTCCAAATGTACTGCTATGTGAAGCTTTTTAATCTAGTATCAAATGATTATAGTTGTACACTGTCAATTTATTGCATAGCATTCTTTTAAGAGGATTGAATTGTAATGCACTATTAATCCAAAATACCATTGAAACAGTAAGTGCAAGTGTCAGAAACGTCAGAGAGAAATAGAAATTAACATTTACATATCCAATAGTGAAAATGAAGGATGTGCCTAGGTTTTAGCCCACTAGTAATTAAAAATCGATGTTTGTTACTGAAAATCCAGTTCACTAAGAATAAAAGGGTCACTTAATACATGTGCCTACACTTTAAGGACACGCAGGATCTGTAGGCTAGACATAGATACATATAATGCAAGTAATTTTCCAAGAACTCCAGAAAAAATTGGAAGATGTTTTTGCACTGTACTGCATGTATTTTGAATTCCTTTCTGAGAATCCCAAATCACTGTCTTGCAGGAAAAGTTCTGTCTATATTATTTTACCCACCTGAGCTGTTTGAATAAATACCTGTAAGCAAAGAAGTGTCAGCTTAATCACCACCATTTATGGTGTAATGAGAGGGAGATCAGTGTTTGGTTAATGATTGCATCTTGTTGGAAAAAAATACTGTTGTGAATTGAATTCACACTTCACACAACGAGGTGTCTTTATAATGTAATGTATATCTCTGAAAAGAATTTTTTTAGCTGTTCAGTTTGCTTTCTCTCATTTGCTTTCACTGACTCTTTTCCTATGTGCTTTCTACACCATTTGCAATATAACTCCATTCCCCAAACTGTTCTCCCTTCCTTTTGAACCTCATTTGCATTAATTTTTCTTAAACAGAAAAGAAACACTTTAATGTCTGCTAAAATGTGGCTGCATCAGTGTGCATTCACCTCTCCTAGCAATGGTATTTCCTAGCAATGATAAATTCAGTATCTTGCATCTCCCTGAGAAGAATTTGGTCACTTAGGGTTCATCAGAGAAACAGCACATATGTTAACTGTTTAAAGGTTGATTTGGCTCTTGCTTAATCACTTGTTAGAACATTCACTGACATCTCTTGCATCTTTGTATTACCTGCTGCTGTGTGATGTGAGACATTCTTAAAACCCAACATTTTCTGCATAAGATGAGGTGAAAGAGCTTGAAAGGCTTGGAAGCCTGGGAAATTGACTTAGTTTGAAAAGTCTTTACTTTGGACTTTCTGCATGGATAGAATAGCAGTTCCTGCGGTTTTGCAAATAAAACACAAAGCAGTAGTGACAATATCCTTTCTTTGTCACTGTGCTGAACTGGAACAGTCTGTACTGTTCTCATCTGCATTATTATTTAAGAAACAAAGGCAGTTTTATTATTTATCTTCTGTTTTATATTCAACCAGTGTATAGAAAGAAATAAAAAAGACTCAGCAATTTCAGTTGAGAAATGTCATTAATCAGTGTGCATTCAACTGGATAAATAGTGCTAGGAAATTGGTTCAAATTAAAAGTAAATACATCTGTAATCTATCAGTTATCAGAACCATGGGAATGCAAGAAGAATGGAGGAGCACTGAGCTTTTCAGCACTTGAAAATGTATTCAAAAGTCTTTCATCTTATGTAATGAAAAATTAAACACTTGTCTGAAGAAAATACTATTTACATATCCATTATTGTTCTTGACGTGTTTCCTTTTGAACACATTTACTTAATAACTGACTTTCTGTACTCCTTGAGCTATTTCTAAAGGTCATTTCATGGGCTAAATGCTGTAAGAGCAGGGCAGTTTCAAAGACTTGTCCAGGAATAGTTCTGCTGCTACTTTTTTCAGTAGACCATGACATTGTATTTTGCCATTATTCACAGGTGGGTAATGATGATAAAATACTTTGTCCTGAGGAAGCACAAAGATTGTACAATATATACTTGTGGCCAGAACTCACGACCTCTCATTTTTCCTTAGTTCTTCTCAATACTTTGTAGTTTATACTCTCTGACAGAAATCTATTTAAAATGGAATTATATTAGATCTACAAAATATAGAAATCCAGAAGACACTCACCAAAACGAGCTAAACTGACTATGACTAATGTCATTTCCTCAGCTCTCTTATAGACTATCTGGTGTTGATTTGTCTACAAATAAGACTTTAGTCAGTAATTGTTGCTGGGAAAATTACTGCCATTCAACAGCACATGAAAGAAGCAGCAGATGCTCACTATTGTTTCCATCTATCTAATTTCTTGGCACATACAATACTCTGTATGAAATTACTGTTTCAAACAACTGTACATTTACCAATTTAATTTTGCAATACAATAGTAAATTGCCACAACTGTGTTATAGCTGGTAGACAGTTTGGAAGTCTTAGTTATAATACACTTTAGCTAAGGAAAGTAATGGTAAAAAAATGAAAGTCAGAATCATGCTAAATACAATTAAAGAATCTACATTAATTTTCATTCTTTAAGAAAAAACTCTTTTTTTGAAAAAAAACCGTAAAATCCACCAAGTTCAGGTTTTTTAACATTTTTATTTGCACAAACATAAGAACTGAGAGTAAAATAAAATTTTTCTGAAAAGCTTCCCAAGGTTAAGACTGTTATTGAAATGGACTCTGCATACTTGAGTATGCTAAGTGCTCTAGACAGTAACAACTTCAGCTCATCAGTATGTCCAGATAATGAGTTATATCCTAAAGTTTATTAAAACTTTCAGGACAAGCAGTGTAGATTTTGAACTGATAGCTGTATTGGAATCAAAAATCCTTTAAAGGACATACCAGTATCTGCCAATTCCAAATCCATCCTGTTTTTCCCTTCCAGTTATTAATATGACTGCACCAACATTCAGCAATGCACAGGAGTGCAGGATAGGCATATCACTACTTCTGTTATAGATTGGGTTTAAATTAACATGTTGTGCAGATTGAACATTGATTTGTACCCAAACTGTGCAATTTAGAACCCAACGTTTGCAGCAAACTGAAATTTAAATATGCTAGCAGTTGGTATTGACATGGCAAGTTGAAAGCTTTTACTTTTAAAAGACTATTTTAATCCAGTTACTAACATTTCAAGGGTCACATTGTCAAAAGATTTTTTTTTGTAATACCAGCAGAAATTTTTAACTATTAGCATGCACAAAGTCTTCTCAGCAAACACTTTTCAGAAGTATTTGTAACTTTGGTGTTTTTTGATTGAAGTTATTGTAATTGCTTGTAAAGTATCAGAAACAGGATCTTCCAACTCCTTTGCTTTCTCTTTAATTGGAAAGTATAAAAATAGGATTGAATTTCATAAACTAATTTCAAAGTGAAGTCATATTGTGTTTCTTGATGTTAGTAGAAGATTCCAGGAAGAGCTCAGGATCTGCACCAACAGAAGCTACTGAAGTTACTGTCTACTGAGCCTGAAGCAGTCTTAGTTCCCGTTTTCCAATCACAGCCAAAATTGTTAGCCTTGCATAAAATAGTTACCAGAAGTAATTAGGGTACTAGAAAGAAACCTGAATGTGTAGCTACAGAAGGGATCATTTTCTGAAACTCAGTCCTCCTTCTTGAGGCCTTGCCATCAGAGATCTCTGAGGAAAGCTCTTTGAAGCACGGTATTTGCAGTATGATCCTTACTCCTCTGAAGTGGTTGCTTGTGCTGCATTAGTAGCAGTTGTGGTATTTGACAGTCGCACACATTGTTTATACATTTGTAAATGCAATAAAAGTAACCAATCTTTTAACATCAACTACTTTCACAGATTTTCCAGTACTGGGACAGAATTGCTTATGTACCTTGATATGAAAGGGAGAATCTGTCTAGAAGGGAATCCAACGATTTCTGTCTTGAAGCAAGCTTACTCCCCATTGTGGTTTTAGCATCCAAAGGCCCTGTTGTGCAATTTGCAAAGACATTAAGAAACAAAGGGCAACCAAGATAAGAGCTGCCATCTAACGCCTTCAAGGATTCCACCTGACTTGAAGAAACAGTGAATTCAGAGTTCTAGGTTTACCTGAGTTTTCTCTCTCCTGTCACAGAGGCAGGGAATGACAGCTGTCTCTTTCTCTTAGGGATAGCACTGATGCAACTACTTATCCTGAATTGCTACAGAAAACAAATTATTCTTTTTCACAAAGCCAAAAGAGAGCAACTTGTCTAAATTGTCAAAGCTCCAATGAGTTTTCTTCATAATGTCAGATCTAAACTCATTGACTACTTGCAGCCTCATTTTGCTAGCAGAAAGAACAGGGATCCAGCGTAGGCATAGATGTCACTAAACTGGGCTCTTAGAGCATTTCAATATTCAGATTAATTTCTCCTGGAATTATTTGTTTCTCTGCTACTGAGTAACTGGTGCACAAAACTTTTACATATTGTTCGTAACAGATAACTTGTTTCTGACTTCTTTGGTCTGCAAAATGTTTACCAAAAAAACCCACACAAGAAAGGTTGATTCTTTGTTATAAAAATACTGTGTTAAAGCTTTTTACCCTACTTCTGATGATATCCTGAAAATATAACAAACATAGCATGGCTTTGATATGTTCTGAGACAAAATGAAATTGAAAAAAAAAAGAAACACAAGTGCTTCTGTGTTTGGTTGTGGTACAGAACAGACATATATTTGTTTTAAGAGAAGTGTTGAAATTATGGCTAAAACATGAAAGGCCATAGATTCTGGCTGTGGTGGCTGATCAGAGCACATTGATTAGCTTACCTGCTTTTCCAGTATACCAGACAAAAGAGATTTTAGACCTCCACCATCTTCGATAGATATCTATTTCTTAGAATATTTCTCTGTTTTTCCTGTAATAAAATAATTATTTGCATTATAGACTTTTTATAGGAAGAAATATTTCTTACTGTACACATTTGAGAGTTTCCAGAAGTTATGGCAACCTGATAATTAGCAATGAGATGAAAATTTCTACAGTATTTCAAACTTGCTGAACTTATTTCTTTATTTCAGTTTATTTTTGCTTGCTTTTAACAGCTGTTACTGAACAAGGATGGGAAGCTTGGAAAAAGTGTTTCTACTTAAACAAATAGTCAGTATATTCTGAAGTGGCACTGCAGGAGTCTGATCAAATTAATTTTCTATTTTCTCTTTGATTTAGAAGAAGCTGTTTGAATTTCTTATTTTTATAGGGACAAATAACCCTTTCAGCTATTTTATGCACTGAACTATAAAATAATAAACAAAAAGCAGTGCTTCCACCTCAAGTTAACTGGACTTTGTTCAAAATTTTATCTGTACAAAAATTTTTACAGTGTTTTCTTTGTGTAAACATTGATGGTATTAATTTTAAGATGATGGGTTTGTTTTGGAAGGCTCTAGATTTGGCAGCCCTTGCCACTGAGCATGCACAATTCAAGGACTGGTGGTGGAAAGTGCAAATTGGGAAGTGCTACTATAGGTAAGCCATTGTTCATTTCTTCTGTGGTGAGTGAGTGTGAGTACAGAACCCGTACTGCTGGGTGTGTTGTGCAATGCTGAACACAGAAGTAGCTCAGAAAGTGTTTCATAGGAGAGTGCTGTGCTTACAGTTAAATGTCCTGTAATGTAAAAGGAGACCACTGCTTGAGGTAAAGGCATCCATACTGAGTAAATGAATTAGTTGCAATTTTGCCTTTGTTAATGGATTTTAAAGTCATTATTTGAAAAGTCAGTCAATAAATGCAAGGAACTATTGTTACAACAGACTACATAAAATAAATATTACAGTGTTAGTTTGAGAAATAACCTGTCATTGAGGACTTCAGATTGATGAAATATTACAGAATAAAATATTCATGTTAGACCCTTTTTTCCAGAATTACATTGCCCAAGAAGTACCAGTTAAAAATATGCTGAGGCCTCAGGCTGGCACCCCATACGCAAGCATCAAATCAGAGTAGGATAATGAGAAATACTAGCTAGTCTTAAAACAGCTCCCCACCCTTCCTTCTTCCTGGGCTCACCTTCACTCCCTATTTTCTCTACCTCCTCCCTCCCCAGCAACACAGGGGGACAGGGAATGGAAGTTGCAGTCAGTTTGTCTCTGCTGCTCCTTCCTCCTCAGGGGAAGGACTCCTCACACTCTTCCCTTGCTCCAGCATGAGTCCCCCACAGGGTCACAAGTCCTGCCAGTAGACCTTCTCCAGTGTGGGCTCATCTCTCCATGGGGCCGCAAGTCTTGCCAGGAGTCTGTTCCAGCATGGGCATCCTATGGGTTCACAGCCCCCTTTGGGCATCCACCTGCTCCAGCATGGGTTCCTTCACAGGCTGCAGGTGGATCTCTGCATCCTTGTAGTCCTCCATGGGCTGCAGGGGCACAGCTGCCTCACCATGGTCTTCACCATGGGCTGCAGAGGAATTTCTGGAGCACCTCCTCCTGCTCCTTCTGCACTGACCTTGGTATCTGCAGAGCTCTTCTTCTCACAAATTCTTACTCCTCTCTCTGCCTGCCATTCCACTGTTTTTTCCATTTTTCTTAAATGTATTATCCCTGCATATACATTATTCCTATGCTAATTATGGAGGCACTACCACCATCATGGGTGGGCTCAGCCTTGGCCAGCTGTGGGTCCATCTTGAAGCCTTCTGGCATTGGCTCTGTTGCACATCAGAGACATGTCAGCTTCTCACAGAAGCCATCCCTGTAGCTTCCCAGCTACCAAAACCTTCTCATGCAAACCCAATACATAAGCTTAGAGGTCATTCATTATGTTCAGGATTTTTATGAATCATGTTGTAGACACTAATGCATCCAAGCAGGTCCATGGACTTCCAGGATCCCAGAATACCTTATCTCCCCATTGGCTGTATTTCTTTGTTTTAGCTGACTTTTTCTGTTTGTGCTTTGCATTTCTTCAGCAAGTATGTCCTCTTTGGCTGAAGGAAACGAAAGGCAATTTGTATGAGAAAGTGTACTGTTTTCTGTTGCTGAAATTGCAGAGTCCTCTTTAATTTTTATTTGTGTATAATGTGGAGAGTATTTGTGTGATCTTTGCCATGGGTGAGGAAATTCTGGTCTGAATCAGTTTGGGTAGAGTTGAGACATTAATTGCTCATTTTCTACTGTCTGTTCTAAGAGCAGGAGGAAGTCCTGTGAATATGAGTACGTCATTATTCACGCAGCACCAGAAGGCTGCATGTATAAGAGGGGGCCAAATTTCATGGATTTGTCTTTTTCATAGTTTTGAGTGGTTGTTTTGTTATCTTTATATAACGATATGTTTTTTGTTAACATGCACACAAAATATCTTAAAGTGTGCTTTCAGGCAGTTTATATATGATTTAGTGTGCACTGCATCATTATTTAATAAGCTTTAAAAAAACAAACTAAAACAACCCCGACAAACAAGTACTTTCTTTATGTATCTGTTCTCTCTTTAGGTTGGGATTATATCGTGAAGCCGAAAAACAATTTAAGTCAGCCCTTAAGCAGCAGGACATGGTTGATACAATCTTGTATTTGGCAAAAGTAAGTCGTAGATACATCATTGTGTTTAAAAGTGTATGATCTCCATGCCTGAGGCAATACATGCTAACAGTTGCAGTGGAAGTAGACAGTTTACGAAATTATTTTAGAGCTCACAGATTTCACAAACAAGATAAAAAAAAAAGTCCTGTGTTACTGGATTCTTTGTTCTAAACTCCAATGAGGATTATGGAGCTAAAAAATTGGAGTTGCAGTATGAAGAACAATGGGGCTATATATGGTCTCCTAGGAAATTAATGCAATAAATCTGTAAATAAAGAGCGAAGCTCAAAATCCTAGTTTCACAAGCAAAATCAAAACAAAGTGAGCTTAAAGGAAGCAATCAGAGACCTTGAAACAGGGAATGTTCTGTCAAAATAAAGGCATTAAAAGCTTCAAAAGAACAAGTGGCACAGCTGAGTCTCAGAACTACTTGTTTACCAGGATACACATTATATTCTAAACATTTTCTAAGACGTTCAAGAAAAGGTGGCCTGTGAGAAACTAAAACTGCATTTTTCTGCATCGTGTCCTAGGAGATGAAACCAGTTGCTCTTTATCAGTTCCCCTTCAGCCAGCTGTCACAGGCCTGTCCACAAGTCATCACTGGTAGTGGGTAATTCAGATATTCATATATGCTTTACATTTCTTTAGCAATTTCTGTTTTGTACTTAAATGATCATCATTGCTATCTAGAGACTTGTCTTCAATACTGTGCTTGAAGTTCATTGACCCAGTTAAGCTTAGTAATTTCAGATTCCTGTCTCTACCACGAGTCATTCTGCAAAATACATAGAATCACAAAATGGTTTGGGTTGGAAGGGATGCCAAAGATCATCCAGTTCCAACCCCCCCCCACCACCACCACCACGGACAGGGATGCCTTCCACTAGACTCAGTTGCTCAGAGCCCCATCCAGTCTGGCCTGGAACACTGTCAGAGATGGGGCATCCACAACTTCTCTGGGCAACCTGTTCCAGTGCCTCACCACCATTATAGTGAAGAATGTCTTCCTACTATCTAATCTAAACCTACCATCTTTCAGTTCTAAGCCATTCCCCCTTGTCCTGTCACTACATGTCCCTGTAAAAAGTCCCTCTCCAGCTCTCTTGTAGGGTCCTGTCATGTCCTGGAAGACTGCAATTAGATGAACAGCATCCTTCTGTTCTCCAGGCAGACTCAACTCTCAGCCTTTCCTCCCTGGAGAGGTGCTCCATCCCTCTAGTCATCTTGCTGGCCCTTCTCTGGACTCGCTCCACGAACTACACAGAATTATTAAATTGGCAGAGTAATTGGATTAACAAATAGTGATTCATTACAGGAGATTTGCATCCCCCCACATCAGTACTAGCTTATGCAGGAATTGCATTTGATCTTCCGCCTCTCACTCTATAGACCAGCTTGGTCAAGTATAAAACATTGTACAGCATGATTTAGTGACCGTCAGTGGACAGGCAATAGAATAAGGCACTGAGATATAGCTCAGTCTAACAGAACTGAAAAAATCAGACTTGAGTTACGCAGCCATTAAAAAAAAACAAGGTTGCATAAAGTTCCATGGAAATATACTGATACTATGATACTAGTTAGTTTTGTTTATATTCATTATTGCAACAGCTATCTGGGTTTTTAAAAATACTTTATTGAAAGCGGTATCTCTCTGGAAATGTAATTTACAAAACGATAGAAGTCCAAAAGAAAAATTAAAAAGTGGGGGTCTTTAAAGAAGTCAGGACCTGCTGAGAAGTTACAAAGTATTTTATGACCTAGAAGAGCTAGAAATGGGATATTTTTACAAGAGATAAGAGAGAGAGACCAAAAAGAGAATGGAGCCATTCTGCTTTTAGTATATAAACCATAATTACTATAGCTGTGGTACTCTTAAAGAGCGGGTCTTCCCACAGCAACTGCAAGTAGATGGAAATTGCCTCACCTGTTTTTTAATTTCTTTTGCCACTTACCTAGAGAGTAGCTCTACAGTATGCAGAGATGTTGGACAGTGTGGTATCACACTGGATATGGGAATTACATAGTACACTACTGTGGCTGTGTGGTCTTAGCATCTGTAGTGAGTGCATCTTCGGAGTGAACCTCCAGATAATGCAGTAGAGCAGATTTAAGTCATTAATGCTCAGAAAACATACTTCATAAACGAAGATAAAAATATTTTATAAAGAGCAGATCTAGGGGAGTTTCCCACTGTCCATTTTTAAACTGGATGTGTCATTCATGGTTAATGATGTAATTAGTGCAGTTCTAGTCTACTAAGCACCATGCCCTCCAAAACCCTTGCTCTTTTATAGATTTTCACAAGAAGGCATTAGTTTTCTAGCTTAATACAAGAAATGTGAATGGCATTAGCAGAAGGAGTGTAAAAAATGCCTGTATTTTTTTCATTTTGCCAATGATCAACTGGGAATGGCAGTCCCTTTCTTGGAAGACAGTCACAGTTGACAGCTCTGACAATTAAGAATGTCATTGAGTGGTCATAGGAAAGAATTCTTTGCAAATGTCTAAATGTCAGCAATATATATCTATGGGATTCAAAAAAACAATGTACAGTTTTGGTTGTTGGCAGACCGAAGTCCGTGAAGTTCAAGGGCAAAAGCAGAAATCATGGTTGGAGGTTTCTCAGGTGTTCATTTAAGATTGATCTTTATCTTATATTTCATCACAAAATGTTTGTATTAGGATACCAGTCACAGATTATTTCCCTTTTTTAGTGGTATTAAATATTAGCACTAATACACTATTTCTCCAACAAAATCCTTTTCCACTCAGCAGGAGATAGATAAAACATTCTAGTTTCCCAAAGCATATGTGCAGGGTTTTTCCCTTTGCTGTAGCTGTGTTTACCATACCCCACAGCAGGAGGGCTTTACAGTGACAGCTTCAGAGGTGGTCCTTATCAACACATTGCAATACATTGGATGCCCAGTTCTCACACAATTATTATCCACATTGCACATTTTCATGATTAAAACAGAAGCCAAAATCACAGAGGCAAAACAGCCCTCTTTCCATAGGATTTTATTGTTTGTGACAGGGGAGGTTGGTTGAACAGTAAGGAAACTTGAAAGAGTTGCTGCTCTGTGCAGTGCAGTCTTACTTGACTAAGTAAAACATTTTGATATTCCAGCACTATCAACCTGAAGATCCAGTTCTTTAAAGCCTAAACATAAGTTTTTGAAAATACATTAAACAGGGAAGTATTCAGATGATAACTTCACCTTAGTGTCGAAGTATATTAATATGATAATAAATAATAAGGTATTTTAATTAGTAACATTCAAATTAATAACGTATAGATGTATGAAGTAAGTTCAATTATCTTAAGTAGCCTATTTAACTTCACTACACAGGTTTATTTAGTATTCACTCCATTATTTTCCCAGTATTATTCATCATCTCAGCTAATGGTTTACTACATAAATGGAGGTGTCATCCCTTTTATTTATTTCCCTTGTTAAACAGCAGAACGTGTATAAAAGTCAGATATTTGACATCTCTATGCACTTTTTATTTGCTTAGGTGTATTTGCGCTTGGATCAGCCTGTAACAGCTTTGAACCTTTTCAAGCAAGGGTTAGATCGATTTCCTGGAGAAGTGACTCTTATTTGTGGCATTGCCAGAATCTATGAGGTATGCACCCACTTTGTAGTCCTTACAGTGGCCAAATTTAGCTGCTTGAGCAAGAAAAAAGAGTGAGTAGTTGAATATAACTGTAAGGTCATCAAAAACCAGCTGTGCTGATAGTCACTGTCACTAATGCAAGGCAGGTAGCTTTCCACAAAGGTACCAAGGTAATGTCAGGGGAGCCCTGCAGGCTTATTTGTTTCAATGGTTAATCACGCCTGTGAGATCCCATTTGCCCTTGGCATGCAGAAACAAGTCCACATTAAGTCAAGTTGTCCAGATGTTTTCCTTGCAGCTGGGGCTAGTTTATATATATTTCATCATTCTAAAACTGCTCAAGTCACCAACTAGCAAAATTAAACAGCAAAATAGTTCATTTGTCTGTGTTGTTTTTATTAGCACTATATGTTACCATTAGTTTCTGAGAACAGTTAGAATGTGAATGTTTCTCAGTTAGGAAGTAGATGTATTAAGTAGGATTAGTTTTAAAGTAGTTTCACTTTAGCTTGGCAACCATGTATTTTGTATTTTAAAGTTGTGTATTTTCATGTCAAACAGTGGACTTAATATTGTTTTTCACTGAAAGTTGGTAATGTGCTATTCCAGAACAAATGTTAAAACCAAAGTAATGAATTATTTTTTTTTGTCTGTATTCATGCTTGGCATTCTATCCTGTTCTCATCATTCTCATCCATCATAAGCCTTAATCCATTTTCTTATTAAATCCTTTTTGTCCTTCAGCAAGGAGGAAAACAGCTGCATAATTTTTGGAGGCTTTTCTTTCTGAATTGTTGAATAGTTTTAAGTATGGATATTATTTTGCAGAACCATACATAGTATTGCATAACCCTGTAAGGAATTATTAAAGAGCAGCATATATTTGATAGGATCTAGTTTTGCACTGACACCTGAGTGCAGGATTATTGCTTCATTAGCAAAGATTTGTACTACAACACAGGGCTGCTTTCATTGCACAGACTCACAAGTGGAATATATGTATCAGGCATTTTAATCAGAGCTTTTCTTCTCTATCACTAACTGTTGACAGTATGAAGAGTCGTAGAGCATTTTTGGTTTAAAAAACCCCATAATTTTTAAAAGGACTGCTTTATTACTATTTCCTTTAATCACAAGAAATCTTTTTTTTTTTTGGTAGCTAAATACACTGCTGAGGTTATATAAAAGCTTATTCTTTAGTTATGTTGGGACCACATTGTATCTATAGCACACAGGTAGAAATTATTCCTGTATAAACACAGGAGCAAGTTTGATCTTTTAATTTTTTTTTTTCTTGTATGGGATAGAGTTCTCAGGGCCTTGCACCCCTAAGAAACAGTGCACTGTCATTTACAGGAGTGAGTTTACCCTAATTCAATCTTCCAAGTAGCACACATCCAAGTTGTATATATATATTTATATACAATACAGTTCTCTTAACTGGCATATCCTAAGTAGTACAAGTTTTGGTAAATTCATGATTCCTGTTTTCAAAGGCACATAAGAGATCTTCATATGCAATTATATTCTTGTTTGTGTTCAGAGCAATTAATGAGTTGATTTAAAAAGCACTGAAAATAAGTGAGACATTGACTGGGGAAGTAAGTCTGTTCTATATTACCATACCGGGAAACTGACTGGGAAACAGTTCTGGGTATCACAAGGCATTGTGCAAGAAGGGGCAAATGTCTATTGCACGTGGTGCTGCTCCAGCATGGGGCCTCCACGAGGTCACAAGTCCTGTCAGTGAACCTGATCCAGTGTGGACTTCTCCTCATGGGGCCACAGGTCCTGCCAGGAGCCATCTTCAGCATGGACTTCCCACAGGGTCACAGCCTTCTTTTGAGCATCCGCCTGCTCCAGCATGGGACTCCTCCATAGGCTGCAGGTGGGTCTCTGCTCCCCTGACCTCCGTGGGCTGCAGGGGCACAGCTGCCTCACCTTGGTCTTCACTACAGGCTGCATGGGAATCTCAGTTCCCGTGCCTGGAGCACCTCCTGCCCCTCCTTCTGCACTGACCTTGGAGTCTGCAGAGTTGTTCCTCTTGCACATTCTCACACTTCTCTTCCTGGCCACAATTACATCTGTGCAATAACATTTTTTTTTTCCTTTTTAACTATATTATATGTTATCACAGAGATGTTACTACCTTCTCTGATGAGCTCAGCCTTGGCCAGCATTGGGTCCATCCTGGGAGCAGCTGTCATTGGCTCTGTTTGACATGGAGGAAGCTTTATCAGGCAGCTTCTCACAGAAGCCACCCCTATAGTCCCCCTTCAACTTCCAAACCCAATACAAAGGCTGTCTCTTTTTCTAAAAATAAAAACTTAGTAAGTGTCTTAGTAGTGGCATAGAGTTAATTTCAGGTGCAAATATTACTAATAAATTAATATTTAATATTCCTCTCAAGGATGTGTGTGTTGCTTGTGAAGATGCCAAACAATGGTACTGAATGGTACAATCAGAGAACTTCAAGAACATATGTAATTGATCTCAATTAGGTACAGGGCATAGATAAAGTACTCAGTAGATTAACATTTTAATAAGTTCCACATTAAAAATAGGTGATAAACAGTAGAAGTAATTGGAATTTTTGTCCAATTGTTTAGGAAATGAACAATATCTCCTCGGCTGCAGAGTACTATAAAGACGTCTTAAAACAAGACAATACTCATGTGGAAGCCATTGCATGCATTGGCAGTAACCATTTTTATTCAGACCAACCCGAGATAGCTCTGCGATTCTACAGGTATCTGTGCTTATGGAGAGGGAGGGAGGGGGAACAGAATATGTGGGAAGGTAATATAAGGGGTTGATTTTTGTAATGCAGAAAAAAAAATTAATTAGGAGATAGGCATGGGAGGATGAATGAGCATTTGGACAAATATCACCATAAAATCAGTTTACTAACTTTCGTATCTTCTTATACAGCAATAATTACATCACTACAAACTTGTAATCATTACATGAGAAGTACGTAGAAATATCAACTGATGCCATGAAGATTTTTTTGCCTTTTATACCCCTGTTATACCTTTTTTACAACTTCTGTATTCTCAGTGCTTTTTGCCTACATTCCTGGACTTGTTTGTCAAGCTGAGAGACTAAACATTTTAGAAGCTTTGTAGCTAGGGATCAGTGTGCCCCAGACCCCAAGGTCCTCTCCAGAACACATTCTGTAAACTAAGATAGAACCATCCAGGGGAAGGTTCCTTGGGGAGGGGGACTCACTTGAGCCTCTCATTGGGGAATCTTGGATAGATATGCTAATTAGTAACACCTATAGTGATATACCAGGTCTTTTGGGGGTGTACATTTTGTGGGGTGCATTTCGGTGCATTTCACCTGGACATGTGCACCTAAGGATCCTTAAAATAAATACCAAGGTAAAATCCCTTTTCCCCTTCTAACCGTGTTTGACTCTTGGTTTTAAGACCAGGAAAAGGCATCAAACAAAGATTATCAAAACAGTTACCATTCAACTAATAAACTAGGAAAGTTCTTTCACAGCATGAGGCAGTTTGAAAACAGTGGATCTTACTCTCAACTTCAATTGCATACAGAATGCACAAGGACTTCCTATTTAGCCCTTACTCCACCCAAAGTGACCAGGAGTTGTGACCATGAAATCCCTGACTTGGAACATGGGCTGGTCTTCCTGTGTGTTTTACTGAAAGCAGTGAAAAGATGGTGTTAAACACTTGTCATAGGTTAGCAAGCATAGTCCCGGAAGGGACGTCCTTGCTAAG
>NW_024582054.1:19436596-19448900 GCF_017639235.1 Corvus kubaryi
AAGGTGGGGGGAGGAGGAGAGTTCTGAAGGTGGTATTTTTTTTTTTTTTTCTTCTTTTAGGTCTGTTAATAAACTTCTTTATATTCTTTCAAGTTTGGTGCCTGTTTTGCATTTCTCCTAATTCTTATCTCACAGCAGATAAACAGTAATGAGTATTTTGGACCAAACCACTACAACACTGCTGCTTGATTTTTATTTCAATGCAGTCAGAGTGCAAAGGAGCCTGACCTTCTCTTGCTAAGAGCAGATTAAGTCAATAAGAGCACTACCATCACATTCCTGTTGGACTTGAGCTCTTCTGTGCTTTAGGTTCAGAAACTCAGAGTCATGCTGCAGACAGCAGCCCTCTTTTTCCCTAGCCCTATAGCATTTCTGTTTTTCCTATAAATATTAATAAACAGAATTTTTATAATACATCTCCATTTTAAATGACACATGAAACAATATCAATGTGAATCAAAATCTGAGTTATGCTTGATGTGTAAGATTAATGTAGATTCACATCTAAACGTACTGTTACTAATTAGATTACTGAAGGACAGGAATCAAGCGAAAAATTGAAGTCTTAAAGAGTTTTATAAACTGCAACAAACTACAGTGTGATTGATGTCAAGGGATTGGAAGGATGAGACAGATAAAGTCTGCTACATCTCTGTCTTACAGTAAAGTCAGATCATGTGACCCAGTCAAGAAGACAGAAGTTACTCATTTACACAGACTGTTTTGCACAGTTTGGATTCTAATACAAAATACCCTGCACTGCCCTTCATGAAGCTACCAAGTGTAAGACTATAACACCTGGTTTTTATAGGGAGAAAGCAGGAGAAAACTTTGTCTTTTAGAGTAGAACTCCTACTTGGAATTAATGAAAAAAATAATGAAACAAGTGTTTTCTTTCAACCTAGACGGCTCCTGCAGATGGGTGTTTATAACTGCCAGCTCTTTAACAATCTGGGCCTCTGTTGCTTCTATGCCCAGCAATATGATATGACACTGTCTTCATTTGAACGGGCACTGTTTTTGGCTGAAAATGAGGAGGAGACAGCAGATGTGTGGTACAACTTGGGACACGTGGCTGTGGTATGAAAAATATTAACAATCTTTCTGCATAAATATGATTTATAAAAAATGTAGGGAAAAAAACTAGGAAGGAGTAATTTCCCTGCTTGGAAATACAAACCTGATAGTGTACAGGATAAAGTCCAGTACAAATGGAATGTTTATTTGCACTTCAGTAGGGAAGAAGCAGCAAGAGTAAAAAACTCTGTACTTTACAGAATGTGGCTTTCTCCTGCTAAAAGATGCTCACTCCCCACTGTCTTTAACCTTCCCATCTTTCTAAAAATATTGCAATGTATACCAGTCCTTGAAGGCTTTGGCTGCAAAACAAACTAATCTGACCAAAAAGAAGGGAATTCAAGATAGTTTTCTAGGAACTGTTATTTGTTTTACATGGAGCATTAGAACGATTCTCTTGTCCTAAAAATACACATTCAACCCCAAGTAGCCAATACTAAAGCACTAAGTAGGCCATAGTTGAGAAGGTATGTTCCTCTGTCTTAGAGGCAGCTATAGAAATATTGTGTAGTTGTGTGATAAACCGTGTTAAATTTCTACACAGATTTTGTTAAATTCTTGCCCATTTTTGCAGATGTTCTTCAAGAAGTTGTGTTAGATTTCTATTTAGCTGCATGCCCAGAATAAGTTTGCTGAATTAAGTTTTTGACAGCTTTCTAACATGAGTTGTCTTCAATTGCTGATAATGATTTGAGTCAGAAACACAACTGTTTGTCGTGCTTGTACTGCAACTAGGATAAACACGGTAACTTACACTGCCTAAAACATTGAAATTTGAACTGATGTGCTTGTATTTTTCAGCATTTGTCACTTTTGATGTTTAACCTGATGCTGTGTCAGTGTCAGTCGTAACACTACAGTAGTAGTAGTCAGCTGCTCCATCTGAGAAGTGAATCTCCCTTAAGTGAAGTATGTGTAGAGACAGAGAAGCAAGATGACTTCCTCTCTGGAGACATCTCAGTTTTTCTTACCCTGCTATAGACAGTAGCAGATAGCGTAATCTTCAGATGACACTTTAATCATCTAAAAGTTAAATTAGATGAAGTGAATATCACTTGGAGCATGGAATTTTGTGCTGGAGAGAAATGCTTCCGTCTAGAGAAAGAATAAGGAAAAAATGAGAAGATCTGGAAAGAAAGCACATATGTTTCTGATCAGTGTGTTTTTATTGTAATTTGCATGCCATTTTAGTACTTCAGGTGAAAAGATACTCCAGAAAACAGATGCATGTTGTTTCCAACCTTTTCACAAATGAAAATGCAGTCTTACTTTTAGGGCATAGGAGACCTGAATCTGGCTTACCAGTGTTTCAAGCTAACATTAGTCAACAATAATGATTATGCAGAAGCTTACAACAACTTGGCTGTGCTGGAAATGCGAAAAGGTCACACTGAACAGGTCAGTGCTGAATCTCAGCCTAACAGAATGCTTCATTTAGCCTTTTTGTATTTAACAAACATCATTTCTCTGAGGTGGAGGCAACATATGAATGTCTAACAGGCAGAAAACATGAGTAACTATTATACATGTTTCAGTGTAAGCTTCATATGGTCATGCCATTTCCCATTAAACTGCTCATTCTTTGGCATATCCAAGTGAATCATTAAAGACAAGCAAGGTTTACAATGGCTTTGCAGTTGTTGAGTTTTTTTTTTTAATTGATACCCAAAGCAAACCCCATGACTTTGTAATCATCATTTAAATGACAACTTTGACTGTATATTCAGTTTATTAATGTAGATAACATACTTTTGTTGGGTGGCAGAAGAGGGCAATCATTAGCTCTTGAAAGTTGGGGTTTTTTTAGCAAGGAGATTGCTTTAAAATTTTGTCACTGTACTAGTTTGAAAGCAAACCAGTGAGAGACTCAAAATTAGAACTACAATTTAATGGAAAAATTAAAAACAAATGCAAAACACTGACAGAGCCAGGATATGACCTGACACCCCGTCAGGCAGGGTGGTGGTAGCAGTCTGATTAAATGGTGGCTACAGTCCTCCTGAAGTGATAGAGGAGGTTCTGTTGAAGCAGTGATCCTGTAGAAGGGTCTAGTCTTCCTCTGAAGGTCCAGTGGTGGTTATGTAGCTCTTGTCCTCTGGAAACCCAGTAGGTGAGGGCTCATTGTGGTGTTCCACACCTCAGATTATATCCAGGTAGGAATGCTTGGTTCCTCCTCCTGGGCGGAGCATCTCACAACGGAATGATGTAATTCTATGAGTCATGCAGTGAGGCTGGATGGCCCATTAACAGAAGATATCTCCTGGAGGGAGTTGACAGGGATGTGTCATGGCAGAGATAAAGAACTCTATCCCACCTGGTTTTAAGAGATGGTAATAGAATACATACTTTTGGTTACAACCTAAGACAGTCACAAAGCAGCAGGTTCTTGATAAATACCTTTGCATCAGAAAGCTTGGTGGTTCATCTTACCTAATGTGAGTATACTAAGCTGTATTGTGCTTAGGTGTGTAATTGACATGCATGGTGGATTAAATGTAACCATTTTTATACACATGCAGGGAAAACGAATACGTGTTTTTGGACAGTTTGAACTACTGTGGGCTTGTTTTGAACCTCATGAGAGGGAGCTAATTTGATGGATTCATGTATGCCTCACAGAGCTACAATAAATTACAGAGACTTGATACGATACCTTCTTACAGATATATGACTTATAAGACTTATAAGATACCTTCTTAAAGAGCAAATTCTCTTAGAGAGAAGTTAGCTTTATTCAGATAACCTAGCAATTACCATGGAAATACTGAAATGAACCCAGGACTGGATGTTTCCAGTGACAAATAAACTTTGGGTTTAGTTTCAGTTTCATAATCTGTAAGTTTATAGACATTTAATTCTGTAGTGGAGCATACCTAGCACTGCGGAGTCTTTCCATTAAAATAGCTTTCTGTCCACTTCAGTTTTTAGCTTAAAATTTTCAGTTTTCTTCCTGTATCACATGTATAATTAAAAATTGAGATCATCTTGGCAATAAAATTATGCACAGAAGAATTAAAAAAGGGATGATATTTTGCTTATCTTGGATTTTATTTCACAATGTTCTTTCAACTGTTGCATGTACTGAGATTTTTCAGCTGTAGGGAGTTTTAAAAAGTTCCTAGCTCAGTCTTACCACAGTTTATAGTTACTTTTGTTTCTAAAAGTTTTGGAGTTTTCCCCTTTAAGTTCTCCATTTTTTAGTAAAGTCTTTCACAAGTGGGACTTAATTTTGTATTGGATTTACAGCACACACTCTGATCTTAGTTTATTTTACTTTTTTATGCCTCTATTTTGCTAGTGAGAAAAAACCCCTAATTTTATTAAAATGTTTGACTGTGAAAGCTGTCATTTATATGATAAAATTTATGGTTTCAGGGATGCTTAAGACAGAGCTGTCAGAGACAACAGATAAATACAGCAGGGTGTTCTTTAAATAATTTGGGGTTTATTTAATATACTTGATATATTCTCTCAGTGTTTAAAATTGAATTGCTTAATTGAGTATGTCCCAATAATTTTTTTTATGACTCAACCAAAAGTCTTTATTCATTTCAATGCTATTTGACTCTGTTATGCCTTCACTATTGGTGTAACCTTGTTGAAAATGGCTTTCTTAGTAAAGATTCAGAAAAGAAAACATATAGTGATTTCTTTCAAGAATATGAATATTGCATTAGATTCTTGTTAGTCTCCCTCACAGATTTCACTGTATTATTTTTTTATTTCTCTGCATAGGCAAGAGCTTTGCTACAGACTGCTTCATCTTTAGCACCTCACATGTATGAGCCCCATTTCAATGTCGCCATACTCTCAGAGAAGGTAATGCATTATCCTGTTCTTGTAATCTGAAAATTGAGCCTTGGTGAGGCAAGTGGTTTTTTTTTGTTATTACTGAGAATTCCAGATAGATAACACAAAAGAATACAGAGTGCATAAACTCAAGGAAAATGCTAAATTACATTTTCATTTTAATACCTAGAAGTGTGTCAAAGGAGTCATTCCAGTGTTTGTTTTTGAGAATAAATGAGGCCAGCTGGCTGTGAAGTAACTTTATAATTGTCCAAATGACTAGAAGATGAATAATTTGTTAAAAATTCTATCTACAGTCTTTATAATCATAAGCTTTTTCAGAATGTGAAGTGAAAAAATACCATATGATTAATCAGTAATGACAGAAAAAATATCCTTTACTGGTAATATCTTACTGATCTCAATATGAAAGTCTGTTACTCAGCTTTACAACCTCTGCATTTTTTGTGTTAATAATTTTTTCCATCCAGAGTGTCTAAGACACTGTTTTAACAGTGTCCAGCATTCCTGTTAATAAGAGGAACTTGTACAAGTCCTTATGTTTTTCACAAGAAAAAAATTGCTCCTTTGCTTGTGCCTACACCTTCATGATTCTGTTATGATTCTGTGTTGTGTGGGCAGCTCCACTCCTACAGATACTGAAGTACACGCATCAAGAAGAGAATAACCCATTAATTTGTAAGCGTATCCTCTCCATTGTGAAACACAAGAGGGTGTTGAATAATTGCATTTTTTACTTAATGATTAGGCAGTAAATCCTACTCTGCAAATGTCTTGTTACATAGATTTTGCACAAAGAACCCTCATAGGTTATGGGAGAAGACAGACGGCCACATCAGCCAGGTGTTGGTGCAGTCGGATAATGCAATCCTTCCATTTAGTGTAAGGCCATGGTTTACAGAACATGACTTCTCTGGCCAGGGCCTTGGGTTCTTCTCCTTCAGAGAATTGCTGTGTTGAGTGATGCATAGGCAAAAAAGGCCTCCTGACTGTCCATAGCTCCTTCCTTTCCATTTAGGAGTTATCACTCCTAGATGTGTTCCCAAACACTTGAATTCTTTTTTGCTGAACCCACTTTCTGAGATGCTTTCCTTTTAATCCTTCAAAAAAGGATGGCTATTTAGGAAAAAAAATGAAGTTCCCTAAGTAGGAAACAATTCCTTCTAAAAGCAAGAGGAGCACCATTAGTTCTCCAACTCTGTTGTGCATCTCTGTGAGGAAGCAGGAAATCACATGGAGTTGTGTTTTTTTACAGAGGCCTGATGAGTTGTGTTTTGCTTCTATAGTCAATAGGGCTTCTATGGAGTTTAAAAGCAAAACTTCTATTTTTTATTCCTCCTTACTTCAAGCACTGGGCATAGTGTGTACCTTGTCCATTCTCCAAGAAGTCATGTGAAATGGAGTATGTTAAGTTGATGTCTTGAAGCATCCCTCCTATTAAAATCACATTTCTGTCTTTTTTCTTCTCATCCATTGATGTAAGTGTGACATAACCCTGAGTCCAAATGTCTTTATATTGACTCTGTTCACTCTTAGGACCAGCTGTGTTTAAAATTTGCAAGCATCAGAAATGTACTACACAGAATGCAAAGAATACATGATGCAAACACTGCAGTGCTTGGATTTTCAAAATTAGTTTGTGTGTTTCTTACAGGTTGGAGATCTTCAGAGAAGTTACACAGCGGCTCAGAAGTCTGAAGAAGCATTTCCAGGCCATGTTGATACACAGCAGCTCATCAAACAGTTAAAAGAGCACTTTGCTATGCTCTGATGAGCATATGAGCATATTTTTTATTATGTAAGAGTTAGCCAGAGCAAATGTCCCATACAGCATTTTGAGAACACCAGCTCAAAGTAGATGAACTATACTTAATGCATTCCTGTGGCAAACCTTGCATTACTTTGAGTAGCAGGAAAAGATTGAGTTTCAATTTCTTGTCATCTTAAAAGAGAACACTTATGCAAATGCAGCTAGAACACTTTGCAACTATGTGCGCAAGAGATCACAGGAAAGGGTTTTTTTCTGACTTTTATGCAGAAAAAAAATGGTTTTAAACATTCCCATGTGACAATCTGTGAAGTAACAGAGTAAAAATACTTCCTAACTGATCTTTAAACTTGGCTTTGGGTAGTACACTTTCTTACTGAATGTTAGGTTTTAAAATTAAAATACTTAAAAAGAATTTTAAATACATATGTAAAGCAAAAGTTCTTATATTCCTTGTTGTACTGTATGAGTTAAATAAATTCAGTTTGTATGGTCAGTCTCATTTGTTCATGTAAGTTAAATTACATCCTCATTGCCATGAAAATCCATGTTGTTAGTCCTAACATTTTGAAAGACTCCACAGAACTGGTACAAAATCGCATAAATGCATGTGTTCTTCTCTACCCAGGAGGGACTCTGGATCTCAGTGAGGGAGAAGGGTATTTAGAAGCTTGCAGACTTAAGAACTAATAGTTGAGAACAAGGCATTGATGGGGTGATTACATGTGCTACCACATAAACACTGATGCTAAATAAATATTTGGATCAATCCAACTACAAGAATACTACTACTAACAACAAATGAAGACTTTCTGTCATACTTTGTGTTTTAGCTAAAAGGAATAAATTTGCATGAATTCCGAACCTGACCTTTTTAAAAGACCTTTAAGAAATGTGGGATGTTAAGGCAATCTGAAACGGCACATCCTGAAATAGACCTTTGAAATCTTTTCATGTTTCTCTGATATATTAAGGGAATGTCTTAGCTTAAGGAGCAATCCTAAACATGCTTATGAATCTTATGTCTTTTTTTTTGCTATTTGTTACTTCTCCTCCCTCATCTTTGACTGTTGTAGATGGTGAAGGTGGATGCTGGGGAGCTTAGAGAAGTGTGCCCACAGGTTCCCCCACAGAGCATTCTGTAGGTGACAAACACTCATTAATTGCTGTCACATGGTGTGAAGTGCAAAAGCATAATTGGCTGAATAGATGCAGCATCTTTTATGGAGTCTTATTTTGTCCACTTTCATTTTATATTATTGGAAAGTCATCAGAAACTTTTTAAAAGGGAATCTTAGTTACCAGTAATTCTCATTAGTTTTTACTTGCTGCCAAAAAGCAAGAATTTAGAGGGAAGTTTCATCCTTTGATCTGCTGTATTCATGTCTTTCCAGCTGTCATTACTAAACTTAGAAGGGTACCAGAAAAGAAAATTGTCTTAGCAGTTTAAGCACAAATGTTGAGAATTTTTGAATGTCGTATTATTAACTTGAAGTAATTTTCAAATTGCATAGTAAATAAGCCTATTTCTGTATGAAGTGGAACAGAAATGAGTAATTCAGCTTCAGTTTTTAATCCAGTGTGGCAGCTTGATAGTTCCTCTTAGGTGCTTGTAAGATGCTACTTACTGCTTTCACTGCTCAGGTTAATGAGTAAAGAGTAACTCTTTTTTTTCTAGCAAACAGTGCCCCATAGAACATGGATCTGACTTTATTATTCTTTAATTATTGGGGAATGTATGAAGATTGAAAGGGAAAGGGATTAGGTATGTTAAGGAATTCTTCACACAATATGCTTGTGCAAAGTAGATATTAAACAAACCTCACCTTTCCCCTCCCCTCCCCCCAAAATACACAAAGTTCTAGACAAGGATTAAAACCTTTTGAGCTCCCTACACTGCAGCATCTGCAAGCCATTCCAGATTTATCTTATGTGGTTGTTCCAGTTTGGGCAAATATAGAAATATATCCTCTGAGAGAAGGCACAACCACCCCTCCCCCACCAGGTTCGGGAAAAAAAAATAAATTTTCCTCGAAGGAAAGTGAAGAAGATAAAACTATTTATTTAACAAACACGTGGGAAGGAAAATAATGTTAGATGGTAAAATCTTTCACTGTAGAGGAAAAAAACCTGGGAAAGTGTTCGAGTCCTCCCTTTGGTCTCCTCAGAGCTGGGGCTTGGGCCGGGGCCAGGCCCTCTGTGCTCGGTGGAAAGTCCTCCCGATGTGCTCTGATGTTACAGCAATCAAGCAGTCCAGTAGAAAAGGGGAAAAATCCGGAATTCCAGAGAAGGAAATCCAAAGTCCAACTCTCAGTCTCTCCGGAGAACAAGAAACTGAAAACAACTGGCCAAAAACTGACTGGAAAGCAGCAAGCCGGGTGCTTCCTCCCTCCCCTGCCCCAGCTGGGGGAAAAAAAAAAACCTGCTATCTTTTTGTAACCTTGAACGAGCTGCAAACTGCTTTGAGAAAGTTTTGCTCAGTTTTTTTTCCTTCCCCCTTTCAGGCTCAGTTTAGAGGCATAGAAAGGCACAAAAATTAATTTCTGGGCATAGGCAGCGATATGGGATACACATCATAAGGTCACCCCAAGACAGTGGTGTATTTTGATTGCCCCAAAAGGCAGCAGCAATTTGCTTTGTTGATCTTTCATGCCCCAAAGCAAGGGCCTGACAGAATATTTTTCAGAATTAGCACTGCACAAATGAAATCAAATGTGGTAATGAGTACAGCAGCACAGTGCAACAACAGATGAATCAGCAGGCTGTGAATCCTGGAAGAATCTTTCGATTTCACTGTATGTGAATTCAGTGTGAGCTGCAGCAAACAGCTGAATCGGCAGCCCCTGGGGCAAAGAGCCTTCAGTTAATTGAGGGCGACACCGCACAACACAGTGCATCCGAGCCGTGTTCATCCCTGCGGCAGGATTGTGTTGGAGTGCTGTGACCTTAGTGTTAGAAGCAGCGTTGTCTGTAACACAGAAATCATTTTGCTTCTAACCTGTAGCACAGCTCCATGTATGTCTGGCCAGCATTTACAAAGCCTCTTCAGAGTTGAGAAAAAACACAATTTAAAAAACCCACAGGTTTTTAATCTACAGTGCTGGTAGGTCCACAACAAAGCTGCCTGGAAGGAAGCGTAAAGCAAATGTCTAGGGGGTCTTGAAGTTTCTGTGTCCCTGCAGGAAAGGTCTGTACAGTTTATGGCTGTTGCCATCAGTTTCATCCTTCTTCTTGACCGTGCTTCTTGCTGGGGTCTTTATAATGGATGAATCCAATTAAAAGGTGATAATGTAGGGTTAGGTTATTAAAAGAATTTGATTCTTCTACTAGATGTTATAGCCACAGCTCTTATAGCCATAAAACTGTGACTGAAATTAATAACAATTCACACTTAAGGGTTCTGGATCATTTTGGCTGCAAAAAGCAGCTTCGGAAGTTGGACAGGACAGAGACAGTTTGCCATTAGGTGCCGGTTCAGTCAGTGTATGACTGGATAATGATCTGATTTTGTAATTGCTGCTGGTGGTGGGTTTTCTCTTTGATTGCTTCCTGTCTTTGTAGGCTAGAGGGAGAGATTTTTGGGTCATTCAGTCTGATCTCTGATATGTCATAGGTCAAGCTTTTTAAGCCAGGAGCTCCTTCTAATGAACTCATTTTGTACTTCAGTAACAATTACCTGCTGGAGCAGCAGCAAGTTTTGGTACAAAAAAGCTTCAGCATTTTGTGAAAGATTTTGTATTTAGTCACTCTCACTGCCTACCACACATCTGGGTTCTTTCTGGTGGATACTTTCAAGCTTATTCATGTCCTTCCATGCTTAGCCCACCCTCAAGCTGTGGATACTCAGATTAATACTGTACTGCTATCCCACCATCACAGGGAACAGGAGAGCAGAGGGAGAAGGTACAATGCAAATGCCCCTTTGTCTGCAAATAAAAACTAAGTTTCTCTTTGTGCCTTAGAAGATGAATAAAGCAAAAGTTAAGAGAGTTTAATATTCAAGTCATTTACAGACTTGTATCTCCAGTCACTCTCCAGTAGCATTTGAATTCCTGTGCTGGTAAGATGATGTTACTAGTTTCCCTGAATTAGCATAGGTTTTAGAGTTAATGAGTGCTCAGAAGCTGCAAATACTCAGAAGTATCTGTAGCAGGTTAAATCTGGAAGATATGCCAAAAAAGCAATTTTTGTTGCAAAATTATCAAGTACACATACCCTGAATTATGCTGGGTAACTGAAGGATCTGTACAAGTACTATATGTACTTTCTTTCTGTTGATTACTTACATCAATTGCGTAGTGCACAGCCTTCTCTTTGAGTTTGGTTTACTAAAAAGTCATAAAGATTTAGTTGAAAAAGATTTCCTATTTAGAAACTAAATCTGAATAAAATATGTAAAAAAAATCAAGTCAATGAGTTCATTGTAAAAACTCTTCCCAACACATAGTTCATTATGTTAATTGTGTATAAGAATATATCAGCCCATACAAATGTGGGGGTTTTCTCCCATTTCAGCTTGCTTTTTGACAGGTATTTCCAGTGAAACCAATTATAGTGTGACAAAGATAAGTCTTGAAGCCATTAGAAATGACACACAAGAAGAAACAGCAGGATGCAAGCCTTGCTCAGCACTTTGGAAAGGGCAAAGTCATTAAGAGCCAGGAAGCTTGGTTCCAGCAAGTAGACCACCCCAACAGTTTAATCTCATTTTCAGCTTATTCAGTTTACATACCCATAAAGTAATTGCCAAGATTCTACATTTTAGCTTTGGTATCATTTTATACTACTACCAGTTCCATATTTTTCTAAGTCTATATACTTTAATAATGTGAAGCACCTTTAAAGCTATTACACGTTAACTAATTATCCTTTCCAGCAATAAGTATAGATCGTGCTAACCAAGGGTCATCCATCAAGAGACTGGACCAATTGTACATGAGATGCCACCCAAAAGCCAATTTAGAAACAGCCCTGGACTATTTTCATTCCTGTGATTTGCCGTAAACCAACAGTTCAGGGTTCAGATAAAAACACAGTGTTCTAAAATATATGGTCACGGACTCTTTTGAATCAGTAGAACAAAACCAGATGCACATATCTGTCCTAGCTTTCCAGGATGTAATTGTTAGTTCTTGCAGAGATACTGGAGGCCCATCACTTTGAAAGCCCCTAACTTCTGCCTGCAGTCCTGCAATGCCTGATGGATAGGCTTAACATATTGTCATTACTAAGCATTCATTTATTAAGGTATTAAATGGTAGCTACTTGAATGAATGTGAGATTTGAAATTCAATATAAATCCTGGGAAGGTAGGCCAATAAGCAAAACGACCACATAAACCAAAAATCTCTGCAGTACGTGCATGGCTATCATTAGTGCATATGTGGAGGACATCCACAAATAACCCGTGTCTTTAAGTCAGGAGTAACTGTAGACAGTGAAGGAAATAATTCTCCAAGAGTACCTTAGACCCCAGTCTAAGGACGCTGGGAAGGGTGGGTGGAATGGGAGATCCTGTTTTGCAGGGGTATATGTATATTAGCAAAAAATAATATGTGGATGCTAGCAAGGGCTAGCAGAGGAATTTTCCTGTGAAACTTTCTGTCATAGGTTAGCAAGCATAGTCCCGGAAGGGACGTCCTTGCTAAG
>NW_024582054.1:19448910-19467344 GCF_017639235.1 Corvus kubaryi
GGACTCACACGCAGGCAGAGAGACTCCTCTTCCTAAATGGACTGAACGATATTTGGAAGTGGGCGGCTGTCTCGTTGTGATAATGTTTTCATAGCATGAGCAAGAAGAGACTTCTCTTTCTAAATGGACTGAACAAGGTTATTATGGAAGTGGTAAACAGACTGAACATCTTAAGGGTTGTCTTTTCACATCGTCAGTGGGAGAAGGGAGGAAGGTGGGGGGAGGAGGAGAGTTCTGAAGGTGGTATTTTTTTTTTTTTCTTCTTTTAGGTCTGTTAATAAACTTCTTTATATTCTTTCAAGTTTGGTGCCTGTTTTGCATTTCTCCTAATTCTTATCTCACAGCAGATAAACAGTAATGAGTATTTTGGACCAAACCACTACACTTTCCTGTCTCAAAAGAAAGCAGTTAGAGAAATCCAGCTTCTCACAGCTTCTCTGTGAAAGCTTTCATTCTCGTGTGAGCTGGATGGACAACAGTTTGTAAGAATGTAAACCATTTCTACACCTGCAAGTTGTTGTGGAAACTGTAGAACTGTTTTCAGTTTTGTGAGAATAATATTTGGAAATGGGTGTCTTACTGCTCAGCCTGTCGCCTCGGGAGGTGGTGGGCCAATAGGCCAATCATGTGATTTTTCTTTCACAAACCATGCTGTAAATGTTATGGGTGCTTAAACGAGGTTGCTTCGGCCATACCTGGCAACCTGGACTTGTGTCGTGTTTTCACCGTTCTTTGGGAATAACAGCGACAATAATAGTAAATAAACATAATGTGGCTACTTATAAATGACTGATGTACTTCACACTTCTCAGCCACACCCCAATAGTCTTTATAATCTTTATTAGCCAATGTGTATGTGTTTATCAAACACTAACTTTTAAGCAATTACAATTGAAGTTCACAAATTATCACACCACTGGCATTATATGACAAGTCTCATATGGTCTACCAGAATACAACATCATCCTTAAGGAAAAAGTTAAGACATACTCAGCCATCTCAGAAAGTGACTCTGATTAAGCTGGAGCTTCAGATGCTCCAGTGTGTTTAAAATGAAAAAAACACCACGACCAGAATAGACACATATCCAGTTAGATCAAAACTTGAAATACTTGGAAAAAAAAGACTGAGTAATGACAGATATTTGGTTCTGAAGGGAAAAGAGAGTTGTTTCTTGGGGTAGCCTATGGCTTATGTCACATCATCACCTGTAACTTCATATCATGTTATCTTGGTCAACACTACTGTGCTGCAGCATAAGCCAATGCCATGTTGTAAAGTAACAGAAGCTGTAAGCAAAATCACTTCAGGCTAAATATCTGTCATTCCTGGGAAAACAAGGTAATTCAGGCACAAATCTCTTGAATGAGAAAGAGGAAGAGAAAGCTGGAAAAGTGTTACTTGGATTGGAAACAATATTTTCATATAATACTAAAAGGCACCTTTGGGTCTCTTGGAGTTTATCCCATAACAACAGAGACAACTTTATCAAGATTAGGTTCTGTTGCAGCTCAATATCATTTATAACAGTGTGCAAACAGACAAACTTTACTCATACAGATCTGTTCAAGCACCCTGAGGAAAAACAAACACTCTTGTTACATGGGACTCTAAGATGTCCATACTATAAATAAATTCTCCTTTCTCTTCTGGAAGTCCCACTTTAGCTCAGGTTTAGAGCAGCACAGCAGGTAGTTTGACAGGCTTCCAATAGTGTGTGGTTTACCACAAGTCTACTAGTCTTTAATTGATCCACGGAGTGCCATGCTCCTGGGAGCAGCGCCATCCTTATGTTTGTGACCATGGACATTTGAAAGTCAGTGCTAGACATGGTCCTAACATTTTTCTGCCCCTTCAGCAGTTCATATCACCAGACATGGTGAGTATAACAAATCTGTTACAACAACAGCAAAGGAGTTAAATACAAGAGAGATGAGGGCTTCTTTCATGCTCTTCTTTCCACTCATATCCATAGCAGGTAGTCAGTGGTGTCATTCCCATCAGTTGATTTTACCTGTATAGCAGAACAATTTTTTTCATCAATCCTGATTTCTGGGGTTTGTACCAATGTTTTCATCTCTACTTAGATGATGAAACTGCTTACAGCAGAGAAACCGTAGATATAATGGCCCCTCATAGCTGCTGAGAAATGAGAGCACTCTCAGGCTGAATGCATCTCACCAGGCAAGAAGTCAACCACCCTGTGGTGCTCCCAGCTGCAGTCAGAGCTGCTCTCTCACATGGATAAGCTTCAAGGCAGATTTTGATAAAGCTTAAAGTAGCTAAAGGTACACTTGATAAAAACCTCAACAGACAGCCCAGGACCTTGTTTTAAGGCTTGTCTTACCCTTGAAAAAAAGTTGTTAAGATGTGGGTGCCCCAAGGCTTTGCATATCTCCCAAAGGCTTGAAGGCTGCCACTTCCCTTGTCTGGCACACTGCTGCCACTGAGGAAAGGAAAGAGAGCAGTCCCCCTCTCCTGGGAGATACAGCCCAGCTGTGTGGCTGCACCAGGCTGGCACATGACAGACAGCTAATGTAAGAAATTCCTTCAGTTTCTAGAATAATACTTGCAAAATCTGAGTTTTCCTTAAAAGTGAGCTGAAAATTGGAATCATTCTGGTCCCTGTGAAATCCCTCCCTGGACCAGACACTTGATCTGAGATGCCAAGTAACCTGGGAATTGCTAATGAATGATAAGTGTGGTTTCTCCTCTTTTCTCAGATTTTATGACCTAGTTTCATCTTTTCTCTCAGGATGTGTTCATCCTGCCTTGCTGCACTTGCACTCTCTGTGACTTCATGTTCTGTTTTCAGGCAGTTTGGTCTATATGACCGCAAAATATTCCTTTCGTCTTCCAGCTGCTGAATGTGTAAGCCTGGCTTTTCCCAAAGAAATGCACTCCTCAGACAGGCTTCAGCTCCATCCGCTCAAGCTGTCACCATGCCAGGGACAGCTTTGCAACACAGCTACCAATAACTCTGGAAGTTGTTCAGATTTGCCATTTACTTGCAGAGAAATAAGAGCAGTCCATTTTGTCTGGGCTTGTCATCTGGAGGCTTTGGGTTTGTCCTGTGGATACATTTGGAAAGCAAATTAAATTTCATTTAATTTATCATGCTGACTAACAGGAATTTCATCCTTTTTCAGCCTGATAACCTGTATTTAATCTGATGTCCTTTTCAGGTGTTCTGGAGGTTGAGAAGGCCACAGTTGTAGACATGAACAGTATTTACTTTTATCTGTGTCAACTGCCTCCTGCTCTAGCACACCGGAAACTCCAGAACACTGAATATGTCTGCACTTTCTGAAATTTATGGTGAGGATAGAGATTGCTTAGAGTAATCTTCCCTGAGTTCACAGCAGCCCTGTCAAATCACCCCTGCTAAGCATTGGACATGTGATCTGGGCACCTTCCAGCCCCATCTCCTCCACAGTGCATATTCAGTGCAGCAGAGCAGCTGCCCAGCCAGGGAGCCCCCACAACCTGCACGAGCTCTGGAGGCTGGGGCTTCAATGTGTCGGTCAGATTGACAGGCATGGAGTAATATTTCCCACAGGTCATATTGGGATATATGACTTCCCCAGGGTTTTCCAGGCTTCTTCCATGTCTGGTGAGGCCACAGCATCCATTCCCTTTTCTGTTTGACAGCTCCCATGGCTCCTTACATTGAGGCATATTGTCTCTGTGATTTTATCCTTTTCATCACCCTCCTCCCTAGTGCTGGACTGTCCAAAAGGAACAGGAGATGAAACATTGGTACAGGGTGGAGTTAAGCACAGTAGCCTTTGAACATGCTGACAGGATATGAAACACGGCTTGTGTGAGCTAAGTGATACAATCAGAGCCACTGAGCTGCCGGGGAGGAACAGTTCATCCAAACTGCCTGATGCTTCTCAAGAGGCAGCACAGATATAACTAAGGGTCAGCAAGGACATCTGAACCTTGAAGAACTGCATGAGGCTCCCCTAACAAGTTTTAGTCACATTTAATAAAGAATACCAGGGAGCAATCACGTGTTGGGATCACAAAATTTGGTCTAGTCATTAGAGGAGAGACCTACAAAGGGGAGGACCAACATCCCAGGCCCAGCTGGTGCTCCCAGCTTCAGCAAATTGTGCTTTTCAGTGTCTCCATTTCCATATGTGTAAAATAAGACTAATGCAATTGTTGCTGCTATTATAATGATTATAAATGAATGCATTTTCTGTCAGCTGACCCCATTTTCCAATGCTTGCACCCAGTGATCACTGAGGTTTTTCCATGGATAGTCCTCCCAAGGAATGGTGAGAGGCAGCATGCAGGGGGGTGACAGGAGAGAATTCTTAAAGGATTTTGTCTTTGATTTCCCTCAGTAATACTCACAAGCACTGAGAATAAAATCTGTGCATGAAGCTGGAGTGCTGCAGGCACACTGGGCTCACAGAGCTTCTCCTCCTCTTGGACAAAGGCAACATCTTCCCTCGCCTGCCGTCACCTCCCATTAATGTCAGGAAAGTTCACTTGCTGCAGCTTTTGGAAGTGCAAAGCTAATATGCTTGTGAGGAGGGAAATGAGGCCATTTATTTGTCTAATAGGATAATGCTAACACGTAGCAAGTCGGGGTTCAGAAAATAGCATTTATTTTTGAATCATGCAGGAGGTCCTCTTCATTTTATTTATTCACAGGGCCTGAATCAATGGCTGCCCAGACAAAGATATTTAGCAAGAGCAAACACAAAGGAGGTTGTTCACCCTCGGCTCCAGATACAAATAGAGAAGAAAGAAGGAAATGTCAAATCTGCATAAACCCTGTATGGCTCCCTGGTGGGTATAAAAATACCTCTTTTTGAATATCATCTTGTAATTCCAAAAAGTTGAGATAACCTTTTCTTATTTTCAGCAAATATTTCCCTTCTAATCTTAATGTCATGTTTCACTTGCTAAAATTACAATCAAATCCCAAACCCATACCTCATTCTGTTGTTCAGATCTTACATCCATTCTATATATAAAAAAAAAATAAATGTTTTCTTGCCATATCTTTATTACAAAATACAGGAATTTCATCCTTTTTAGCCTGATAACCTGTGTGCAATTTGATGTCCTTTTCCTGTGTTCTGGAGGTTCAGAAAACCACAGCTGTAGACATGGGCTGTAAAAATGTGTAGTGCAGGATGGCAAAATAATTGCTGGTGGAGTCAGAAAACTTCTAACAAGTGATTATAAATGATGAATCCTGATAAAGTAAATAAGATTGTTGCTAGAAAATGAGAAACAAATATAGGAAAAGAGCATACTGCCCCAGAGGCAAAATGTGCTGCCTAGGTAACTTCTGCTTTCATAGGGATACAAGACTTTGTAAAGATACAAAATAGTTTTGTGTCAAAGAAATTATTCATATGGCCATTACTTGGCATAGATTTCTTCTCTTCATGCTCTTCCACAAACACACAGAGATAAGAGTCAGCTGTTCACCAGATTATGAAGAATATCACAATATTCATTAAATATTCAGAGAACTTAGGCTGGAGCTCAGGGAGAAAAAGAGAGTGTACCACCTCTGGAAGGAGGGGCAGGTAACCTGAGGGGGACTATAAGGTTATTGTGAGGTTACTGGGGAGAAAATTAGAAGGGCCAAAGCCAAACCAGAACTTAATTTGGCCACTTCTGTTAAAGACAAAAAAAAATTTCTCTAAATACATTGGCAGCAAAAAAGTGGCCAAGGAGATTCTCCATTCTTTGCTGGATGCAGGGGATAGCATAGTGTCAGGGGATGAGGAAATGAGGTACTTAATGCCTTCTTTGCTTCAGTCTTTAATACAAACCCGGTTGTCCTCAGGATACCCTGCTGGAAGTTAGTGAAGGGGAGTTGGGTGAAGCCCCCATAATCCAGGAGGAAATGGTTAGTGACCTGCTATGCTAATTAGACATCCACAAGTCTATGGGCCCAGACAGGATGCAACCTAGAGGAAAAGAGCTTGCCAAGCCACGTTCCATCATTTACCAGTAGTCCTGGTGAAAAAAATAAAACAACTGTGAGAAGCTCCAGTTGACTGGAAGTTGGCAAATGTGATGCCCATCTTTAAGAAGGGTGGAAGGAGGATCTGGCAAACTACAGGCCTGTCAGCCTGACCTCAGTGCCAGGGAAGGTTAGGGAGCAGATCATCTTGAGTGCCATCACAAAGGTATGTGCAGGACAATCAAGGGATCAGGTCCAGCCAGCATGGGTTTATGAAAGGCAGGTCCTGCTTGACCAGCCTGATCTCCTTTGTGACAAGGTGATCCGCTCAGTAGATGAGGGAAAGGCTGTGGATGTTGTTTACCTGGACATCAGTAAAGCCTTTGACACTGTTTCCCACAGCATTCACCTGGATAAACTGGCTGCTCCTGGCCTGGATGGGTGCACTTATTGCTGGGTAGAAAACCAGCAGGAGGGCTGAGCTCAGAGAGTGGTGGTGAATGGAGTTATATCCAGTTCCTGGCAGGTCACTAATGGTGTTCCCCAGGGCTCAGTTTTGGAGACACTCCTGGTTTTAACATCTTAATTGATGATCTGGACGAGAAGATCTAGTTCACCCTCAGTCAGTTTGCAGATGACACCAAGCTGGGCAGAAGTGTTCATCTGCTGGAGGGTAGGAAGCCTCTGCAGATGGATTTAGAGAGGCTGGAGTGATGGGCTGAGGACAAGTGATGAGGTTCAATAAGGCAAAGTGACAGGCCCTGCTTGGGTAACAACATGACACAGCACTACAGGCTGAGGGAAGAATGGCTTGAGAGCTGCTCAACAGAAAGGGCCTTAGGGTTTTTAAGAGCAGCTGAACATGACCCAGAGTGTGCCCAGGTGGCCAAGAAGGCCACGGGCATCCTGACCTGTATCAGCAATAGTGTGGCCAGCAGGGTTTGTCCCCCTGTCTTTGGCACTGGTGGGGCTGCACGTGGACTACTGTGTTCAGTTCCAGGCCCCTCACTACAAGACAATGAGGTGCTGGAGAGCATGCCTGGAGAAAGGCAACGGAGCTGGTGAAGGCTCTATCAAGCATTTTATGAGGAGCAGCTCAGTTCCTTATGGGGATGTTTAGTCTGGAGAAAAGGAGGCTCAGGGGAGACCTTATTGCTCTCTGTAACTATCTGAAAGAAGGTTGTAGTGAGTTGGGGGATAGTCTCTTCTGTCATGTTTCTAGTGAAATAACAAGAGGAAATGGACTTAACTTGCACCAGGGGAGGTTCAGATTAGATATTAAAAAAAAAATTGCCACTGAAAGTGATTAAGCATTGGAAAAAGTTACCCAGGGAGGTGGTGGGGTCACCATCTCTGGCAGTGCTCAAGAGGCTTCTGTGTGTGACATTTAGGTATGTGGTTTAGGAGTCATTGTGGTGGTGCTGGGTGGACTCAATGACCTTGAAGGTATCTTCCAACCTTGATGATTCTGTGATTCATATAATCCATTTTATAGGCAAGTTTTGCAGCATATGTAACGCCCAAGTCAATAGAAGGCTGCAGAACAAGAGCTAACAAAAGATTTCCTGTGAAAAGGATGGCACTTTGAGGAAGGAAACTGTTTATTTAGTGCTGCTAGAACTTATGGTCAGAAAATAGAAAACCCCTGAAGTTCATCCATTAGCAGCTGAAGCCCTGACAGCTTTTCTACTGCTATATGAATAGTAAATCACCTGCTGTCACCATCTGGATCTCAGTTCCTGGAGGAAGCCTGCTAGCCCCAGGAGAAGGTGGGCATTCATCATGATCATCCTCTTTCTGACACTCCCTGGGCCCCTCACAGACCAGTGCTGGAGACAACTTCTGTGCATCTCTTGCCAAATGTAGTCAGAACAAGCCTCTGGAACAGCTTAAATAGCAGCAACATGAGAAGGAAGAAACATAGTTTGACAGGATCTTTATTTTCAGAGATTTGAAATGGAACAGGTTCTTCCTACCTGCCTCTTTATCAAGAAAGCCCACCACTTTCTGGGGAAGAGTTTTAAATGCAGAAATTCATTGCGTCTTTGAAACGTGATCTGTTAATGCACTCAATTTTAGGAGGAAGGAAGAAAGGCTCACATTTACAGTGCAGAACCAAAAATAACATTCTTTGCTTTCAGGATCTCACTGCCACTCCCTGTGCAATGCAGTGAGCAGCTGCAGAAGGTACCAACCACAGAATACCTTCATCTGGGCAAGGGCAGTTGTGTAAGGAAAGGTTTAGATGTGTTGTTTCACAGAAGGATTGCCACTGCCCGATAAGGAACACAGTCACAGGATACCACAGGTAGAGTGCAACTTGATTCAATTGCCCATCAGAAAGCTGGGAAAAGAAAATATCGGCCATTTGCAAACCCAAGTAGTGCAGGGGAAAGGAGGGCAAGTCACGTTCCCCTGCATTCACAGGGTTCAGATTATCTACTCATTACGCTTCCCAAAATATTGCTTCCCACAGCACTCTGCAATGCAGTCTACAAAAGTGGAAGTAATCTGGGCTGCACAGTTGACTTCAGCTCTGATAGAACACTTGGTTGTGTTATGTGTAACGCTCATGTTATTGTCAGTGCGCCAGCAAATGTCATTGCTTTTTCTGGGAATATACCATGTCAGAAAATCATTTGGGGTAGGATTTTAATTTTCCATTGGGTTCAGCAGCAGCTGAGTGCTTTCCTCACCGCATGTCAGTAGATCAGACAAGTCCATCCTTCTGCTTCCCATCAGCACATGGCACAACAGCTTCCAGTCTCAGCAGTTGCAGCTCCCCCATCCGTGAGTTAAACCAGCATTTGTGTTATGGCCTTTTTTTGCCTCTGCTATGCAGCACTATGACTTTTCAGGTTTTAACAACAGTGACAGGAGTCCTCAGCATCCTGTCACAGCATTGCACTGTGAAATGTCTTTTTGGCAACTCCAAGTTTCAGGCTGATGAGTTCAGCAGCCCAGTTCCCGTGGTGTTAGAGGTGCTGGGTCAGTACCCCACTGAGCAAATCTGAAGACCCCATTGGACCAGACTCCAGCTAAATCCAGGATGGACAGACAGACAGTCCCAGCTCCAGAAGCTAAAACCTGGAAAACCAACCCAGATGCCTGCCCACCTCACTTACCTGCTGGAATGTCCTTTGGGGAAAATTCCCTGATATGACACCCCTTTAAACACTTCACATGTCAAAGTCTCAGCTCTTTGCTCATAAAACCAGCATGGCATAGTTCCTTCACCTACACGGAGTTGTGAAATTAATTATAAATGATTTGAGTTCATTATCTGAGAGGAGCTATAGAAGTGTGACTTATTTTAATAATGCATAAGTAATAATTTATTTAACATTTCTCTGTATTCCTCACCAGGTTCCTGAACCTGACTGTGCACTTTCCTGCTCTGTCTGCAAGTTCTCTCATGAAAGCTGACAATAAGCTTCAAACTTTTTTGTTGATGGTTTTTTTTTAGGGTAATGAGATTCTGTGTCACAGTCATTAAAGTTGTGGTACCTGTTCTGTTAAAAAATAGGATATCAAGTTTAAATGGAACAGGATATGACAAGAAATTAAAAGAATCAAACAACTACTTTGTAAACACAATTTGCTAAATCCAGTAACTAGAATTAGTCTTATTTCTCCACAGTGAGTTTATGCTGTGATGTGGCACATTTGTTTCAAGGCTACCGAGTCTGGATGGAGTAAAATGGAAGTTCAAACACTGAATGCTGTGTGCTGCTCTCTCTGCAGAATCAACCTGTGTTTCAAAATGACACAAAAATACAGCAAATGTTTATTTAGACTCCATTGAACTATACAAAAGGAAAATATTTTTCCAGGAGAAAAGAAAGAAATAACAATGTGTCCTCCCTATAATCTGCATTGCAGGGATACACATCTGAGGTGAGGCAGGCAAATATTCGGAGGCTGAGGCTGGTGAAAGCTGGTGGGCTTTGCCAAGTCAAGCACAGAAAGTCCTGAGTCAGCCTCGCCTCCAAAATCAGGCAACTGTAAATAGAAAGCTCTTTGGATCTATGATATTCTCGGTATTCTGGAGCTTTCTGTCTCTGTAACAGCAAGAAACATCCTGTAGATTTGGTTTCAAATGAAATCTGAGTTTGTTTTCTAGCTGAGGGCAAATGACAGCCCCTGGGGAACACCAAGATACCATTGGGTTTGTGGGGACTATGGCTTGCTGTGCCAGGCACAAGTGTAGGAGGGACTGGTGGCCATCTAGGCTTTAAATCCAGGTAAGGAGAAGCGTGTGTACCATTCCTTGGGTTTAGCCTTCCCAGGGTTTAGGCTTCCTCATGAAGATGCACTCACTAGGGGTGTTTGTATCTCCATGACTTTTGCTTGGCAGCACCCGCAAGAGCCAAGAAGCTGCAGGTTTCAAGGGAAGCAGTACCAGAGTCCAAGAAAGAAACAATGATAAGAGGTTTCTGTTACTGGGAGACAATTATTCAAACTGCTTCTTGCAGGGAGGGTATCT
Organism: Corvus kubaryi; assembly: GCF_017639235.1. NCBI lineage: Eukaryota > Metazoa > Chordata > Aves > Passeriformes > Corvidae > Corvus > Corvus kubaryi. Next base: position 19,459,338 of record NW_024582054.1, read on the forward strand.
CGTTATCCTCTGTCAAAGACTTTGAAGCAGAAAGACACCTTACTTGGGCTTCAGCTTCCCCATTAATGGGGTTAAACAGGGAAAAGGAACAAGGAGAGGAGGATAAAGGAGCACAGCCAAACTTCATGAGGTTACTCCAGTTGGTGCGAGAAGCTGTCCAAAGAAATCACTTATTGAGGTTGATGTAATAATGTAACAGGAGCTGTTAAAAAAATGATTGTGTTACAAACATCTTGTGCGAAAGGATAATGCTTTTGAAAATATTTTCTAAGCTTATAAACTGTTCAGAGCACAACTGCAGTGCTGGAAATAGGAAAAGCAAACCACTGACTGGAGAACTGAAGGTCGCACTGGAACTCATTGGGAAGTAATTTTAATTTATTTACTAGTAGGAACAAAGTGAGAGACAGTGTTCTGTGCAGCTTTTGACTGTGGAGGGATTTTTCTTCTGCTGGACTCAGGGAAGGCATCATTTCTGTCATTAAATCTCCAGTTTAGACATATGGACTTGCTGCTTCTGCCTTTTAGCCTTTCTCCCAAAAGGACTGCAACCACCTTTCTCTGTTTCTATGCTCTTCCTTACCTTCACCCACAACAGGGACCTCTTACACAGCTCAGGAAGCACCATGGTGTATTACTCAAGGGGTATAGCCTTTCACAGCTGGCGCCTGAGTAGCAACCTCAGGACAAAAAAAGAATAATAACTATAAAAACCCAAAACCAACCAAACAAAAAAAGCAGAAACAGCCTAGGAAAAAAAAAATGCAGCAAAAAAGAAAATAGCAGCTGTTGCCTTAAGAGTATTTTTCTTTCATGTAAGTGTAATCAGAGCTGCAACACCGTGTTCCCTGGCAGCCTCCGGACACTGGTAACTAAACCCGGCGTATAACCCTGCCATTGGTTCTGCCAGGGATGGCAGAGGGCTAAGCAAGGGTCAAAAGTTTATGAGAGGCTGTGTCTGTGCTGACACGTGGAGGGGAGCATGTTCCCGCAGCACACACGGCTCTCCATGCGCTCGAAAGGTCACTGCAGCCGCCAGGCTGAGCGCAGCGCGGCGGGGAAGAGACTGGGCGGGAGCTGCACCGGGAAGGGGGAGCAGGAAAGTGGCATGCGGGGGGACCAGAGGGGGCTTCTGTGGGAAAGGGGCTGGTGGGAGACGGGAAGACATGGAGGTGGGACACGGAGAGACAGAGAGGTAATAATGGCAGAGGAGACTCACAGCCTGGGCTGACAATAGACTGGTCTCACACAGGCAGATGTTATGCTTGGCAGGGCTGAGGAGGGGACTTGTTCGGTTTCCCAAGACTGGGAAAAGGTCAGTAGGACAGAGATCATCCTACTAACAATGTTTCTTAAGTAATTGTTTCCTGTCTGCAACCATTTTGGAAAGGAATAAAGAGAGCATGATGCAGGGAAGCAAGCTGCACAGTATCTGCTGTACCATGAGGAAGGAACCACTGCTCTCTGCTGCTTTTGTGTCCAGAAACACCCCACACCAAACAGAGAACCTGTTCAAATGCTAAGACAAACCCGGGCAGCTGGGCCTCGGCTGTCTGCAGTAACCCACAGGCTGTGACCTCCAGAAAGTATTCCAGCTGTGCCAGACACTCTCTTCACACATAAAAACCTGGCAATAAAAGCTTTGACACCAACGATTGCAATGGTGAGATGAAGACAAGATGCATTTGGGAAGGCATCCCCCTCTCCTGTAAAGAGACAATACAGAAATGCCCAGTTTTATCCCACCCTTGGTTTTTGTACTTCCTTACCTCCAAGCAAATGCAGTGCAAGCTAGAAGTGCCAGCCCATGACACTGACATCACCTTTTCTTTGTGCATTGTCTTAAGTATACGAGACTTGCAGAAGAATCAAAGTCTTCACTATGTTGAAATGAATTTCAGTCTCATCTTTGGCTTCATTTCCTGTGGTATTAAATAAATCTTCCTACTAATACCAGAGGAGCAATGGAAGGCAGAATCTGCATTATCTGTATCTAAGAGAAGAAAAGGAAGATTAGTTATCGACCTGATTGATCTCAGTGTTATTGTTTCATAGCTAGCAGGCTCCATCAGCACATAATTGCCTCCAGCATGGAAGAGCCCTTGACTCAGCTGAGACTGGTACTCCCTGTGCCAGGTACGGACTGCCTACGAGACAGTCCTTGTCCTCATGAGTCATCTAAGTGGATAAAACAGTTCAGAAAGGCAGGGAACAAGCAGATCCCTGAGCACTAGTACTAGACAGACCGTATTTCCCAAGGATATTTTTTCCTAACATGACTGGTTTTTTGTCACCTTCTACAAGGTGGCCTTGTAGACAAAAGGGCATCCACATTGTATAAAGCCATTACAAAGAAAAAACCTCTAAAAAGGCTGACAGCTTACTGCATGAAAACCAAAAGCAGTCTTTGCAGAGCAGGACAGAACAGAAGGCAGAGTGCTAAACTCCTTCAGTTACAGATCACTAAATTTGAAGGAAAAATTAAGAAAAAAAAAGCCAACAAAACACAAACTCCAAATCCTCCTCAGCTCTGAAGAAAACTATCACCCATTGAAAACTGATATTTTAATCTTTACTTTGTCCAAGTCCAGGACAATAATTTTGGAGTTGCTGAAAGTACAGTAAATAAAATACCAGATGAAGACAAAAGCACTGGAAGTTGGTGATAACTAAATTCACTCTTAGTCATTTCTATGGGCTTCCTTTGCTGAAATGATGTAGGCTGCACCTAGAAAAAGAACCATTTCCATGAGAATTTGTAATTGTAATTTGTTATAAATATATCATAATATTTACAAATACAAAAAATATAATTTGTTATAAATACTCCATACTAGGCTCTCCAGCACTTAGTAACAAACACCAATCTGTTATGTACCACAGCCTAATGTTTGTAAATGTGTTATCACTAATTATCACTTTTCGGTGCTAGATATTTCAGTTTTGGGATCAAGTGGGGTATTTAAATGATTCTTGAGTACCACGGTGAGGAGCACTGTACAAATGCTTGTGATCAGATCAGGGATCTCAATGAAAGAAGAGAGAAAGAAAGGTCTTTGGCTTAATTACAGTGGCACTAAGCAGCCCCTGCAGTGTGGGGCTGGAGAGCAAGGACAGGCTTTAGCACCTACCAGCAATGCTGCTCAGTGTCTGCAAGGGCAAACGCAGCGGGGTGGGATTAATGGTGACACCCCGGAGCCAGGAACCCGTGTCACACCCACACAGCCCAAAAAGCCCCCTGGGGTCTCCCACACCTGCAGCATTCATGGTGACAGGGTAAAATATAAGATACACCACCATGAGTGCACAGTAAATTTTCTTGGCCACTGTTAAATATCTAATCCCAAGATCTGCTTTCTGACAGTTTTACACTAGGCAGGTCCCTTTCTTTTCATGAGACCATTCTGAGGTTTTTGCATATGAGGACAATTAAATATCACTCTCTGTACCTTGTAATGACCAGGGGTGCAGCCTGTAGTTCACAGACCCCATGATACTGAAGTCTCAGAGACCTTCTGCATACCTCAATTTCTCTACCTGTGAAACAGAGCTGAATATATTTGTGTCCATTTGGAAATTTAATGTCTCTAAACTGAAAGTACTTGGAGATTTTTCAAGCAAGCCTTACAAGTGTGAAATTTTTGAAAAATCAAATTTAAAAAAAAGTAAAATAAAGTAAAATCAAATCCTCAGCTTCCTTTTGTCAGCATGTCAAGTTTAATCATGAAGCATCAGCAGCATTTTACCATACTTACATAACAATGTGTTTATTAATTTATCCAGCAGGCTAACTCATGTTCCCATTGAGGAATATATAATCCTTAGCTATTATTTAGAACCTTTCATCCACAGATGTCAAAATACTTTACAAATGCTGCAGTGCCTTTTGTCAATGCATAACTTTTATTAACATCAGTGGAAAAAGGATTAAGCCAAACATGTTTCCTTGAAATAAATATTTATTAAGAAATTACCTTGTTTGTTCCACCTCACTGTCTTTCAAACGTGAGTGTCATCATAGCATTCACTGTTTACCCAGGGGCAGTGACTCATCCCTGCTCCGAAGGCGCTCTCAGAGGCCAGCAGTCATCTTTGTCAGAGCGCAGGGAGCACTGGAGGAGTGACTGTATCCCGCTGCCCATCTCCACTGACCGCAGCCTGCACAGCAAACAAAGGCACAGACGTAAATTAATCACACAATTGCATTAGTGCCCTCTGAACCAGCACACTCAGCTAGTCCTCCTCTGAACTCTGCTGCACTGAAAAGACCTTCAGCTGGATTATGCTTAAGCAAAAGCATTAGCATTGAGTGCAAAGCAGCACCCTGTTCCCTCCCACACGGACTCTCGTTAACCTAACATTGCCGCAGAGCCTTTGCTGTGCTGGCAGCGCCTCTGAATGCTGGGATGTGAAATAGTTTGGGGTTCGTATGCCTTCTTTTAGATCAGTATCTGACAGCCAGCAGGCAGCCCAGTGGCTGAGAGGACATGTCAGTGGTGAGCAGCTAACCCAGCAGCACGAATCCCCTCCCCCAGAGCATCACCGCTCTGCAATCGCTTGGTGCTGCTATTTCTGCCCAGCAGGTGAAAATACACCTCACAGCCAGCCTCATGTAGCCCAGATGATTATCCTCTTGCCCTGCCTTGGTGTCAGGATGAGGGCAGCAGGCCCTTAGGTACTCTGTTGGGTAGCCATAGATGGGCTCTGCTGAGGTGCACTGGGACTCTGAAACACCTCCCAACAGGATTACTGCTAGACAGTAGGTTGAGGAGGGGAATACTCCAAGGCAGAAATGTCAAGAAGGGGTGATAGAAATCTGATTTTCACCCCTGAAAGGCATTTCTCTGTAACCTAAGATTAATGTCAATACAAACCCGGTATTCAGAGCTCAGCACCCACTTTGGACTTTAACATCTGAGCCATCCTTTTCAGAATAGGCAATGGACTTGTTCTCTTAAAGCATAGACAATACTAAAATTGTTGTTACAATCTCTAGAAAATGTGGATGATTTTTCCCCATTCTTCACTCAGCAACACTGCTGGTTTGAAATTAAATCAATCTAAATTTTATCCTGCCCTCAGGACAGCAGTTAGCTGTACTAGCTATGCCAGGCAGTGGATGCATGGTTCATGGGGATTAAACTGAAGAGATTCCCATTTCTAATCCAAGTGCAGAAGTGAGATAAGCATGGAGATGTACAGCCATGTACCAAGGAAGCTATTTTAGGCATGGGCAGTAGCAGAACATCAAAAACCTCAGTACCAAGAGCTTAGGGGCTTGTGACTTCTGAGTGTGCAGGACACAGGCAACGGTCATGGGGCTACTGAACGTGAATGCTGCTGTCATTGTGAGAATATGGGCTGGGTCACTGCACTGCAGCTCAGTAATGCAGACTCGAGGAATTCAGCTCAGGTGTGAAGCATGGGGTTGTCTCTTTGAGCCATACTGAATCACAGAAATTGCTGTGTAGACTTACTTGATGCAGCAAGAACTCTGTTTAATGATAGATTTTTTGCAACATCTCTACTGTGAAGGGAAGACTGATCTCTTAAGCCCTCATGTCACAGGGGTGCCTGGTGTCTGTCACAGCAGAATGAGATTTAATTCAATTCTAAAATTTTCTTTCCACTGCAGATGTTGAAGGTGCAATATAGAAAGTGCAACACAAGTCAACAGTCTGTTACTCAAATGCTTTTGATCCCCATTTCAATGCAGTTTCAGCCTACATCAATATTGACCTAAGAAAGGTGGTTTATTTCAGCAACAGGTTTATCTGTTTATTAATAGATAAACTGACAACCGAGGCAAGAAAATATAACTCCAGCAAGACCAACATAGTTGATTTTACTTGTGATATTCAGTGTTGCCTTTGAAAGATTTTAAAGCAGTGTAACTGGGCCTCTGGAGCTTGCCAGCTCTTATTAACCTGGATCAGCAGGAAGGCAGGCAGGCAGAACTAAGAGGCCCTCATGATTCAACGTGACAGAATCTGACCTCTGTGTTTGCCTCCTGTGCAAATTCATGCAGAGCAAACTAATGCTTAAATGCTGCATCTCTATTAGAGACATGGAATTCCAAACACAGCCAATTCTCCCTGAGCTGCTCCCAGAGCCCAAATCCCAGAGTGGGACGATGCAAGCCAAAAATGCAAACCCCACCCGGGCCAGGCACCCTGGGTCTGTAGGAAACTTGTGGTCAATGGGCACTGATTGATTCCACCAGGAAAGCCTGTATGGATCTGGAAGCAAGAGGAATTTCATATGCTGCCCACAGCGCTGTGGGCGAGAAGCTGCTACCCTGCCCAGGCCAGAAAGGGCTGTAGCTACAAGACAGCAGAGATGGGCACACATGGGGTGCCAGAGGCTTTTGTGAAGGGCACAGGGTACAGAAGGGAGGGTGGAGGAGGGATGAAGAGGGCTGCAGCACTGTCTCCTCGCCTCCTTGCTTTGCCGGGAGGGCAGAGGGACACGCACAGGGAAGCACCCGACAGCGTCCCCACCATCCTGCAAGGGGCCCAGAGGAGTTGCCTGCAATGGCTGGTGCCTAGAAAGGAGGAATATTTTGGCACCGTGACTTAATCAGAAGGGCCAATGGCACAGGCTGTCTCCACTCCCGCTGCAGCGAGTGGCACCCGGCGCTGTGGGGCTGGCAGCCGCTGATGCAAGGAGAGGCAGCAAGCAGCCAGCAGCACCGGAACGGGAGCCCTGCCGGTCCTGGCGTCTCTCCAGAGAGAAGCGAAGCAAAACAAAAGAAAAAGTGACTCCCTGTGATTCAGTCTTTGACTTGTCCTAAAATAAACAATTCTCTAAGGCTCACAAATCACACATTAGAAAAGCCCCCGCCAACCAAAAAAGCATATATTCGTCTCCCTTGAATGCTCCACTATGCTTTCAACAACTAAAACCTGGAATAAATTTTCACTGCTTTTCTTTTGTGAACAGTAAATCCCTTCCTAAAATATGTATAAACTCAGAATGGGCAGCACTTTTTAGAAAAGAGTTTAAAAAAAAAATTATTAATGTTTTTTTTTGCATTGTATTTCATATGACATTATCATATTAAATTCAGTCCCATATGAAACTGTGGCATTTCATACTTACCTCGAGGGTGTTCCTGCTTATTTTAAATCAACACACTGTTTTATAGGTTTTAATGTTAAAGTGGGAGCTAAGGTTTGCTTTGATCTACTGACTTTTCTGACTGAGCACATTAATGCTCCAGACTGACCTGAAGATTAAGAAATAATATGTAATTCTATTCCTGGAACTGTGAAACATCTTTGCTCTTTGCACAACTTTTAATTTTTTACACAGAAAGGCATAAACCTATATTTTTTTCCAAATCACCATTGTTTCTGCTATATATATTTTATTACTAAACATGCCAGAGAGATATAAACAGAGAGAAAAAAATCTTGTTTGTCTTTAATTAAGAACATTTTTTGAAGCACTTATACAATGGTAATGTCAAAGGTTTCACACTTGTACTTGATGATAGCAGATGTTGTACAAATAACAAGGTAGAATCAACCCCTGTAGAGAAAGAAGATTTTAAAAATAGGGCTTATTAAGAAGCAGGAGGGACATGGAGTTGTTTTTGAAACTGGGGCCTTTCCATTTTCCAATATGCCCCATTTTTTCCATCCCTAAGGGTGTGACTGTAGCTCCCAATCAGCTCAGGTTTTGGGGAGAATTAACACCTGCACCGGGAGCCTCTGCAAAGGCAGGAATATGTGCAGAAAACTTGCACAGTCACAGCTGAAAAATGGGACAAGCTGGGTAATATATTCACCATCTGTGGTACAAATAGAAAACACTGAAGACCACATCTAAATTTTCTGCCTGAAAATGACCGTGGGTGAGCATTTGGCTCACGTTTAAATGCAGAACCATGAGCTTTATCCTCCTCCTCCTCCTCCTACTCCTCCTCCTCCTCCTACTCCTCCTCCTCCTTCTCCTCCTCCTTCTCCTTCTCCTTCTCCTTCTCCTTCTCCTTCTCCTTCTCCT
>NW_024582054.1:19467354-19518892 GCF_017639235.1 Corvus kubaryi
CTCCTTCTCCTTCTCCTTCTCCTTCTCCTTCTCCTTCTCCTTCTCCTTCTCCTTCTCCTTCTCCCTCCCCTCCTCCTCCTCCTTCTCCTCCGGTAAAAGCTATCAGCTGGTGCTGCCAGTTATCTGTGCTGCCCACATCCCAGTCAGTGGCCTCCATGTTATCAGGCTGTCCTTCGTTTTTCACCATGTGCTTGCATTTCACCCCTCCTGCCTGGTGCCTGGGACGTGGTGCCAGTGGGCCGGAGCACCTGCACAGAGCCAGTGGACAAAACATGGGGCCTCTGGGACACCAAGGAACATCCTCTAAAGCATGGCGACACTGGGTCCCTGAATTTGGGCAATGATTGCCACACTGTCTTGAAACAGCTGTGCAATTTCTGGCTCTTTCTTATCCAGATGCCACATTTTATCCAGAGATGGCTGCAGCTTGATTCCGGATGGGCTGAATCCCAGCACCTCACACAGACAAGCATCTGCCTAACCCTTCTTTCTCATTTAATTGCAAGCCCTCCACAAATGGGCTGAACCCTACAAACAGTGACTGCATTGGAAAGGAGCGGTGAGTACTCAGTGGATCCTTGGCTCAGGCACAGCACCTACATCTCTGAGTTGGTATCTCCATGCGAAAATCAGAGTCTCCAGTTTCCACAGAGACAATTGTCAAAAATACTTGTTTATTGATTATTCTCTTATTTGCCTGATATTCCTTGTAATTATGTCATGCTATTCTTATTTATTTCATTTTGTTTTCGTTGTAAGTGTAATTAGCAGCAAAGCTGCTAGCAACACCTTAATGTTTCTGTGGATATTGGAAAGAATAAAATGGTCTTAATTTTTAAAGAAATCCTGGCAGCACTGATGTATCTGCTACTACAGATGGCAATATATGTAACTTGCCAAGAGAGCATGAGTAACTTAATTTTTTTAAATTAGTAATTCTAGCATGGGTCAGAGCTGTCATGCCTGACTGACAGATTGTAGCCCATTGCTTTCCATCAGAGGACAAGGCTGGGTTTCTGATGTTTATAGGGGACACTACTTTATGTCTGTCCAAACCTTTTCATATCTGAGCTTCAAACCAGCCAGTCTGCAAGAGCAGTCCAGGGTTAGGATATCCAAGTACTCTGCACACAAGGTAAAAAATGGGAGTAGGGCTAGAGAATCTAGTCTGGGATGATCAAGCAAATATTTCAGACCCGGTAGCATCTGTATATGGAGCTATACCACAAACGCAAATAACTTCAAAATGAATTACAGATCTTTGCATAATAATTGCATTTTCACAGAGATGAATAAGGGCAGGTTTTCCAATGATAACTTTTGTTGTGGTTTCACCCCAGCTGGCAACCAAGCCCCACAGAGACACTCACTCACTCCCCCCACTAGCAGGACTGGGGAGAGAATTGGAAGGATAAAAGCTGGAAAACTCATGGGTTGAGATACAGACAGTTTAATCGTTTAAAAGCCACACACACAAGCAAAGCAAAACAAGGAATGAATTCACTGCTTTCCATGGGCAGGCAGGTGTTCATCCATCTCCAGGAGAGCAGGGCCCTGTCACATGTAATGGTGACTTGGGAAGACAAACTCCATCATTCCAAATGTTCCCCACCCTTCCTCCTTCTTCCTTCTTCTCCTCACTTTATACACTGAGCGTGGTGCCATATGGTCTTTGATCAGTTTGGGTCACCTGTCCTGGCTGCATCTCCTCCCAATCTCCACACACCCCCAATTTCCTCACCAGCGTGGCAGTAGGAAAGCAGAAAAGGCCTTGGCCTTTAACTCTATGCCAGCCAAACCCAGCACATTCCACCCCTTATTCCAAACCATTTACATCCTGTTCAGGTCCCACACTGTTCAACACAACTTCATTAACCACCCCCACCCTTGCCATTCTTTGATAATTGACAACTTTGACAACTTTTTAGCAGCTCCCATAAGATTATTGTGAATTTCCTCAACAGAGGATGAAGTCAGGTGGAGACACCAATCATAACTGATATTCTTTAGAACATCTTTTCTCAATCAAGCTGTTATGCTGAATGGAATCCAGCTGTTATTACGGACACCAGACAACCATCGCTGAGGATATTCAATTACTCCCTTGAGTAATTGAATTGCTCCCAGTTACCTGCTTGGAGCAACATCTGCTTCCTCAGACACAAAGGCACATACGACACACTAGTGGCTTCAGGAAAGCACTTGGGGTCCCTTGTTTCACTAGGAGTGTATTTAAGCCTGTAGTTTTTGTCTGCAAATAGCAGCCACTGCCTTTTCAGACGTGCTCTGAGCTATACACCATGGGGAACACTGGTGTCTTCAGGCAGATTCAGCAGCCCTTTTGTGCCCTGAGTTGATTGGTTGTGCAGCCAGTCATGGTAAGAAGCATTCCTATGTACGTGCCCACAGAGTTCCAGTGTTTTCTGATGTTGGCTATTGAAGGTTGCCATAATCCAGATGGATGAGGACGTAGAGATCAAGTTCCTCCTGTAAACTCTGTATTTCCTTGATTTTTGCCTGCCTAAAATCAAAATCCTTCTGTTCTCCTAATTGAAGGAGTGTATTTTGGCAGGGAATATAAATTGCATTTTTGTCTTTGGTTGGACAGTCTTAAAATAACTGTCAGCCTTCGTTCTTTCAGAGACTGGATAGTGTGGGTATTTATAGCAAAACTGGTTTGATGGGTTAAGACTGAAAAATTAGAATCTATATTACATTTCAAAATATTACTGTGCAATTCTGAGATGCTGCCATGGAGACTGCATCATTACTCTGCTTTACATGCGCATTCAGTCACTAGGTCTCCTCAGGCTTTCAGAGCAATTCCACCACAACCCTCTTCCAGCTTCCAACCATGAAGCTTCAATTCCTTCCTCAATGTAAAATAGTCAACAGAGCCATTGCAGTAGCCCAACATTAGCTCTCCAATGGCTCCCCATCTTTGTTCTTCCCCTGCTCTGAATCTGGAGGTCATGATCAGAAAAATACCAACTTCCTTTCATCACCTCCAGAGCACAAAACAAGGGCTGGCAGCAGGGTGCTGCACAGCAAGTCACACATGCTGCCTAGAGAGGCAAATGCATGCGGTCTGAGGACAGCAGGAGCACCCTTTTCTGTATTTTCCAATCTCGCCACTATTTCGCCACAGTTTCCAGACTGAAATTTTGCAGTTGTCTGGAAATAACTTCCTGTAATAAGGGCAGGTACAATCTTTGTTACCTATTTGAACAATATTCACCCTTGATTTCTGGTGAGGTCTTACACACCATCAAACAAAGAGTAAGACATAACATAAAAGCATACAACCTAGAAGTTACTGAACTTCAAAACTATACAATAATCTAAATCATTAGATTATTGTATAGTTTTGTAGTTCAGTAACTTCTAATCTAATCAATTAGGGATTATGGCTCTAATACTGCTGGCAACCTCAATAGTGATTAGGTTAATCACCTACAGCTGACTATCTCAATGAGTTTCCCAAGCTATTTATTTCTGAAAGGTGCCATTTTAACTCAGTTTTCACAAAATTTATTTTCCGCAGTGGTTTAGCATCACGGTTTAAGAAGTTAGTGCAAATCTCTAAATGCCTGTGGATAGCCATGAAGCTTTTGGTTTTATACCTGCCATTTGAATATTTTTGTAGAGGACTATAACTGCCTAAATCAGTGGAAATGGCCTGGCACACCCTGCAATATGCTCATGCTTCCCACCCTCACTACTGGGCTGTCTCTGAAGCACTCAGCTGTGCATCAGCTCTCAACAGCCCAACGTGAGTTTCTGATGCAATGGCAGTGGAGGTGCCCTGTAAGAAAACCCTTTCCTCGAGCCGGCACAAAAACAATTTGCTATTAAATGAAGATGCTTCAGAGCATGGGTCACTTGCCTAACTGCAGGTAGCAGAGAGAATTTGATAACTGCACCAGTTGTTGCCTGAGCATCCAATATACATCTCTGTGGTGGGGAGAGGCAATGCTGTGTCAGTTGCTCTCAAGCTGTGTCACATCATGTCATGCAGCACACACTGATGTGACCTGGTGCAGTAGGTAATAAGATCTGTGCCAAGCTACTGAATAGAAGGAGATTATTTTAACATGTTGAACACTGCTGTCATGTTGGGCACGTTTCTAAATGCTTTTGTCGTCAAACAAAGCATTGTCTATATGTATGGTTTTTTCCACAAAAAAAGAAAAGCAGCTGGCAATTACTGCCATGGCACTGGAGATTATCACCTGCCCTTAGGGGGTTAGTTGTCCAAATGCCAGTATTTATGGTTTTGTCTGGAACCCCTAGATTAGAACTGTGCCACCAAGAGAGACCTCATGAATCATCACAAGTGAAGAACAAGGCATTCAGAGCTGCAATGAGCAATCTCATTATGGTATCTTCTTTCTTCACTCCTAGCCTATGGATCTGTAGGGGACATGAGACAGAAATCCTAGGGTGTTCAACTGCATTTTGTCCATGAAAATCCCAAAGGAGCCATCTGCTACAGCACAGCTAGGAGATGGAAACTCTTGCTGTTTGGGTGTGTCTTGCACATATGTTGCTTTTGAACTAGGACTGCAGAACAAGCACCTGTAATATGCTTGAAAAGGGAAATTATGAAAATGTGGAATGATGTCCTATTTGTATGTTGCCACCTTCTTCAGTATAGCAATCTGGAGTTCAATATATATATAGTATAGTTCAACATATATTGTATAGTTCAATTCTGGAGGACAGAATACCTGGCCTTCCAGCTTTTGGGGATGTTGTTCCTCTGCTGCACCACAGTTGCTTTGCGTATGCAGCATCGCACTGGCATGGAACTTAATTGTCCCACTGCAATGGGATTTAATAAACATTTTCAGTAACCATCCACATACCTTCAGTATCATTAACAAAACCAATACCTGAGAAAAAATTTACTTCTAGCTCCTTCTTGGCAGAAAGAGGAGCATGCTGGGTAGTATTCAGAGCATGAATACAGTGTGGTCACGTTCCAAATGCAACCACATGCACCCCAACATGCTCAATGTGCAGTGTAGTTTTCATTTTTTTTGGCTTTTTACACAAACAGAAAAAACCTGAGCCTCTCCTGTGCCCAAACACACATGAGAAAAAGAACAAATTCTGCTTAGATGAACTGCATTGACATGACATTGTTGTCAGCCCCATAACTCTGGGGACTGGGGGGGGATTCCTCACTTGCACTTTTTGTCTAGCATTTACTAGACATTCTTAGCACTTTAGACAGTTCAGAGACTCAGCAAATTTCACAAGATATAGGCTCCAGAGCATCTGGGAGGAAATCCACCAAGAAAACTCTGGCCCAACATCTCCTAGCTGACGAGATGCATGAATTTGTTGTGAAACCCCAGAGGCCAGAGTAGGAGGACATCAAAGTGGACAGTGCTGCTTCAGTGCTGACCCAACAGCACAAGCCCTGATGCAAATCTAATCAAATCAACTCAAGGAAAATACATATCTCTTTATAGAAGGTACAAGGTCTATCCCACATTCTGAAGATCAGTCACTGTCTGCAGACATGTCCAGAAATTATGCCTATTTACTTAGGCAGAAGACTGATTGTGGAATCATTGGGACACAGCATTACTACTGATAAGTATCAAAAGAATTTGCATCCTAGATATGTCATTGCTAAAAAAATGTATCCCTGTTATTTCCTTTAATGCCATCTTGCAGATGGACACAGCTGATAGCTGATAGCTTCTCTTGGACTGTGCTGCAAGGTCAGGGAAATCACCAAGCGCAAGGAGCTCAGGACGTGACACCTTTCTTGATTTCCTGCTCAAAATAAAGCTCTAGGGCATCTAAGAGCTCCTGCTCCTGCTAAGCTTTTGCTACTGTTGTCAGTCTAAAAAATCTCTTTGTAGCCTTGAATTATGATCAAGAAAAAAGTACTGCCTAAAGCTGCAGCTTTGTGATGATGGGTACTGGTGCTGTACAGAAGTGCTTTCCACATACTTCAAGAAATACACATAACTCACCTTCTCTTCTGGGCAAGGTATAAAGAACATTCAATATTTATTGCTGGAACTTCCATCTACATCAGTGCCTTTTTCCACCAGGAGCATCATACTTCAACTGTGTTGCAAAGGGAAGAGGAAGCTTTTGTGTAGCAGCCGTGAACTGCCCAACATATGCACATTACTGTGCATGTTTCATGGATTCAGAATGAGCAAGACATTTTCTCCATGACTTCAAACATCAGGAAAACTGTTCAAAATTTTCTGCTGATAAAGAAAACCTCTGTGAAGTATACATGCAAGCTGGTATGACTTCTCCAGGTTAGCACATCATGCTCAGTGTCCCTTTAGAGCACAGCAAAACAACAGTCCCCACTGCCAACCTCTTCACCTCCTAGAGAACAGCACAGCTGAAAGATGACTGCAGCCAGCTACCAGTGCAGCTAACTCCTCTCCAGGTTAGCACATCATGCTCAGTGTCCCTTTAGAGCACAGCAAAACAACAGTCCCCACTGCCAACCTCTTCACCTCCTAGAGAACAGCACAGCTGAAAGATGACTGCAGCCAGCTACCAGTGCAGCTAACTCCTTTCTTATTCCTTCTTTCATGGATAGTTTCCCTTAAAACAGCACAGGGAGGATTTTACAATTGATCATCCTCATGAGACAGTCTTTGAAAGAGGAACAATATTTTTCTTAATGTGATTGTATAACATGACTTGAATATTTTTGACAGTGAAATAAGCTTACCTAATAAAGTGGGTGCTGTGTTGACTCTTCTTTCCTCTTTCCTCAAAGGTAGGAGTATGCACAGTACAGAGAGAAGGTATTTGCTGCTCTTCTTGGTTTTCAGAAATACAGTGCTTAAAAAGACCTATCCACTCATGTAGTCTTGTTTGTCTCCACCTACAGATAACTACACCATACCAGCTTATTCAGTGCTGCAAGGATGGCAGGCAAAGCAAGATCAAAGAAATTAATTCAGCCTCTTCAGCTTTCAGGGTGAAGTCTGATACCTGGTAGAATTCATTCCTTGCCAGCAGGACTCACATGTAGAAATGTGCATGTGAAACAGAGGCTTACTGGGGCATTAGAGTTCCTGGGCAATGCCCATGGCCATCAAATTACTGCCAAAAAGCACTAACCACCAAGTTTCTATGCTGTTTAGCTCTCTATCCTGGAACAAGGGTGCAGGCATGAAGACCTCAGTTAATGCCAGTTTTTCCCTAGTTTCTTTCCGTACGTATTTGACAAGTCATTTTGATGTCATCTAGTCAAGTAGCAGTCAGTAATAACTGACTTTGAAGAACTTAGACACACAGCCTAGCTTTCATAATCCTACCATAGTTTCTGATTTGCTAAAGGAAGCTTATGCAGAGGTGGTTTCAGGCATACTTTTAAATATTCTAAACATTTTTATCGATGATTCATCCCATTTGCCTTGGAAAGTTGTTTTTTTTTTTTTTGCCAGAGGGCATGGTTTTAAGTTTGTTACATTATTCATCTGCAACGTCAGTTGACAGTGCTCCCAGCCAGGTAAAGCATGAGAACTAACTGGCACATGAACTGTAATGCTTAAGCAGGATCATTTCAGTATGGGAAGATTCAGACATGACATAAGGAGTAAAGAGTATGTCTGAGAGTTCCTTACTTACAAGGACTTTAGTGACAGTCTCAGCATGTCCCATCTCTCAAGAAAAAAATAAATTTTTTGTGTTTGTCTAGAATTAATTTCCTGACCTGTCACTCAGTAACTATTCCTGGTTCCACGACACTTTAGCATGACAAACACACCAGAACACGTGATTTTTGAGGTGTACAGCTCTGGCTAGATGTTAAGCACTGCATAAGAACTTTCTGAGAGACAAAGCTTTGGTCCAGGCACCAGAGAGCACATACATCTTCATGAAATATAGAATCAGTATTTGGGTTTCCCAGCTGATCTGTTACAATCAGAGTTTGTATTTCTCCTAGAAATCCAGATGGACATCCAGATGAGGAATTAAGTCAATTCAGACCATGTTTACTGCCTACAATTCCAAAGAATGAAAATTATACAGGGTGATATTAAATTTTCTTTCTCTTCCCTAGTACCATAAAAAGTGGTGCTCCCTGAAGGAAACAAGGGAAAAGCATCAGTCCTGTTTGACTGAGAGGTCAACAGTCTCTCTGTCACTGGGCAGTAACACGACAGGAGAGTAAGTCCTTCAGAATCAGGGTCAGGAACAACAACACAAACCTGGAACCCTCCTAATTTCTTAACCTGACTCACCCCTACAGCTTCAGGCATGGTTCACGTAGGACTGCTTTCCTTGCCCTTGATAAGTCAGAATAATTTCACAAGATGGCCCTATGAAGCTTCTTTGATTTTTCTTTTACCATACCTTCATCAGGGCCCACCCTCATGGTCTGTAGCATGAATAGCACTTCTACTGTATCTGAAGCACTGGATTCGGTTGCTTAAACATCTACAGACCTTGGGAAACAAGGACTATGTCTATGGAGTCAAATGGAGGCCAGGCAGCATGTCCTAGGAAATGTAAAATGGTATTAGAAATCTAAGTCTAGAGTGTTGAATCCTGCCCATAGACACATAGATATCAACAAGGTACTTGCTGTAAAACTTCCTCTACTTCCTCTATTTATCCATGACAGTTAAGCTGCACCACTTCTTCGGAAACAGTTAAAGCTTGAAAAGACAAGACCCCAAGGGGAAAGAGTCTTCGAATAGATAAAAAATTTATAGGTTAAATAAATGCCCTGACAGTGCTCCCTAACTTATTTGAATTTATGCATATGTCATATCCATACTATGGCAATTATAGGAACACATAACAGAATAACAAGGCTGAAATCGACACAGGAGTACTTTTCACTAAAATGCTGAGAATTCTTTTATACCTGTTTTTTGACAAGGTTTTTTGTGGGGTTTATTTGTGCTGTGTTGGTTTTTTTTTTAAGAAAAGGGAAAAATATCAACACAGCAGAGTCATCAGAGAGGATAAAATAAAGCTGAAGGTGAGATCAAGTGGTTATGGCATGAGTTGGTGTGTGAGACAAGCCTGTCTCAGGTGTGGTGCTAGCAAAGATGAGAAATGATACACAAGTACAGTGAAGGGATTTTTTTTTTAATAACAGGATAAAAACATAAGTGATAATAGAGGTAACAGTCACTAAGAGGACTATTCTCAAAGTTAAACTTGCATAACTTAGCTGAGAATTTGGCCCTTGATCTGGATCTATTTGAATGAAATATTGTCAAGTTCTAATTTTATCTTCAGTCCTGTGACTGTAACTGACATTAATTTCCAGTCATCTGTAGAGGAAGAAATCTTGCACCAGACATACTCTGCAGTACAGCAACACACAGCAACAACTCACCTACTGCCAGTCGTACAATCACTGGGAAAATCACCTGTCTGAATGTTGATTTTTTCATGGAAGGTTTCTGTATTTCATACACACTGGATCAGTAAATGACCTTCTAATGACAGTATGGTCATACCAAGTCTTCACAGGTGAGAAACCCACCTTAATGGAACCATCTCTCCAGGAATCCTTCTGGAGCAGTGATGACCTTATCAGCATCATTTGAACTGCAGCTTCTGTTTGGAGTGAAACCCCAATGCCAAGTACCTGACTCTCAACATGGGCTCCAGCTACAGGGCTTGAAGCACATATGGCTTGATCCTATACACCTTCCACTTGCTTTAGTAGAAAATGTGGATAATTACGAAGAAAATATTAAAAAGAGCAGTAGTGAAAACAGGGGAATCTACCTGGCCTCCAGCCCAGGGTGGTGAGGCTGAAGTGCAGCCAATGCTATCTGGAAATCCTGAGGAAATCTGCTGGCAAACAACCAGGAATGGTCACCCTGAGATGACACATTCAGGTGCACACCTAGGCATGGTGGCTTGGAAACATTCATAAGTCCATCTATATGGTTCTTGTTTCTTTCCTTTTCTTAACATCGTAATTGCAAGGGGAAAGGGGCATGGCCACTCCGAGGGAAAGACTAGTTTAGCAGCACAAGGCAGAGAATCAGAGAATCATAGAATGGTTTTCTTTGGAAGATGTTGCAGTGGGGATACTGCAACACGCATATACCAAACCAGGAGTCCCGTGGAAAGGAAATATATATGGACAGACGGATTCTTGATAGCTGTTTCAGAGAGATGTTTATTTCTCCAGCCGCATGGCCGGAGCTCTGCCGAGGAACTGTCCCAGTCACGGGACCAAGGGTCCTTCTGCCCGCGCAGGGAACACAAACCAACCAATGGGAACGAGGCTGAGCAGGGGCAGGGAAACCCCGTGTCTGTGCCCTCAGGGCCCCTCTCCCAGGGCTACACGGCAGGGGAGGGACCCCAACACCTCACCCGTTTTATTTTAATAAAAGGAGAATGAAAACAACTGGATAAACATTACAAGAACAGTTTCAAAACAAAACAAGCCACCCTCCTGAGTCTTTAAATGTCCAAACAGATTCTGTGGAACATCTTAGGGCTGACAGAAGGGAGACAGGACTCTCCGAGCATGCTTTGTGGGGAAACTGAGGCAGGAGAGGGTTTAACTTCTTCCCTCCCCCTTTTCATCCCCCACTCGGCATTGGAAAGGGATTTTTGGGGAAACAATTGGCAAAGGCATGGTTTTGTGAGGGAAACCATGGATGAAAAAACGGATTGGGAATACACTGGGGGTAATAGGACATAGAGTAAAAGGGAAAGGTGGGATTAGGAAAGGGAGACTGTAGGGAGGGCTTACAATGGAGATATTGTCTAACATGACTACGATTTTTTGCATATATACTGCCTTTCACAGAAACACCATCAGGCCCAGTGACCTGCGATGCTTGTAACCCTTTTCTACCTAGTACAATTTTGAAGTGCACCACCTCTCCATCTCCCAAGCTTGGGATGCATTTTTCAGGGTTATTCTTTTTAATAGCAGTTCTGTGCACGAATATGTCTTGCTGGTTGTCACACCTTGTTATAAAACCATAATTTTGCTTAACATTATACCATTTTACTATCCCTAAGATCTTAGTTACTGTGATCTTTTCCTTTTTCCGAGTGGGGAAGACGCCTTAAAAATCTTCTAGCTCCAACCCCCCTGCCATGGGCAGGGACATCTTCCACTAGATCAGGTTGCTCCAAGTCCCATCCAAACTGACCTTGAATACTTCCAGTGTTGCAGCACCCACAGCTTCTCTGGGCAACCACCCTCACCACCCTCACAATAGAGAATTTCTTCCTAGTATCTAGCCTTAACCTGCTATTTTTCAGTTTAAAGCCATTACCCCGTGTCCTTATCCCTACCTGCCCTTGCAAAAGGCCCTCTCCATCTCTCTTTTAGGCCTCTTTAGGTACTGCAAGGTGCTATAAGGTGTCTGTCCCCACTATCTTCTCTTTTCCAGGCTGAACAACCCCAACTCTCTCAGTCTGTCTCCAGAGAAGAGGTGCTTGAGACCTCTGATCACCTCTGTGGTCCTCCTCTGGACTTGCTCCAACAGGACCAAATCTTTCCTGTGTTGGGAATCCCAAAGCTGGATACAGTACTCTACTTAGGGTCTCCCCAGAGCAGAGGGGGACAATCACCTGCTGGCCATGCTGCTTTTCGTGCAGCCCAGGATGTGGTTGGCTTTCTGCTCTAGAGCAAGGATCAGAAGTGTTTTGACCCACAACTGTTCCACAAATTGACAGCACAACTAAACCCGGGAGTTGAATTTCCATGCCCTAACTTAAACCTTCTGGATCTCTAAGACAGGACAACACCTGAATGTTAGTGAGGTACAGCAGACCAGACTTTAAAATTGCTGGAAATGCACATGGTCAAAATAGAAGACTAGGAAGCAGAAGTGCTGTCTTTCTCTTCAGACTTAAGCAAATGAGCAAGTTGCATGGCCCTCTTCAGTTTCTCTCCTTTCAAAGTAACTGGCAAAAGCAGCCTACCTTGAAGATTTTTTATGAAGATTCAACACTTCCTTTTCATAAAGCAATTTGAAATCCTGTGCTCACAGATACTAACAAGCCCTCATATATGATAATATACTTGATTTTAAACAAGAAGACAATTTATGCCTTTTCAGAACTCATAGCAACATGATTCATTGGAATAGCTAATAAATGACATGCATTTTTTATTATTCAAAGTTTCTGAAGTACATTTTTTTCTTGTTTACATGAAGATATGTAGTGAAATAGTCAATAACTGTTACTGCACCCTCATTTTCAATTTATGATAGGGTTGTAGAGGAATGCAGGGAATAGAAATGCATCATCATTACAAATTTTGAGACAAATAAATCTTGAATACTTTCCCCAGATTCCCCCAGCTGCTACAATGGGAATTTTCCAGTGCCTTCCCAAGAGTGTGTCTTGCCAACCAGAGAGCACAGATCTTCCAACATCAGGAACTTTACAGTTCACTAGGTGAGAAACAACTGGAGAACCTGAAGTGGCATCACAGTATACATTGCAAAGGGTGTTAAAAATGATCAATCATGGTCAAATTGCCCTAAACTTGGATAATGAGTCATAAGGTATTGCTTCACCTCTCCTCCAAACTCATTTAGATATGGTGGGGGTGTCCAACATCAGAAGGAATCACACCTATAGCTTTTCAAAATCTAGAGCCTCTTGAAGTACAGATGGACAAGTACCACAGTGCACCTCACAACTAAACCTCTGCCCTTGCAGGCTTAGCTTTCCAGTTACGTATTTTGACCTCTAGCAATTTTTCACCACTGAAGTATAAAGCCTAGGAAGAACTGGTAGAACCTTCCCTGTGCAGCAGCAGCACAAACACTGCCAACCAAAATTCATTTATAAGGGCTCCCCTTCCTCTGCTCTTCTTTCACCTCCCAAATGGAAACTGACGAGCTCATTTGCCCTTTTTTCACCTTTTTTCCCCCCAAGTTTGGGGCACAGAACTGCAGGGAAGAGGGCTGACAAGCAGACATGTGGGCCTGAGCTGCTATGCCTGAGGACTGGGAAACTGGGGAGAACTGCAAGAGGAGCATGATTGTCTCTGTGGGAACCCAGAATGCAGAGACTATTTCTCTGCCTGTTTTGAAGGGTTTTACATCCCCCCCCCCCAGGACAGTATTGGTTTTGGCCTTTGTCCATGGGAAAATTTGCCTAGCCTCTGGGAAGAATTTGAATCTACAATGGTGTGAATTAGGTGATAGAATACTATGTAAGATTATCACAGGGTGAAAAATTTAGAGTTTTTATGTCTATTTGCATAGTAAATAGATAAAAGCAAAAAAAATAAAAATGGAGGATTGTTGTTGTTCTCCAAACCTTCTTCTTCTTCTACTACTCCATATTCTGCAGTAGAAGTAGTTTGGGATGATTGGATAAAGAATTCCGCAGTTCCTGTCTACGTGATTTAGGAACTTGTTGGACATTGGTAAAAAAGTGAAAATATCTTGCGTTTTAAGTTTTCATTGGGTAATTTACCTTTAAAAAGGCTGTGAAATCTTGATAAGTTGTCTTCTAGCTGCTCTATGCTATGTCTAGGTCACGCCTTGTACTCCTTAGATAAGTACACAGAGTACACAGGCTTGTACTCCTTAGATAAGAATTAATGACCACCTATCTGGAGACTGAGAAGCACAAAGTCCCATTTGCCTCCTTTTTTCTCCTGGCAAAAATCTGAACGTCTCCTCCATCAGGGAAGACAACAGTTAATAACGTGGACAGTGTTAGTCTCCTTACTTGAAGCTGTTCTTAGAGGGAAGTGTATCATTTAGTGAAATGTATAATTTTTGAGAATTCCTCTGAGATGTGGATTTTGGTTATGGCTTTAGACAATGCATTTTCACTGTTCCTTGCACTGTCCTAAGGATGTTGAAGCATTAGTATACCACAGAAAAGCTCTATTAGCAAAAGTTTCCATCTCTGAGAAGCACAGCAGAGAAACAAAAGAAGCTCTTGGTTTGTGTCTGTTACTACTGTGACCTTGTGATATGGGGCTCTCAAGATGCTATATCCCATGTTAGTCAAACTGGAGTAGGGCTGGCTTCTGCAGTATGGAGAGGGCAATGTCAGCAAGGCAAGGCGGATGATAAATCATATGAAGAATCTACCCTACCTCTGCAAACATCCCCATGTTTCTCACCCCCTTCCTGTGCTCCCAGGATGCTGGCTGTCATTCAGAGGATTGGTCAAGGTAGTAATTTATCTGATGAAAGGGATTTTTGTTGATGAGAACAGTTAGACTGCAATCTTTTTATAGCTGTTTTACAGACATGAAGGAGCCTGAGGCATAAAGCTGTCATGTAACTAAGATAAAAAGAACTAATTAGAAATATGAAAAAAAAAAAGTAAAAAAAAAAAGGTAAGACTTTTGTGTCTTTGTGAACCCCTGAAATCAGAAGTTCTTAACTTCTGTTTAACAGAAGAGAGAAATGATGACTCATTATTTCTTTCTACCATCTTAGAACAGAGAAGACATTTTGGTTTCCTTAAATATACACCAGTAACTTCCCATACCTAGACAGCACCTGAAACTGGATTATACAAAAGGAATTATTCCTTAATTGGCAGGACAGTTAACATGTGCAGGTAAGATAGCAAAGACAGAAAGAGAGCTCACCTAAGAAACCAGCGCTTTATTGTCAGCTCCTTCTTGTTGAGGAGCCTTAGGGATTGCTGAGGCTTGAAAGACAGTCTGCTGAGACGAGCATGTGATAGTATCTCCACTGAGGAAAGCTCCCCCTGTTCAGAAGTACAGCAGGGCTATCCAGAAACAGCAGTTTCCTCTAGCCTCTAGCCTCTAGCCTCTATCCTCTGTATTGTTAATACGGCCAAGAGCAATACATGCACCACTTGACAAGACAGAGAGATTATTTAATTATTTATGCACAGTTACATCTCATAGACATCAGTATTGCATTTAGATACAGCCTTCTTATGTATTAGCACCTTGAAGATGTACTTATTACCTTTGATTCATGATACAGATAATTAATTTACAAAAAACCCCAAACTCTTTGGAATATTCAGTCTGTCTTGTTGACTCTTATTCCATGCATTGCCTGGATCAGTCTGGAAGTTTGCTCTCAGAATAATATTTTTAACAAGTTAGCAAAAAAACCCCCAAAAAACCAAAAAACCTGTATTTCTCTGAAGTCCTTATTCTGTGCAGTTCCAGTGCAGTTCACCAACACACAGACACTCAATGGCCCATTGTTTGTACTGCTTTTCCCCACCTCTCATAAGATAAAGAATTTCCAGTGAAACCAGATATTTTTCATCTAAAGCAGACACAGCAACAGAAGCTGCTAAGAAACCGCATCATTGCAATGAAAACAAACCTTCTGTCAAATCAGACAAATAAAGCAGAAGGTGCAAAGCCATTAGCAATACTGGATTTTGCGCAGATTTCTAACAAACCCCAAGACATTTTGCTTACTGCAGTTGTAGCTCCACTTACTAGGAAAGGGTCATATTTCATAATCCATGAATACTCTTGGTTCAATGGTCTTGGTTATTTATCACTATGAAAATTGATGAGTTTTGAATACAATACTAGCAATTAGTCAATGAGCAGGTACTTTTAATTAAGGCTACTGAGTCAAAGGTCTTTTAGGGAAATTGTATAAAGGCTGAGCATACCTGGACATGACAGATAATTCTGTAGCATACACCTTCTATACAAATATCACACTTTTCTGCTACACCATATTAAGGGTCCATGTGGCGGAATCCATGGCTCAAATGCTACATAGTGGTCTGAGGTCTCATTCCTCAAAACATTTCCCTAAGTTGCTCTTTTTTAACTCTAACTGTAGATGAGGGGCAGAAATATTTCCACTTAAGCTTTTTATTATTATTTTGGTAAGCCATAATTAGGCTGTCGCTCATTCAGATCCATCTGGCAATCTGAATATCTGCGTTCATTACGGGAAGGAGTGATTACGATTTGTTCCAAATAACTGCTGTTTGAATTAACTGAGATGACAGATAAATGCAGATTTCCTCTGCTTCAGAGGCCTTAGGGGAGGTTTAAAGTGCAGAGGCTGTTTTTGGAGATACTTCCTCTACACTTAGCAGAGGAGGCACAGTCCTCTTATGGGTATGTTCCACAAATACTTACTGCTAATTCAGTATCAACTGAAGGGTGTATCTACACGAGTCTTTAAGGTCAGATCAGGAGGGCACTTTGGAAGGGAACTCTTAGCAATACTCACTTTACTGTGGTTTTGGTCACATCAGAAAAATGTCTTGGTACACACAACCTGAATTCTGGAAGATAATGGATGAACCACTAACAGGAACTCAGTTCTCAAGACTGATCTAGAAGTAGACTGGAATGAAATCCCCTGAAAGGTATATAGTGTAGACAGCTGATCCATAGTATCAGTGGTTTTGTTCTAGACTTCCATTCTCATTGTGCTGCCCTATTTGGTAAGGCAATCATTCCCTAAAATTCTGGGTTACTGTCATTTGAAAAAATGTTTGCAGAAAAAGCACTAGATAAATGTGGCAGCTGATGTGCTTACCTACACCTGATTCCTCCTGCTATGAGCACAAAGACAATTTCTACCTATGAAAGTCGTAGATATCACCAAATATACTAGAAGGAGTTAATCAGTTTTACAACAGTTTTCGCTAATATTTTCCCTTAAGGAAGAGCCAAAACATTAAACAGAACATAATATGAAGGCTATTTTAAAACAAAAAGTTCATATAGATTACTTCACCAGGCATGTGGTTTGAGTAAATAATCAATTCTCGTTTTGAGTAAAGCCTGGTCATAATGATTTCCAAGAAGCTGTACTGTATTATTATCCTGATTCACAGGATGATAACTATTATGAATAACCTGAAGTATTCAATGGGTTTTGTTGCTCACCATCACACACAAAGCCAATGGCTGAACCAGTAGCAGAGCACAGCAATTTTGACAGGAGTTCTTGATTGCTTTAACCATAAATGTTATTTTATAAAGTCACTAGCGAATGAAAACCAAAACCCCAACAAGACGCCCAAACCTCTCACACTTTAAAACCTTTGCTCAAATTATTCAGCAATTAGTGGGGGAAAGTAGAGAACTGATCACATTCAGGCTCAAATCACTCTCTGCCCTGCTACTTTTCTTCCCATATCCTACAGAATCTCATGAGTATTTAGCAGGATTCACCTTCCTCTCTGCCAGCACTACACCTTCACTCCAGATGGCTGCTCTGGCTCAGTCTTGTAGAATATATTGTTTGACAGAGTTCCTGGCCTCCACAGCACAGCCAGTGTGGCACTGGAAATGAAGCAAGGTGAGTGAGCTCCTCCATTCTCCCAAGGGGAAAAAAAAAATCTTAATTTTAGTAGGTTTTATCAAAGGACTCCTTCTCTTGAAAGTGCTTTTTAACCTGAACAAGTAGCTCCCTGTTCAAAGACACTGCTGTGTCACTGTCAATTACCTGTCTGTCTAATGGACAGTAGAAGCACCTGAGGTGCTAAAAGTGGCTAGGTTTGTTATGATCTCCCATTATCTCACTACAGTGAATTAACAAAACAATAACTTGAACCAAGCAGGGTGCTATATCAGTAACTGATCTTGATACACCCTTCTTTTAAACAGGAACATCTAAGAACAGGGATTGCAGCATGATGAGAAATGTTGCTCTCAATTCAGTATCACGTGTACACTGAATTTTACATTCAGATATCTGGGCACAATTCTCTTCCTACCCAGAATCCAGACTTGGCCCCATTAAATTCAAGAGGCAATTTACCAGAACACAAAGAAAGCATTTCAGGATTACTGATTGCTTTCTCTCTCTTTGCTTGGTTGTTTCTCTCCCTTGCCTTCTTGCCCTGCAAAGATTCAGCTGCAGAAAGACAAGTGGTTACCTTGGAAAGTGTGTACATCTGGGAGGCTTTGTCCATGCAGTGTCAAGTACTGCTGCAGGAGCTGGTGCTGATGCCGAGCTACTGCAACCTCTGATCATTGGGCTTGAAAAATTCAACCTCACACTCCAATGGAGAGATAATTTGTGTCACTTAAACAACCTCATCCTTCACTGCTTCCACTGCAGGGACTGAGATAAGAGTTTCCATGGTGCAGAGCAGCTCTGCGCATGCTTCAGTGAAATCAGAAACGCCCCCTCTTTTCCCTGTTGGGTAAGCCCTGCTCTGCAGCTGTACCTGCTGATCCATTAGAATATTGCCTCAGATCTTCAGAGATTACTTTTAAGGTGCATATCTTTTTTTGGTTTTTTCTGCAGAACAGAAGGAAATATATGTGGGTTTAATATGGAAATTAGAATAACTAATTATATTGTAATTAGTACAGTGAATTATGCTGATGGGGAAAGTGACAATGATGGGGGAAAAAATGAACGGAAGATGTTTGTATCAAGGGAAGACTTTCCTATTAGCCAGCATGGTACATTTCCAAGACTGGAAGGGAACCAAAGGAAAAGATGAGCTTCCTGGTCCAGCATGACCTCTCTTTCCATAAGCACTTAGCACCAGTTTCTACACTATTTCCTCAGGGACAAAACAGAAGAAGAAAACTGACCCAAAAGGCTACTGAATCAATGCAACTTATTTTTGATGCTTCAGAAAAATGAAAATAAAAACCAAAACCCCATAGTTTGATCAAATGAGCATGAGCACATATTTTTTGTTTACCGTAGCAAATAAATGGAATGTATGATACTTCACAAAATCAACTACCATTTGATTCTGGAAACACATCTGTTGCTTTGATTCTGCCCAAGACTACTTGGACAGCTCTCTGTAAAGACCTGAATGCTGCAGAACATGGCATTTCCATAGGTTTATAGAGGCAGACCATGGAGATAAAAAGGAAATCCTGTAGTAAGAAACCTTAGAGGACAAGGTTGCTGTGCTCCTTAAGTATCAGTCTGTTTAAAAAAGGAACTCGAGGAACTCAATGGTGCATTAGGCTGACTGTGCCTCAGAGAGCCAAGCTGTAGATGGACATGCTTTTTTCTAAACCTGTTCTGTGTAATGTTAGCGTACCAAGTGGTAAATCAGAGTCTTGCCTACATAGCACCCATGACATCATCCCTGCTTGTGAATCTGCCCCTCTGGGAGATAATTTTTTGTCAGAATTTCCAGAAAAGATGCAGCTTCAAGTCCATCAGTGTGCAGGGGAGAAATCATTGCACATGAGGGCATTTTGCTGTGAATCATGCTCTTTGTGTGGGAGAGATAAGTGAAGATTAAAGAGAGGTTTGAGGCATTTTTCTCCACAGTATTGCACCTGGCAAATTTCCAGAGAGAAATAAACCCTGAGATCTAGGAGACAGACTGAAAACTTCTCAAAGACAAAAATGAAAAGTTGCATTCTGCTCCATTAAAAAAATGACACCATATTTGAAGAAAGGCAGAATATATATCTAGTCAGAATGAAGTTAGGGCCTGACTAAAGGCTAAATTTCTCTTGTAGATTTTGTGGCTTCGTACTGCTATCACCACATTTCATCTACAGCATAAACATAGAAAATACAACCTTTGATGCCAGGCCTATAAAAGATTTAAAGTTTCTGAGCAACGCTTTTCCAGTAATCTATATGTATAATATCTGCAGATTTTAAACACTGCCCATTAGATATACGGTTCCACAAAATGTTTTTTCAGACAGACTAATACTTCGGCTGCCTCAAAAAATCTTCTCTTTTAGGATTTCTAGTGGAAAGATTTCCCTTCTTTATCACAATGATGTCACAGATTAATGAGGGTGGCTACTTCCTCCCACCCCTGTTATCCAAGATTTTGTGGTATGTGTTTAGTTTCATTTTTCATCCTCTGCTCTCAAAATTAACTCAGCTGTGGATGAAGACATATATCCTATTAGCTCTATCCCTCTGGGGAACGCCTACAACAGCTGCAGCTGCCATTTCATTTCTCCTTAATACCCTTGTGTCCTAGAATACAAATAAAACAAATGTTGGTATCTTGTCCACTGCACACCCCACATCATATTTTTTTAAACAAACTGTACAGCTACACAAAATGTCCCTGATAAGACATTGTTAGTCACTTGCAATGAAGCCGTTAGAGTAACAGTTTGTGCCTCCATAATCCATCCTGGAATAATGAAATTCCACACTGAATACTGATAAATGATCCAAGATCTCATAAGCCTTCTTAACTCTGAACAGTGAAACATGAAAATACTGCAGAAACCATGGCAGCTGACAGGTAGAGTCATTAGAAAAATGTATGCAAATCCCACAGCAAATGACACTGCATAAAGTAAAGGAGTTTACAGCTAATGACTTGTACTGATGCACAGTCCCATACTCTGAAAATGTCTAACATTTACATCGATGACAAGTAAAACACTAATATATTTAGATTTGGTTATCTTTTGTCCTGCACTGAACTCAAACTTGGGAGATAGACTTAAAAACCTAATAATAGCAGTCTCAGATCTTGCTTATACTTACATTTTGACATGCCATGTATTTAAAATTCAGCTAAGGATAAGAATACAGTGTATCACCAGCACTGGATTTCCATCTGCAAGATACCTTCACTGTCTGAAACAAGACTGTGTCTTGTTCCTGTGCAGCGAAGTAGCAAAACAAAATTTGGAGTCTTTGGCTGATATTGTCTCAGATTTGCTACTTCTCTCCCCTAGCAGCGGTACACTACACCAGAAAAGGAGCTGATAGTAACCAATAAATTAGCAGGGAACGTAAAGGCACACTCAGTGAAGTAGTTTAGACACATGAATGCAAGAATTGAGTTCAGGGTGCTACATTTCCTCTGCTGCAAATGGGGATACAGACTGGGACTGAAGACTGGGATTCACAACCAAGCACTCCTGAAGGGAAAGGATGATGAGGAAGAACAGCCAAGTCCAGCTGAGAGGACAGGTCTTGAACTGTGTCCTGCCTTAGAATGCACAAACCTCATCATGCGCAGAACCAAATACTTAGCATGACTGTGGCAAGGGTTGCATTTCCACAGCACCTTCAGCCTGAGTGCAATCAATGTTAAGGAATTTTTTTTGTAATACTGAAATAAAAGGATGCTATCATTCTCAAACTACAGCTAAGGACACCCTGACAAGCAAAAGTACTGTTCTAAAGTGTGTTCTAAAGCAAACATATTTAGCCTCTGGCAAAACCAGGAGTGGCGGCAGTTTTAAAATTTCAGCAAATATGTAGTTCCTATTGCAAAGCATATAATAGTGACTTAAAAAGGAGAGAAGCAGAGGTCTATCAATTATCTTTCTACTAAAAGTGAGTTGTATTTGTATTATATGGAACCTCCAGATCTAAGTCAAACTGATCCAGAAATCTAGCCTCTTTTAACTGCTTTGAAACTATGGTATTAATTATAATACTCTTTCTCCAATTATATCTGTACTTTCCTTGAACCTGATTTTAAAAGTGTACAAGACAGTTTTAGCAGAAAAGTATTATAAAGTCAATACTATGATTAATATAAAGTCCATTCAAAACTGCAAAGTAAGACTCCATTAACATTTCTTTCTTCCATTCAAGTAGCTTGTACCTCGCAAACTGGTATCATTGGCAGTATCAGCAGCAATCTCAAACATAGGTACCTCCCTGCACTCACCAAATCTGTAAAAATTACCTAATAAGGACAGTTCCTTATGAATTAAAACACCCAAATGTTTTTAAAAATCCAAGCAAACCCAAACCAATACCCAGGGATTGTTTGTTCTTGAGATTCCATTTGTGGTCTTCTCAAAAGGGAAAACATGAAGTAACTGTAATAATCACTTTCCTTCAGGGCTGTATGGCTTGGGAACCTTTACTAGTCATCTCAAAGTAATCTGCAAAGAGCGGTACCAGAAGTGCTGCTGGTTCCTGCCAGGACTACCCCTGCTCACTGGGTAATAAATGCTCTGCACTTCCATGGGTCACTGTCAGTGATGGCGGGGCCCTACAGAACAGGGGAGAAGAGCCAAAGTGGATTCTTTTTTGCCTTTGCTATTCAAGCATGAAGCAGCTACATATTCTCACGGTAACTGGCATCTCTAACTTCTCATTATTCAGAGCTCCTCCTCCACTATATGTGTTAGCAACTATTCACAAAATCAGATGACCAACTCTTTCACACAGAAAAAGAGTTGACAACACACAGGAGGTATGCAACCATATAATAGTTTGGAGTCTTCCAGTTGCCTTAGCTTTATGCGTGTCTTTTAGACCACAAACTGTTCATGACTAAGATAATTATAAGCACAAGTGTTGCAGCCATTCCCTAGATCCCTACATGCCCAGTGCACCTGCTAGATAGTTTTGGCCAGATTTCTATGGCTACATCCACAGCACAGCTGGGAGGCGGATGCTGGTGATGATACAAGATTTTCTAGCCATGGAGCCAGACTGCAAAAATCACATTCTACCTTCAAGAAAGCACCTCAAATCCCAGATTCAGGAGCTGGTTAATTATTTATGCAAAATGAAACAGGTCAGTCAGAGGCTTACCTGCACAGAGAGGAGGAAAACCAGAAAACATGGGATTGATCCTGCTGAAAAGAGTAGAACTGAGTCTTAGTTTCCAGTATCTTAGGAGAAAATACTCATCACACACTTACTGGCTTAGAGACTTCTGTCTCCAATATTGCAATGGTAACTCATCACCTTTTTCAGTCACGCACACCCACAAAGTGTATTTTATTGAAGATTCAGTGGAACACTCCACGCAGAAATCCAACTGTGATTTCAATTTGAAGCAATTCAATTTCAAAATGTCATAGTCCTATTTGTTTGGTCCATTTGCCTGGATTTATTTGGTGATTGAGAAGCAAATAATCACTCGGTCATTCATAATGTAATAAACCTTCAAATGAACTGCAAAGTTTTCTTAAAGAGGAATTTGTAAGAGAAATAAATAGGCAGATAAACCAGAACAGTTATCTCTTTAGCTTGTAGAATATACCAGACATCTGAAAATGTAGACGAGAGGAAAAATTATCCTTTTCATCAACTGCTTTGAAGGTTATTCTTTCTAGTCTGCTAACAAAGGAGCTGTATTGTTCCTTGGGTTTGCAGAATTCTTTTGGGCATCATAATAACAGATCAATCTCAGAAACATAACCTTCAATTTTACATTAAATGAGGATATGGCATCATTTCCACTCTTGGTTGTGCTGATAGTAGCCATAATCAGCAAAGTGACTCCCAAAGAGAAGAGAAGGCAGAGAGTTTGCAATGAGAAACACGCAGAAACCACAGATAAAAACAAGAAACGGATGGGCAATGTGTGCGGTGAAATGTGCTCGGGTCTCAAGCCATGATGTATCATGCACTTGAGGAATTACATATGGCACTTGCCTACAACCCTGGCTGGCTAAACGCCCCGTGTGATGTGGATTATACATAATTGCTTCACACCACTGAAAAGCCCCTTCTGCACATTATAAACATATTCATATTAACTTCTTACTAATGAGACAGGAGATGGTGACACAAAAAAATAATTTCAGAGAGGAGTACCGTGGATTGCAGTGCAACTGGTGCAACATTTTATGCAATATATTACATTGTCTGTCTACATAGCATATCTTGAGACATGTCCAAATACCAGTTTCTAGTTTCATGCTCTCCATATAAATATGTATTATCAAATAAACAAAAATCTCTTCTATATATGGTACAGGAGCAAGTGATTGTTAAAATATTTCTTACTGGATACAAGACAAGACCCCATAGTACCTGTGCAGGCCCACAGAACAGCCTTCCTCAAATTTTCCTCAGTGTGAAAGGAAGAAAACAGCTCAATAGAGCTATTTTATCAATTTAAACCAGAGCTGCTGCAACAAAAAAGAGAAACACCCTGTCACTCCCTACTTCTTACTGATTTTGATTTCATTTTCCAAAGTAATCTATTCAGAGCTACTTACATGGCTGCAGCCATCTGCCAACCTTGAGCTCCAGTCAGAGGACTCCTGTCCACATCTCCTAAGCTAATTATGGGCCAAGCACACTTGAAGTCTATTTTATGTTACATGCTTTTGTCTAGGATATGTTCATCGTGTGTTATGTTTTAAAGATTTCCTTCATTGGCTCCGGGGGACATTGTGGAGCTCTGGCAGCAGGAGGATGCAAGCTCTCAACTCTGCCTGTTTACTGAAAAACACTTCCATCATCTCCTCCCAACATCACCACTTCCTTACCTATAATTATGCTATTCGGTTCTTACTATAAAGTGCTAGAACTATAGAAACAGCTCATTTGAAATGTGCAGACTGTTTACTTGTAAAACATTTGGCTCTGCCCTTGCAGGAATAAAGTTGTTTTATGCTCTAAATAAGCAGTAAGTTGCAATGCCACATGGCTGCTCATTATCACTACATGAAACTAGCTGTAATGAAATGCACATGCCCCATGAGTTAACTCCTAAATGGATTGGGTTGGAATTCCCTGAAACTTCCATTTCTACAGCTCAATGCATGTTTGTGAGACATACAGCAAGGTGGCAGGAGGGAGAGGAGGCAGATGTCTGCCACTTGTCAAAAGGAACCAATGGCAGGAAGGTCACTGGATTGTCATCCAAATGTCTTCAATTACTTCCAGGAACTGTATCCTCTGACTTTCATTACATATTCACTTGCAGTCTCTGCTGCTTGTCTACTGTTCCTGGTATACATCTGGGTGTTGTCAGGGTCCATAAATCTGTCTGAGTACTGCCAACTGTTTCCCATATGAATTCCAAAAACCAACATCATTAGATTTAGATGCATCATAAAAATAATCTGATCCTATTTCCAGCAAAGTCTACCTAATTTCTGTCAT
The DNA here is from genome assembly GCF_017639235.1 of Corvus kubaryi. Classification (NCBI taxonomy): domain Eukaryota; kingdom Metazoa; phylum Chordata; class Aves; order Passeriformes; family Corvidae; genus Corvus; species Corvus kubaryi. The sequence continues at coordinate 19,492,080 of NW_024582054.1, forward strand.
GGATATCAAGGGGAACAAATCACCTGAAGGAGCCAATAATCGTTTTGTAAATATGCATGCATTTGAAGCCACTTTTTTTTTTTAAAGGAAGTCTCAGTTCCTTACTGCCATCTTATTGTGACTTTAAAAAAACCCAAAGAGACAATTATCAATTTGTTTACATATTTGGCATACAGGGTAGCTATGACTGAATTCTCACTGCTTTATTGGGAAGCCATTAATTTTCTTAATCCCAGTCTACAGATAAAGAAACTGATCAACTTTATCACATGTATTTAACTTGTCTTTATCTTCCTCAAGATTTGCTCATTACACTCTAGAGACTTTAGTCCTTCGTTAAATTTTACATTATTTTTTCTTTCAACATCTTCAGAAATATTTTGAGGTTTTTTAATTAGTTCTTGAACAGAAATAATCTCACAAATGCACCAGTTCACCTGCATCTGATTAATCCATTTTGCAAATGTCCACAAGCAGCCGGCACTGAACAAGAGATGATAAATAAAAGTTTCCATCGATGGACCAAATTTAGTTGATGTATTAAAATACTTTACAAATATGGACAAGTTACATGTTCCTCTTTTTAGAGAAACTAAGGAACAAACAGATTTAAAAAAATTGTACAAACAAACAGCAAAATGTGGATGAAAGCCCCGATTTCCTGATTTTCATCCCATTAGTCATTCAATGCACTAAGAACAGACAGAATTCTGATCTGGCTTTTAAATGTTAATACATTATGCAGAAGCTCTTGAAATTTTCAGGCCTTTTAATAAATTTGAATAAAAATGTAGCATAAGAAATCTACCTTTTATAGTGATACCCCTAATACTGCTCTCTGGTGTAGATCATATTTGAGAATTTCTATCAGTATTATGTCAAATGAACAAACACTAAGAGGGACATTTTAAGCAGTGCACACCATGCTGTGTGGCTTTTAAGCCATGATTTACCTCTTTATTGTTCATGGTCCCAAATTAATGATCTCGGTATTGAGAAATGTTGGCAAATGCTTAATGAACTGCATTACAACACTGCAGATGCAATGTGCATGTGTGCATACACAGACACAAAGCTGAGACCCGTGCCAATTTCCAGATGAAGAACTATCAGTTTGATGAAATCACACTAATACAGAAGCTGCATCTGCCCTGGATGCTTTCAGGTACCTGAGATCAAGAAGTACTTTAACCAGGCCTTTACAATGCCATTTTAATTTTTTTTCCACTGAATGGCGAACAAAAACAGATGGGTCAGGCAAGACAGTGACTGCTGTTGATTCTAACTTCATTTGTTGTTGAAAGACCCAACTATCTGAACTTTGTGTAGAACTGTGAGAAATGTGGATGGCTGCTTTTGTGTGGGAAGGACTTACTGCTCCCAGTTTGTATCAGACCAACAGATGTTCGACTGCTTTCTTTATACTAATTCTGTGAACCTCTGCCATTTTGAGAAACAGATCATAATAGACAAGACAACACTGAGACTTTTTAATTGTGGACATTCCAAATGTCCAGCTTTCAAAAGGATTAATGATAAACACAAAGCCCACCTGCTGTATCTTGCACATAGGCACTGCATATTCTAAAAATCTTGGCTAAAAGGTAATAAACACAGGAAATCTAAGAAACCTTTTTTCACACTTGCCTGTTATTGCAAGTGCATATAAAATTTTATTTCTTTATGGCAAATTAATATGCAAATAGCAGCTGAATGTGGGTCCTATTCATCCTTTCTAACACTACATTTGGTTTTATAGCTGTATGAAAAGCAGTTAGCTGCTGTATTTTTAAAATTCTCTTAACCTAACACAACTCTGAGACATTGAGAAAAATTCTAGGAAATAGATAGGTCTCAATTACTGATAAAATGGGATAAAATGTCACCAGAATAGTTGCAAAAAATATCAGTTTTCGGAGAAGGGGTCTTCCAAAATCAAATCATGAAATTTGAAGCCATAACAGAAATATCTGGAAATACATGATTTTCAGTACAAAGATTCAAATCTGTATTCCATTTTTTTTTTCACTTGAATTTTACTGATCTCTTTTATACCAAATTACCATTCAGCATGTTACAGGAAGTTGCCATGAAGAGAGATCCTGGACCATTATGTTTCTATCAACCAAGTTTAGCATGAGCTGAGATAGAGCAGGGCATGGTACACTGTGTGCAAAGCAAAGCAGTCATGTGGAGTACCAGCTTAGCTGCATGAATTGTCCAGGCCATCTTGGGAAGAGGGAAAGGAAGTCAGAAATCCACACAACAGTTTCATCTCCACTTCTGCATTTACCAGAAGTATGATATACAACTTTAAGTACATCAGTCAAATCCAGTCTTTTTTCTCACTGGCCCTTACGAAAAAAAATTTTCCTGCTGAGTAATTCTTCACATTGCTGAAGCTCCTTGTTGAACTTGTTGTTCCTTGCAGAAAGAAGAAAATCTGTATTTGGTCCACAAAGAGCCTCAACAGTATGAGCCTTTGTTTAAGCTGTTTATTCTCTGCTTTCTGACTTCAGAGAAGCAGCAAAATCTCAGAAGTTTCTTGTGCAGGAAAGTCTGCTCTCTTCTCTCAACTTGGCAGCTCTTTAACAGGCCTGGGTGGCCACACAAAAAATGACCAGATCAAGACAATCAGTAACTCCAGCTGTTCCCTCACTGTGTCTTGGGGTGACTTTATGATGTGTATCCCATATTGCTGCCCTATGCCCAGAAATTAATTCTTGTGCCTTTCTATGCCTTCAAACTGAGCCTGAGAGGGGGAAGGAAAAGCTGAGCAAAACTTTTCCAAAGCAGTTTGCAGCTTGTTCAAGGTCACACAGAGATAGCGACTTTTTTTCCAGCTGTGGCAGGGGAGCAAGGAAGCACCCGGCTTGCAGGTTTTTTTTCCAGTCAGCTTTTGGCCAGTTTTTCAGCTTCTTTTCTCTGGAGACACACTGAGAGTTGAACTTTTTTCCTTCCCTGGAATTTCAGATTTTCTCCCTTTTCTGCTGGGCTGCTTCAATATCAGAGCACATCGGGAGGACTTTCCACTGAGCACAGAGGGCCTGGCCCTGGGCCAAGCCCCAGCTCCGAGGAGACCAAAGGGAGGACTCGAACACTTTCCCAGGTTTTTTTTCTCCACGGTGAAAGATTTCATTACTTTAGCATTATCTTCCTTTTCCTGTGTGTTTGTTAAATAAATAGTTTTTATCTCCTTCACTTTCCTTCGAGGAAAACTTATCTTTCCCAAACCTGGTGGGGGAAGGGATGGTTGTGACCTGCCATTTCTCAGAGGATATATTTCTATATTTGGCCAAACCGGAACACACTGTCAGCAGGACCTTGACATGTCTAAATCCAGGACGCCCCTTGGGGATTAAAAGTTCAAACTTTTGTGGATGTCATAAATGAAGGAAAAACTTAAATTAAAGATCACTAAAGTAAAAGATACGTGGAGGAATCAGCTGTGTTGGGGGTTTTGAAATTTAATGCAGATACGCCAGTTAAGACTGGGACCAGCCCCGCAGGACAAACAGTTTTTTCATCCTACAGGGAGATCTCCCTGCATGTAATGTGTGAAAGGGTATTCCCAAATGTGCTTTATGCTGACCCTTCTGGTAAAAAGAAATACCCAGCTGCATTTCACATTTTTTTAAGAAAACCCAGTGTGAGCTGGAAGTGGGACTGACAGGACATGGTGGGGTGCAGCCATAGCTGACATCTCCCTGTGGTGTGGGGTGTCCCGAGGCAGCAGGGGTTGGCAGCCTGGGCTGCTCCCACTGCCCCAGATAGAGGCAGGACACCGGGGACACCAGGAGCAGCCCTGGCTCAGCAGGACCCACAGCTGAGCAGAGCAGGGCTGTGGCATCACAGGGACAGGGGCTGATAGCCCCAGGGGGCTGACATGGGCTGTTGGTGGGATGAGTGAGACCACAAATTGGGTAGGCTGGGGCCTGTAAGGCCTATTAATGCTCTGACAAAGAGCTCCTCATCCATATTTGCCTGTTGCTAAATTCAGCAGTCCATGTTTTGGAGCAGGACATGCAGGGCAGTGTGTGCTTTACTGAGAGTTCCAACACTGGGACCCTGAAGCTGGGTCGATCAGAGCTTCGTCCCACACTCTCCTGTATCAGGCAAATATGCAGTTCAAGTTCAAATCATGGTAACGACAAAAGCGACTGAGTCGGTGTTGCAGTGCTAGGTTTAGTTTAGCAAGCTGCAGCTTTCCCTGAGAGCTCAGCAGGGCTGCTTAGGGCAGTGCGGCCATTTCGCCCTCCTGTAGTCCTTTTGGACGGCCCTGCCTACCTGCTCCCACTAGCTGTCAGCTCAGCAACACAGTGATAGCAAAGGAGGCGAGAAGGGTCTCTCCACGAGGGCTTCTGAGGACCTTTAATGTTACTTCATGTTCAAGCAGTTCCCAGGGGCAGAGAGACCTTGTGATCTGGGCGCAGGGGGTTTTCTCAGGGGCAGTACATGGGCAGATTTGAGGTACAGGAACTGATAGGGAAAACCCGAGGGAGTGACCAGGGCTAGGGCAAGGGAAAGTGGGGGGGGGACAATGTGAAAGGCATTTAATAAATGAATCGGTGGGAAATACAACACCACAAGTTGGGATCTCAACAAGGTCACTGAAATACCCAAAACAAGGTTTGTGGTGGATACTATAGAGGCAGTTATTATGTAATGTCTATCAAATACATTGGTGCCTTCCTCATGGCAAGGGGATTTCCACCTCGTCATTACCCTTGTCCAAGGGCAGGAAAAACCTACCATGCTGTAGCTAATGGATAGTTTCAAATTCTTTGACTTTAAAATTGAATGAACCACCTACTCTTTCACAACAGTAATTGTTTTACACATATTGCTTATTCATATAATATGTATCTAATCCTGACTCTTCATCTCCTATTTACTCTAGCGAACAGATCCTCTGTTCTGTACAGGCAGTCCTGTCACCATGCTTTAAGTCTGGGGACATGTGCAAAAAGCTTTGTACAGTAATTACGTAAAGTTAGTGTGGTAGAAGGGAATGTTATCATTATCTTTTGCATTAGAGGATGTGAGGAGAGTATAAATAAATCCAGACACTGCAAAAGCTTTGCTGCAAGCTAGGCGATTAAAGTATTTCAGATTCCCACAACTCTATTTAAAGCAACTTAAATCTTTTTGATGGCCAGTAGTTCACTCCAGCCTAGCTGCTTGCACTGGCTAAGCTTCCTTAACGCAGTGCACAAAGTGCACAGGAAAATGGCTTCAGCTCCTGATGCTCATTAATATAGATGAGACATTGGGTTAGGGATAGGTCTTCAGAAAATGTTCTAGGCTACTTTTGTTTATTTTAGAAATACACGGGTTCCCTTATAAATACTGTTTCACATGCTCGTATACTTCAGCCTTCACTCACACAGCTAAGACTCCCACACTCAGAGCTGTAGCAGGTCAGAAGTTGGTTTTGAACAGCTTGTAGAGCTTTGAAACAATTTAAATCTCAGTCAATAAGTACTTCCCAGCATTTGCTGACAATATTGGAAATTACAGCTCTACCACAGCTGGATTAGCCAGGATACCTGCAGGCTGTTTGGGAGGTTATACAGTGCTTTCACTGTCTGAGTGCCTGAAGCTGCTCACAGGCACTGAGAAGCAGTTTACACGCTGCCAAGGAAGAAGCCTAGTGATAGTAAGGACAGGGAGAGGGGATGGAAGTGGTTGGAGAGGACGACTATTGTTTGTTTGCATCAGTTTAGGCATATCTTAGAAATCAGTAGAGAAAAAGTTAGTATCTTGCACTTCACAGCACATTTTTCCCATCACCACTCCATCCCGCCAGGATACAACACGGACTATAATCAACCTCAAGAAAAATGAGAAATATAAGAGTCATTCATCTTTTGGGATAAACCTAAGGGAAAAAGATATTATCTTAAACCCAAAAAGCCCAGACACGTTGCCTCAAGAAGTCTGGTCAGTAATTTGTTTGAATGTCTCCTGCATGCAGCTTTAGCAGAGGCTGGAGATGTACAGGAATTCGAGAGGAGGAACAACAACAGTGTTAGAGGCTGCAGAGGTACAAACTGGTATCACCCTAGGAAAAGCCTAGAAATTCTAAAAATAAAATTTTGTGACAAAGTACTGTTTCAATAAGTTGGAGCTAAGAGCAAAGACTAATTCAGAGAAATATTGTTTTGTAGATATTTTTTGTAAATAATCATAATTCCATCAGAGATGTCAGACTCCAGTAAGTTACAAAAATATTTATAATACTTGAGAGTTCTACATTCCCAAATGATTCCAGTGCACTCTATAAATTCTCAAGTAACTTCATCTAACTAGTATGTTGCTCCCACAGAGATGAAAAGCAACAGCCCATTTAATAGCTCCCATTGCCACTCCCCAAGGTGTTACACGGTAGGGAAAACAACACTGTGATCCATTGAAATAGTGGGAAGTGCAGACAAGCAGGACAGAATTACAGAACTTAGAAATGAGCCCATGCATCAAGCTAATGCTCTGTTCTTGGGGAAGGAGAGGTAGTGTTTGTGCTCATCTGGAGCCTGCCATTACTGACCTCAGCATTCTGGTGTCTTGTGGAGTATATTCTCCAGTCATCTGGGGAATTGGTATTACACTGATAAGAGAAAAAAGCCTCAACATTAGTAAAGTTTTAGCGTATCCTACACTTTCTTTAACTACATCTTAATCAAATGCTAAGCATACCTGACCTTGTTTATCTAGTGATATCTAACAAGAATCCAGACCCAGCAAGCCTGTTTCAGCCCACCTAATTCATGCTGAAGAGGGTAGGAAAAGCCAAGTAAACAGTTATAATTTTAATGTGGATAGTGTAGGCTTTTTATACTGATTTACAAAAGAGGGAAAAAAAATTGATTCAATTTTCAAATATTAAAGTGTGAAAGAAAATACTGGGGAGTAACATTTTCCCACAACAAATAAAACTAAGGTATTGGATACTATTATCACCTTGAACATATCAAGATGCCAGGTACTAACTGTCCCTACTGGGGGAGATTTTTAGCATTTCCTTTACAGGGTGGACTGTTGGGCCTTTAACAGTGAAAACAATTATTAGACCTTCTCCCCCAACTAAATGTTTTTGTTTAAGAAGAGTCAAGCTCTTCTTGTGATGCCAAGTAATAGGACAAAAGGCAGCAGCAGAAACTGATGCACAAGATGTTCCTGAACCTGAGGAAAAACTTTGCTGTGCAGGTGACCAAACACTGGAACAGGTTGCCTAGAGAGGCTGTGGAGTCTCCCCCACTGGAGATACTCCAGAACAGTCTGGACGCAATCCTGTGCTGTGTGCTCTGGGATGACCCTGCTTGAGCAGGGAGCTTGGACCCTACCATCCAACCTGACCCATTCTGTGATATGCTGACAACAGGCAACACAAAATACCCAGGTGTTTTAAAACAAAACAAAAGCAAGTCCTTTCACTTGCTCAGCATAATTTCCTCAGTATTTTTGATTAAAAACCAAGAAATGCATAGTAGTGTAAAAAAATGATTTCTAACTTATAAACGAGTTTTCTTCCTTGTTTTTGCATTTGTGTCAAAAATAACTGGAGGACAAAATATTTTCAACATTTTTCACTTTCTTATTTCCTGTCTCTTTAAATGCTCTGTCAAAATTCTTTCAAACTCGTGTTGCAAAGAAAATCCAAAGAATAATTTTTTTTTTATTTGTACTCTCATAATTTTTCTTCCTTCCTTTCAACTGCAGTTCTTACCAGCTTTTATTATACATAAAAAAGAATGAAAAACTTGGAGACAGGCTTTGTGGTGAAAAGTCTTACACTGCTTTCTAAAGTGATCAAGGCTAATCATCTAACAGCTACAAACTGAAAAAAAATCAGCTCTAGAGATTCTAAAGTGAGGGAAAGCCAACCAAGTCAGATAATCCTAAGTGGTTTTGTTCTTTCAAGTAACAAAATCCATTTGAAGCATTCTTATTTCTTTCCCTGTGAAATTTAGTGATAACTAAGCGGGCACAGGGTTTATATACAAATTATGAAGGATATTTTTGAGGTCAGTCACTATTTCTTGTTCCTTTCCCTTTGCACATAGGAGCAATGAATCCAGCATCAAGTTGAGTAGCAGCAATGGGCATCAGATTTAAAACTCACTATATGGACCTTTTCAAGTACAAGCAGACTGAAATTTGTGAACAAGGAACTGGTACATCTCAGTCATACAATTAAGTATCTGTAGGCTTAATAGAACTGTTATGGTTTCATTATGTACCACTTGCACAGCCTGGGGGACTTTATTTTGAGGAGCTCTATCCATGATGAATAATACAGATCTAGGGAGAACTGATGGCTTCAGTCAGGAAGAGCCAGAATGTATACTGTTCATGTTTTCTGCTGCTGATTTTCAATAGCCAGTGGAGACCCATACTCCAATGTTTTTATTAGGAATATTATTACATGTCATATTCTACCCATTATATTTAATCTAACCATGCCTAAACCCTTTGCCTTCAATTTGCTAATCTTCAGTTACAGTCCAGGGATATCAGAGTACCATCACAATTAGTTCAAAGTGCCCACTCAGAGAGTGGAGACTGTTTGGAGCCAGGGAAGAGCATTTTAGTATCAGCAAAATGCAGGTTTTGGAAGAGACACACAAAAAATTTGACAGCATTTCACTAAACAGTATTAGCAGCCGTAGCTAAACTCTCCTAGAAAATAATCAAGCATAACTAAGAGCAAAGTCAATAATCTACAAAATCAGAAATTTATCAAGAGCAGTGGAACCTTGTATTACTTAAATCAAGACTGAGCAATACTCACAGAACCAGATGACTCTGACCAGCTTCAGCATAAGCTCTAGATGCTGACCTAGAACAAAACTCAGGCATAATGAATATTTTCAGTAATGTAGTATCTTCCAAGTTTATGTGATCATCCTTTTAATTTCCTTCAATACCTTGCTCTCTATGCTCACATTTCTCTCATGTTAATTCCAAATTTAGCTTTGCTTCCACAATGTGTAACCCTGGCAATCAGACAGAATCTTTCTGCATGCAGCCTTGGTATTTGTCTTAAGCACTTACTGTGTAACAACTTTCATATCTAAATATATTTTTTATAGCTAAGTATTTTAACACATATTAGGGTTGGGGTGCAGTATAATAAAAAAAGTCCAACCAGACTGAGGTAGCTCAGGAAAGTAAATACATTACAGTCAGGGAAATGCAAAAGGCTTCAGGTTTCCTCCTGTATTTATTTTTTATTTTGATCTTTCAATCTTTTTCTGATTATCTGCAAGATTTTTTCAGTTGAGATGCCAACTGTTCTAAGAAACTCATCTGAGTCCCATCTGGACTACACTATAAGGCAGTCTGATATTTTCAGCTGCTTTGAGCAGTGAGCTGACACAGCTGGTTTAAAGGTCAGAGTTAAGACACACCACATCATGAGCTGTGTCGCATGTCAGTCTGCCTCAAGTGCATCTGCAAAGCTGAGTGCCTGAATAAAAACCAAATGTTGCCAGAAGTGACCGTATCTATCATAACATGAGGCACAGAATCACAGAATCATCTGGGTTGGAAGAGACCTTCTAGATCATGGAGTCCAACATCAACCCAACACCACCATCATCACACCCAAGCCGTGTCCCCAGGTCCAACTGTTAAGACATTGCCCAAGTGCAGACAGCAAATTTCTGCCATTGGGAACCACCTTCTGTGTCCTAACAGGAAGGACCATCTTGAAAAGCACCAATTTCTTTGTGTTTTTCTTGAAACCCAACATTTTGGAGCCCTTGGCAGCTGACAGTCACTCTTATACAGCTGGAAAGTCCATGGCTTTGAGCCATGACCCTGAGGCCACCAAGCTCCAGAAGGACCCACTGGACATCCCCAACTCACCACACCAGATGTGGTACCTGCTAGTGGAGCTCCAGGAACTGCTGCACTCGTTCCTTCTCAGAGCTGTCCGATGAGCCGTCGCTGTCAGAGGAGATGTCACTGTGCTGTCACTGGATGAAGGGAGGCCACCTTGGTGGGAGCTGGGACTGCTGCGGGAGAAGAGGTGGGAATTGCAGGTTCCTCTGGCTCATCCAGCATCTTAGCAAAGCACATGTCAAATACATCCTGTTCTGGAATGCCTGTTAGAATTGCAAGAAGCTATGTACCACCACCTCATCAAGCTGACTGAGAAGATCTCTTCTGTATTTTTAGCGATACAAGCCACAGCGTATAACTAATCTGCGAATTAGCAGAATTGAACATCATTAACACTTACTGCTCACATCTCAGTCACACAAGTATTTTCAGTTGTTAAGTTAGGCTCATTTGAACTAATACTAGACACATAATATATTCTCTGTGGGGAGTATTGTGTGTTTTGGAAGTATTTATTTTTTATCAAGCAACTGATTCTCTGTGAGAAAAATATTATTTGCTTTCTGTCAGTCATGCAGTGTTTTCGTGACAGTCTGAGCTATCTGTATAAACCAATATACTCGGTCTGACTTTATCAAGTCTCCATATGGCTATAAACTTACTTAGGTTTGTTACTCTATACTTCTGATTACATCAGAAGAGCTCAGCATTTGGCTCACATACTGTGTACAGCCTGAAAGGAGAACTAACCCACTGGAGCCTGCTCAGAGTGTACTGCTCTCCATCACCAGAGCTTTCCAGAGTGCACTGCCCTGGGCCCTTAACACCATCCCGCCCTGCCAAGTTGCACAGCACAAGTGCCCATCTATATTTCATTTTCTTCCATCACTGCCAGGACTGAGGTAGCGTCAGCAGAGCCAGTGGTGTTCACCTCCCTGCAGTCACCAAAATGAGCCATAGGATGTGCTCTTCCAAGAAGACTGGATCCAGCTGGACCACATAATTCATTTGGAAGAGATGAGAGCTGTGCCTCAGTGTCTGCTGTGAAATCTGAGAAAACTGATGGGCTATTGGTGACAGCATAATGCTGCCCTAGCAGGAAAATGAAGACAGCCTGCCAAACTCTACTGATTTGCTAATGATGCTTATCTGCTGTAACCATCCAGAGAATTGGAAGTGGCAGAGTGGCAAGAAGAAAATCCTCATGGAAATCAGTCTCAAACTTCTGGAATTAGCCAAAGGAATAAGAAGGCTCTAACTTGTTAAAGTCTCTTATTAGAGTTAAAAGTTCTCTTAAATGAGACAGCAAAACTTAGAGGTGATTATTGAAGGTTTTGGCCATGGGCTGTCTTTAGAGGTATACATCTCATGTACTATATCTACTGGCAAAATGGTTTGAATTTAAAGAGCTTTAATAAAGATGCGCAAAACCTAATGGAACTTCCAATCTTTGAAAGATGTGATTATTAATCAGGGTATCTGTGAAGGTGAGGGTAGAGATGTTCTGTGGGAGGATGACCTTAACCTAGCTGGGGACTCAGCACAGCTCTCAGGGCTGAGGACAGCTGGACTGTGAGGCTCCACATACCCAAAGGAAAGCAAATCAGCAAACACTCTGCCATGCCAAATTAAGACACAGGGTCCATTGTGGGTCAGAGCCTGTGACTGCTTCATCATTTCAGTTAAGTTCAGAACTAGAGTGAACCTCCAGAATAGCAATCTAACACAGATTATAACATGTTAGAGTTACAGTCTATCCAAATGAAGTAATAAAGAATATCAGGAAAGAATTCTGCAGATAATTAAAATGTAAAAATCAGATATACATCTACTGGGCCTAAGCTCTACTGTTTCCAAAAAAAGCATCTCCCACTATTTTGACAGTTCTCATTGTCTGATTTGTTCTTAGTTTGACTTTCTCACACGAGAAAATTCCTCACCTTAGCTAGAAACAAAAAACTTGGGTTGTCCAGAAAAAGGGTACACAGTTCACGTATAAACCCAGCCCGGCAGATTATCAGGGATAACTAGGGCATAGAGAAGAGGTTTTACAGTTATGCCATCTGGTACCACGGTCCTAATGATCTGCATTCCCCATGGAAATGCCTTAGGGCAGAATGATTGTTCCTTGACATGGATCTCCCACATGAAATTTTATCCTGCAGAAGGCAAGAAGGGCTTTCTCTGCCAGATATCTATTATCAGTAAGTCTTCAATTACTGTAATGTCTGCATTGCTGTAATGGAGCATTATCTGACGTTCTGGTCAGGTTAGATATATTCAGAATGTTTTTATTTCCTCTTTCCCCTGTTCCTGTGGATGTTGTACATTTTTGAAGCACTGGTATTAAAATAGCAGTTGACTGCAAAAAGTTTGATGAAATCTTATTTTAGTCTTGCATGTAGTCTGTCAAAATCCACATTCTTCTGAAATGGGATTGATTTGCTACGATTTCTGTTTTATAAAATAAAATTGGAAAAAAGATTCAGACAGTATTGAAATACTCTTTTGCCATTTTTGGAATAGAATATAGCAGTGTTCTATATTGAAAGAATCACAGGTTATTCCTCTGAAGAGGAGAGATAAGATATACTGTAAATGCTCTATATCAAGAACATCAATAGCTTACTAATGACCTGAAAATCAAAAATTAACTGCTTAAAAATGGAAACACAAATGCTCACTGAACATAAAGTGATTTGAAGATAACATCAGAAAATCTGAGGCATAAAATGAGATGTAACCAGCAAAGGACATAAAAGAAAGTGAAAAAAGCTTTTATAAATACAGTCAGGATAAAAGACCAAGAACATTTCACTGGTCTTAAGCAGGAATGGTGAAAAATTTATGAAGGAATGTAAAAGGACAAAGTGTTCAGTTCCTGAGCCTTCATAAAAAGAGTATCTGTGATCAGATTCTTAACACATTTCAGTGGTGTGGAACACCAGCTAGAATTAGGAGAGAACAGATAGCAGATATTTAGTTGCAACACGGGTGCACGACAATGGAGCCTGCTGAAATCCACTTTGGAAGATTAAGAAATAATTGAAACAATCTGAACTACTTTGAGGACACACAGAGGACTGACAAGAATGACTATAGTGCTCTCCCACAGAAAGGGAAAAGATGGAAAATTGTAGGTTAGTCAGTCCAAGTTTAATACCTGGAATGATACCACAACAAAATGGGAAACAATCAAGTGTATCAGCATCTAGAGATATAAACATGGGAAGAAACAGCCAGCTTGTATTTATCAAAATAAAGTGTGTTAAACTAAGCTAAGTTCTTTCCAAGTGAATAACTTGGCTTTTCAGAATAATTTGCTTTTTTGGGTAGAAGAAGGTAAGTAGAGAAAATAGATGTTCACTTTATTGAAGTTGTGGCAGTCTTAAACAACCTTCTCCACAAACAACCATAAAATAGGCCCACCAGCTGTGGAAAAGACTAGCTTCAAGAATAGTCAATATTATTCTCAATTCCAGTTTGAGATACTGAAATCCTTGTTCTCAGCACACCTGTAATGGGAAGGGGTGATTTCCTGCCAGCAGCGAGAGCAGCCCTGTGCAGAGGAAGTGTGCCAGACCTTATCTGCGCTTATCACTGGACCAACTGGCGAAACTCGAGGCAGAGGGCTCATCTGGAAGCAATAAGACATCTCTGCAGAGAGCAGCCACTACGCCAGTTCTCTGCCTATGTAGGTGACCGGTGCTGTCAGGGCAGAGCGAAGCAGCCACGACTGTGTTGCCGTGACCCTGACTGTCAGTGACTGTCAATGCAATCGGCAGTTGCATCCCCACCTGTAAACCAAACTACTCCTAGGAAATAGTGATTGCTGTTGTGCTACATCACTGTGGCATCTGGCCGTGCTTGAGTTTCTCTTCCCTTCTTCAGACCCTTTGGCCTGAAGATCCTATGACTCTGGCAGGTGGGAAAAAATGCCTCTTTCAGAGGGCACCTCAAAAATATCTTCTTCAACACGTCAGTAGAAAGGAAGGACACAAATACCTGTCTCATGTTCTTGAGGTACAGCAAACAAATTCAATCTGGTTGTACCAGTCCTGTGATGAATGTCTGGTAACACTTAGTCCCAGATGGCAGAGGCACATGCCCATGTAAGTGCACCCAGCTGGTCTTTACAGTTTGGAATTCAAAGTAGCTGCAATTTTATCAAAATATTCACTAATTTACAAACTGTACAATAATATATTTATACAAATACACAGTGACTGAGTTGATACTTTCAGGTCATTAACTACAAGTCCAAAATTTTGATATATATGAAATTATCATAAAATAGATCACTTGAGAAGAATGAAGGGATTTTTGGAATACACAACATGCATTATTTTGCATGCCTATATTTGTTTAAAAAGATATGTACATTTGTTTACACAGAATATCTGTAAGTTATTTATTATATTCCTAGGTTAGTGATCTTTATCAACTGACATACACAACTGAGCAATTATCTGAGCAATTGAGGCATACATGCAGCCCCCTATAGTAACTTCAGCTGACAGGCTGCCATAGTTAATTGGATCACACTGGATTGGCTCACATGTGCCTAAACCCTGTTATTACATCTGGATATAGTTCACTATATTTTTATGTATCTTTCTTAGACTTTTCTAAGCTTCTTTATTAATATACAGTAATAATATTTTAATAACAAAAGCAGTTAAGACTGTTTCTTTTATCCTCTTTAAAAACAAGAGATCAAATTGTAGGTTCTATTCTTACCATGAAGTAAAACTACATCTTTAAGAATAAACATTCCATTACTAAAATGCTTCTTTTTCTATCAGCTTTCTTACGGGTCATTTTCTTTCAATAAGCAAGGTCAGGGATAGCTACTAGACTATGCAAGAGTCATCTCTCCCTCAGGAGGGTTTTAAATTATAACTTACCTTATCGGATCTAACTTCAAGTAGAAACTGATCTACAGGTTCTGCTTGGGGCCTTTGTGGAGTCACAGAAATTAGGTTATTAGCAAGAGTCACCTAAGCGCTTGTCTACAGGGGACACTCCATAAAAGGAGCAAGATTTCATCCAAAAGCAAACAACACAAAGGCAGAATGCCTGTATTAAGAATGAGTTAAGACAAAAGTGTAATGGCAGATACTTTCCCCAAGTCCTGTGTGCAGTTTTAGACACCACAATGTAAGAAAGACAGTAAGTTATTAGACAGCATCCAAAGGATGGTGAAGGACCTTGAGGGGAAGCCGTATGAGGAGCAGCTGAGGTCACTTGGTCTGTTCAGCCTGGAGAAGAGGAGACTGAGGGAAGACCCCACTGCAGTTACAACTTCCTGGAAGGGGAAGAGGAGGGGCAGACACTGACCTGTTCTCTGTGGTGGTGACCAATGAAGGACTCAAGGAAACAGCATGAAACTGAGCTGGGGGAAGTTTAGGTTGGATATCAGGAAAAAGCTTTTCACCCAGAGGGTGGTTGGGTACTAGAACAGGATCCCCAGAGAAGCTGTCACAGCCCCAAGCCTGACAGAGTTCAAGAAGTGTTTGGACAATGCTCTCAGGGACATCGTGTGACTCTTGGGGTGTCCTGTGCAGAGCCAGGAGTTGGACTCGATGATCCTGATGGGTCTCTTCCAACTCAGCATATTCTATGATTCGAAATTCCCACATCAAAGAGTGAGTGTTTTGACATCTTTGGCTTCTTAGATTCCTGCTCTCATCTTGATAAGGGTGAAAAGCAGGGAAAGGAATAATCCTCATCATGGGTCCAAACTACAGCCAGTATTCACTACATTTGAGTCAACAGCAAGAACTCACTTCTGCATCCCCCATCAAAGCAGTACCACCTACATTACCAGAACAACTTTACATAAAATATGATTTGTTCTTTGGGGCTCAGAGGGGAAGAATAATAATGACAGGAGTCCAAAATTTCTATGCCAGGTTATTGTCCAGCCAAAGCGGTTCTTAGATAGAAAGGAACTCCACCAGAAGAGGCAGTAGCTCAGCAGAAGGATATTAGAAACCAGTCAAGAAATCAAGGGGAAAGGGAAAAATAAGCCTCTGGTTTTGTCCACTTTTAGCATTCTGAAGAAATCTTCTCTGGTGTCTTCTCCCTCATTTGTTGATAGCAATGATAGAAGTGCTAATGTAAAAACAGTTTGTGAGTGCTTGTACCACAGGCTAAGTTGGTAAAGGTGACAGGTAGCTTTTTTCCACTGTGGTGTGTACTGACTGAATGTCAAGGCAATAGAGAGATGCAGCCCCTGAGGCACTGCAGAGTTCACTATTGATGACACCACTGCTGAGAGCTCATTAGAGAAGACATGCAGCTCAGAAATGTATCATTGTGAATGTGTGTCTGATGTCTGGATTTAATAGACTCATCAGTCATTCCTCTCTAGCACTTTCTCTTTGTCCACCTAACCTCAGTTGCCTCTTGTGACTGGATAACATTACAATGAACTCTTTCATCAACTCTAGGGCAAGAGGGCTCTGGACCACTCTTTACAATACTGCAAGGTATTGGCATTTGCCAATTTGTGTGGAGTAAGCTACACTAAAATTTAAGTTTGAAATGCAGGCTATGTGTGTTAGGAATTTATTTCTAATAACCTCAAGGACGGTGTTTTGAATCGTTCTCCTGAACTAATTAGTTGACTGGCTTTTTAAAGTTTAACTGATAATAATTTTATTGTCACAGATAATATGGAATGCAGCTAACAATCACTGTAATTAGATCCTTCAGTAATTTTTCAACAGGCAAGCCTTATCGAGATAATAGGTCTGATCTTTGCATTAGGTGGCACCTTGCATTGTTACTGGGCTTTGGAAGCCTCAGGGAAAAAACTGGTTTGGGCAAACACACTGCAAGGTTTTGTTTTCCCCTTTTTCTTACTATCCCTCTTTCTTATCACAAAATTCTTTGATGCTAACTCTCATGTATCAGAAACTTCCTGCTTCTTTCAGGACAAAAACTACCGGCTAGCATTAGAAAACACGATTTCACATTGTGGGATCAGAAAATGGAGGAAAATAAATGTTCTCACGGATTTTGGGGTGGGTTTTTTTGGACACACCTAAACATTAGAGGAAGTTGAGAGGCAATATTAAGTGAAGCAGGAATGATTGTGCATGAAAAGGTAATGAATGAATTAATTATCATAAAATAACCTTGCTTCAAAAAAACCTCAACCAACAGTTCAACTAATTAAATAATTTTTATTTCAGATCTTTAGGAATCCAAACAATTTTAGAAATCATCTGCAGCTTTGACAAAACCACATCTCAGAAATTCAGTGCACGTGATAACCAAAGATGAGAACTCTTGTCTAGAACAGAAATTTGTCACTTTCCACTCTAATGTCACAAGCTAAAAAGCAGTAACTTTTAGCTTAACCTTAAAGATCAAGCTTGTGTAGAACTACAGTAGAATTACAGTGTAATTCCTGCTCGTAGTCTTGTTCCTGCTCTTAGTCTTGCACTTCACTGACATTTGGTGTCAGTACGATTCCACCCATACAATACTTACATATGCACTAATGGACTTGTCACCACTGAAAGCTAAATGCTGAAGTCCTTACTTAGCATCTAGCCAACCTTTCCTCAGGATGATGTCAGTGGAACTTCTGAGGTAGGTATGAGTAAAACGCTGACTGAGCACACTGCCAGAGAGCATGAAGTGTAAGTGAATTGTCACTGCCTTCATTTGAATGAAATTAACCAAGAGGCACGGCTGAAAAAAACAGGTCTCAAATTCTAGTTACTAAGTTCCACTGGACTTTAATTTTACTACCCTCTAACTCAACCACCATTACATAACTGATGCTGATGTAGTTTCAACTCAAGAAAAGATGACATCATTTTTATGAGACAAAACAACAGAAATGTCACTATAATCTTATTTTAGGATTTTATTTCTAATTTATATTCTGTAGGCCATGGTGGAAAACTGAAAGTTTGGGGATTATGGATAGCAGGAGAATATATCTGGTTTAGGAATGTTTATTAAAACGCAGCCTTAGTGAATCGTTCAGCAGAGCACTGAGGATTAAGCACACTACTCAGCCTGAATCCACATCATCTGCAAATCTGACATTTATAGTGGTCTTTGTATTGCCCAGACCTTTAGCAAACTATTTTTAGTGGCTAATTGTCCAGCTGCATTACATCTTCACCTAGTTTCTCTTTCTTAGCCAAAAGGAAATTGAAACCCTGAGGAAGTGCAAAAGCCAAGCCGAATATTAAATGGCATTGGAAATGCTGGAGTAGTGAAATATAAACATCTTGAATAAAAAAGGAAACTGAAAAATCATCACAGGAAAGTTGAACTACTTTGGGGGGGGCATTTAAAAAAAAGTGGAACTTGTCTGTGAGAGTGTTTTGAAAAAGCATATTTAAGGGCTTTTGTGGTGGGATAAAGCAACAAAGAAATACAAATTAAATATGGGCTTTTAAAAAGCAGATTAGAACAGTAAGAGATAAATGCAAATGAAGGGTCAAAGCAGCATGAAGCCAAGAGAGAAAGGATGTGTGGACAGCCCAGGGCAGGATGGAAGAATGGATAAAAGACATGCTGGATCAGAGGCTTTCAGCTGTTACAGCAGCATCACTGAGGGCTGGATGAGATACAGGCTTCTGTCAGTAGTGGTTTAGGAGTATTAGGTTTGCCTGAACCAGTCTGACATTTCCTCAGATGTGTTTATCAACTCTCTCTGAGGGCAGCTGGCCCCTGGCACTTTGCAGCTCTGAGGGGAGGAGCAAGAATTGATTCTTCATGATTGATGCTGCTGTGCTTGAATGCAGTTACTAATTCCTCTGCACAGCTGCATGGCAAGTTCCCCTCATCCCTGAAGCACAGCTGGAATGCAGCCTGTCCATGCTTTATGAGGCTCTGTACTGTAACAGCCCCAAGTTTATGAGGGACACCTGTAATGTTCAGCTGTCTGCTTTTTCACCAACTGCCTGGAGGGGAATTGAGCAGACAGGAGGTTCTGCTAAGCAAGCTATGCAGAACAGGGCAGAGAGATGAAAATCACGCTGAAAACTAGGCATTAAAAATCCCTGCTTCTAATGTCAAGGGTTTATCTCCATAGTTTCTATCAGGTCCAGACTTAGCCCCATGTTGAGATTTCTTCTCTGCTGCTCAGAACTTAAATGTGGGCTATTTGTGTTAGCACTGTAATGATAATAATCTCACAGGCAGCTTTTTTAAAAGCTTCACAGCCTGAGAGAGCTGCGGTTGCTCAGCCTGGAAAAAAGAAGGCTGTGGGGACACCTTATTGTACCTTCCAGTACATAAACGGTCCTACAAGAAGGCTGGAGAGGGACTTTGCACAGGACAAGGGGTAATGGCTTCAAACTAAAAGAGGGTTTTGTTTAGATTAGATATTAGGAAGAAATTCTTTACTGTGAGAATGCTAAAATGCTGACAAAGATTGCCCAGAGAAGTTGTGGATGCCCCATACCTGGAAGTGTTGGTTTGATGGGGCGAGGTTTGATGGGGCTCTGAGCAACCTGGTCTAGTGAAAGGTGTCTCTGCCCCTTACAGGGGGGTTGGAATTAGATAGCCTTTAAGGCCTCCTCTAACCCAAGCCATTCTATGATTCTGTGGTTAACTGAACTAATTAGCTGAGTGACATTTTTAAGCTAAGCTGAGTGACATTTTTAAGCTAAACAAGCAACCATGGTGTTGCAGCATGTCCCAGCTAGCAAACTGTCTCCAGTTATATCGGTGTTGCTGTGATCACTCAGGACTCAAGCTCTCTATCAAACAGTAACTCCTTTATCATCCACAAGGTCCACGTTTTGGGTTTCTCCATGGCTCAAATCTGGAACAAGTAAACCACTTCAGCAAGTGGGAAACACGAGTCCAGAAGGACCAGCTCAGGCTCAGAGGCTGCACATTGGATTCACTGAGCTCAAACTTCCATAAAACAGCCTTAAGTTACAGTTGGAGCAAAGTACGAGAGGGTCAGCTTAGCTGAAAAAAAGCAGTCCATGGTGCTGGACACTGACTCAGATGTCAAGCTCCTGAACTCCAGATTGCTGCATTTCCCACATATTGGTACCTGACACGAACAAGTTAAAGCTCACTCAAGTATTTCACCATTTCTGAGAATCACATGGATAGCAACAGAAAAGTCTGATTTTTTTTTTTAAAAAAAGCAGACATGTTTCCCCTCCAAGTACACAGAGAAGGCAGAAAAGACACTGCTCAGGCCAGCACTCAGCAGAAATGTCTTCAAGGGGCAACCAGATGATTTTAGAACAGCCATGACAGCATTTTCCAGTTCTGTTCCTGCCGTCCTGCTGGTAAGGAGCCTGCAGTTATTAAGCAGCTAATTAGAACATCTGAACAAGCTTTTTCTCCCCAATAAATCCAGACCAGGTAGTTTAAAAAAAAAATCTAGTAGACTCAAACAGCCCTTTTTTGCAAGGTGAAGTGAACAGTCTGCTGGCACACACACATCTGATTGCCCTGGAGAACTGCTGCATGTGCACTGTGATTGTTAAACTGTAAAGTTTAACACTGAATAATGACTATTATTCATTGAAAGAAGACCCAAATATACCAGCATTCCTACCAGCCTCACGGGACAATGGATCTGCAGAGCCCAGGAAACTCATTAAATTTAAGGAAAAATATAAAAATAACAGGAAAAACACCCCTATGTTCAAAACATAAAAGTAGCAGGGAGAGCTTTCTCAAACTTCTTAGTAGCCTGCTGGCCGAAGGGTTTGTTACTAAAGGTTCTCTGCACCAGAAAGCAAAACTCTTTCTAACTCACTAAAAGCATTTACAGTTTGACTGAGTAATGATCAAAAAGCAGTGAAGAAGTTATACTACAAATAACACCCAGAATGATAGCCAGGATGCAAACACCATTGTTTATTTGCAAATCCAATACTTAAAAAAAAAACCAGAACAAACCAAAACAAACTTATATATTGATGATCATCTGGCTTTACCCCTCCAACAATCAGTAGTCTTCCTGGAAGCTCACTTTTGTGAGTACAGTAGTTTCCCTTAGCACAGGTAGTTCTTGGGGATTTTTTCATCTAGCTTCTAGAATGAAACAGGTTACAAGTAGTAACTGCAAATATCTTGCTGCAAATTAAACATGCCCATCCCAAGTTCTTACACAGATAATTCTAAAATGACAAGCCCAAACAAAATGTGATACTTGCATTACTCAATGCTTAAAAAATAGTAACTAGCTAAGGAATATCTAATCTACGAGGAAGGTTTCTCACAGATTGCACTTCAGGGTCTTAAATTTAAGCTTTCTCGTGTTATTTATTTGGTTTTAAGAAACACACAGTGCTTTCAATATAAATTAAGCATAGAAATTTACCTTCTTGCTTTGAGGACTCTTCAGAAGGATGTGGTTGTATTTATAATTATATTATTGCATAGTTTAACTGTAAGAGTTTTCAAAGCTGGGTTTTTTCAATCAAACACCATATTGGCATATTGGTAGAGACATGTCTCTATACAGCTGCTACATGCAGTAAGAAATACTCATCCTTATTCATACTAATTTCTATTAGAAATGGCTTTTGGTATGGGTTAAGGTTCTCTGTGGCAGGAATGAGCAGATGTATTAATAACCTCTTGTCAGGAGGGAACAAACATATTGTGATTTGTGCCTGTTTTCATGTGCAGGCACCATGGTCATTAACAAGTCTCACACATACAGCAGGGATTGCAAGCAACAGCATCCTTGTCCAAAAATAGTCTGTAACTTGGTGACCAGAAGGAACAACTCCCGTGTTTATCTTCAGAAGGAACAAATATGCTTTACTTATGAGAAGCCTATGTACTGGTCTGTCTGAGAGGTAATCAGATATCTGCAGATTGGCAGTCAGACACATGGAGCATTAGGTAGTGTTCTGACAGCTCTGTTGTCAGCAGAGCAGCCTGCTTCGAACAGATGTTTACACAGTTGACACCAGCCTTATTTTACAGTAGAAGTTCTCCATTTACAATCTCTGAATTAATTTATGTTCATATTAAGGTAAGTTGGAACTGGATAAATTTACAGAACCAGTCAAAAATAAACAGGCAAGAAAGCTAAATTATCTCTTCTTTTTTCCTAATACTTTAGAGTCACAGTTCTAAATTTTATTTAAACTTCAACTTATCCCTAAGAATATTTCTACTTGCATGCTAATTTTGGGTCACTTGAAAGCCAGAAATAATGTAATAATCTGAGGAGTCCATTGAGTTTAGTAAGGTCAGGAGGGACTTTTTGTCTATACATAACACACATAGATTCTAGATGAACAGTGCTGCATCCTTTTTAAACTCAAGCTCTCTTGCTCTTTTTCAGACATTCTCAAGTCATAATAAATTGCACATACACAAGATTTTTAAAGGACCATCTGCTCTACTGCTGTATGCATTTCTTTATGTTCAAACCTACTGTATTGTACCTACATTCTGTACTGCCAGGACCTACTGTTTCCATCTTAGATTACAAACTGCATGGAAAAAGGCCATGTTTTATCCTAAGACAACATCTCTCTACTGAAGTGCACCATCAAAATCTAAAGACAAACATCAATATTAAAATATAGGCAAGGTTAGTATCACATATTGTGCAGTTAGTTAAATATCTTGGGGAGTTGTAACAAGACATTTCTGTTTGCTTTCCTTCTATTCTTAAAGTGTTAGGAAAGATTCCCTGAAAATACAGAAAACACTATTTTTCTTTAAAACACAACAGTCACTGCCCTGGCAAACAGTGAATGGTTTAATTAATTTGCATTTTTTTCATTACCAGAGAGGCCCCCCATTATTTTTAAGTATCCTTCTTCATATGCTTACATGGCAGTAAATAACGTCTGTACTAGAAGCCAAGCAGGTTCATTAGTTGTCTCTCCATCCACAGCTAACTGGCTCAGAAATACAGTCTCTTGCCAAGAATACCAGTAAGCACAGATTTATTTAATGTTACTCCCCTGTGAAGATGGCCTTGCATCATCATTCAAAGTCCTATTGCATTTAGCTCCCACTTCATCTGGGGATGCATTTGGCCTGAGTCTTGTCTCGAACAGCACTATTTGAGTTACTTCCTCTTAAAAGGGAGAAATTCCTTGGCAGACAAGGAGGAAAAGGCTCAAGGAGACAGCTCAGTCTGGAAGTCAGGATATACCATACTGGATCAATATTGTACTTGGTGATTGTGGTGTGCAGACTTCTTTTTACTGACTTTCAAACAACTCCTGCAAATTTGTTAATGACACCCTGTGAAAGGAACTCTACACAAAGTAACAGGGCTGTTAAATTTGTAAAGATGGGAGGTCAGGCATCAAAGAGTGGAACATATGACCAGGAGCAGGATAGCTTGTGTTGTTTTAGCAACTAGAAGAACAGAAGAGCAATGTCTAACTAAACATAGTATCTTTAGAAGACAAACGTTTTTCCTTTTGGTGTTACTGTTAACACCTTAGGTTATCAGAAGTAAGCGTTTTTACTGTTCACTGAAGACTTTCTTAATGGTTGTATTTGCATTATGTCAGGGAGAAAAACAACAACCTGAACTTTCATTTTTGGCTTTACCTCACTGGCACAAATTCAAATCCAACTCCAAATCCAGAAACATTAGTGGGAATTTCTTTTGTTCTTTTTTGACAAAACAATCGGAAACATTCTTTACTAATCTTAGGTTTAGAAGGTGCTTGAAGTTGGGTATGAGAGAGGTTGTTTGGGGTTTTTAAAAATTCATGTTGTTTTGGCAGCATCTGTACAATATTAAAGCATGTGGAATTTTGAAAGTGTTTATATTTCATTACATGTCATTTTGACAAAGCCAGTTTCACAGCCACTGACTTTGAGTTCCTATTCTCATTGTCAAAAACAGTATCACCCTGCAGTAAGATATGCTTAGATATATCCTTTTTTTTTTACGTATCTGGAAATAAAAATAGTAGACTCATGAAGAAAACAGGGTCTTCTTGTCTAAGGCTTCCTGCTGTTGAACTGAGCAGATGGGTATAAATTTCCTGGAAAAAACATAACAAGGAGAAATATCTCCACTGAGTTCAGAACGCCTTGCAGCGATGGCAAGGTATCTGTCTTTCCAGACACCGTGGTAATTCTCAGAGGCTCAGCTAGCAGTCCAAAATGGAAACACAATTAGTACTATCCAGGCTCCTCACCACAGCTTGGAGAAATAAACCATACAGACATTTTCTAATGACATCACTAATGATTGCATCACCGGACCTAGTGAAGGTCACCTCATTGTTTTTGAGCAAAGCTTTGACACATTTCTCACCTTCAGTAACAACAGCTACTAAAACAGCTTCCTTTGTAGCTAGAAATGAAGTGCAGATGACACCACATGTAGAGAATGAAGAAAATTTTGGGGTCACTCCTTGGCTGGGATCAGGCAATGGTATACAGGTGTCCTTTGGAGGATGGAGAAGGCAGGGAAGACCAGCTCGGAGGAAGGCCTTGCGTGTATCTCCTGCCTTCCATTCATGCCCGTGCGTAGATACACCGGAAGCAGTAGAGGTGGCTCCGATGGCTCTTGCCATGGGCAGCACTGCCAGGTCCCAGGGGAAGGCTGGAGTGGAGCGCTGGAGCCCGGTCGGCAGCGGGGCCCCGTCCTGCCCCCGCCGCCGGGGGCTGCGGGTAGGAACAGGGCACCGCTCTGCAGCGTGCACGGGGCGGCAGAACTACTGCCAGGACTCTTTAAGTCCGATATTTTAAAATAGGGCCTGTTTAATTGTGAAGAAACATCTTTGGAAATGAAAATTCGATCGCACCCCCAAAAAACTCGGAACTAGCGGCGGCCGCGGCACGCCGCGCCCGAGCCCCAACTCTTGCCCCGCCCCAAAGCTTGCCCCGCTGCCGCCGCTGCCGCTCGCCCAGCCCTGCCCAGCCCTGCCGCCCGCGGGCAGCGCGCTCCCGCCGCAGCCGCGCCCGGGCCGCGCCGGGGGCGCTCCGCCCGCTCGGAGGAGCCGGCCCACCCGGCCGCCCGGAGAAACCGACTGCCTTCCTTCCTCCCACCCTCCCGCCCTCCTGTTCGTAGGAGCTGGCTCTCCCCCTGGAGGCGTCCGGCAGCATTGGCTGCGCTGCGCCGCTTATGTAACCCGGGGCGCGGCAGCGCCCGCGGCTCCGCGGGGCAGCCCTGCGGGGGGAGCGCCGCTCGGGTGCTGACACGGGGCTCGGCCCCACCTCGCAGGGCACACCGAGCATTCCGGCAGCGCTCTGCAAAGCACCCGTGGCAGCTCACATGTGTCGCTCCAACAAACGGGAATAGCTGAGCCCTGTCCGCGTGGTGCTTCGCGGACGTGGGGAACTCTGCAGCCAAGCACTGGTGCATGGTCTTCCCTCCCGTGGCTGAAGCGCGGCAGCCCCGTCCCTGCAGCTGGACACTGACGCCCTGGGCTGTGCCGGGCCCAGCGCTTGAGGAGCTCCTGCATGTTCGTTCTGGAGGTTCCTGAAGCAGTCCACACAGCCTCCTGAAGTACACGTGTGACTTCTGCAGGCCATCTGTGCCATCCCAGGGATCTGCTAGTACCCTGGTTGGTCATGGCGAGACCCAGCGAGAAACGCTGTACTCAGCCTCGACCAGACTCCCCGGAGAGAACAGATCCTCCCGAGGAATGGGTTTTAGCACCACCTCCATGGATCTGTCGCAAGGACTCTGGGAGGACTGCTGAACCAAGGAATTGTGTAGGATGGTAGTCAGGTGGTAAAACTGAGATTAGGATTCAGCACTGCTTTCCCAGATGGGGTAGGGAGGCAGTGTAGCAAACAAGGAGTCATTCATGCAAACTTACGTGCAAGTACCCCAAAGCACTGCAAATTCAAATACTGTTTGGGCCTCGTGGCATAGCACAGCTTCAGTCACAAGGGAGAAATAGCCTGTCAGCCCCTTGCTCTTCTCACCACGGCAATGGCGACTCATCCAGCCCCGTGCACCCTATCCTCACAGCTTTGATCTGCTCTCAGCAGTCGAAGGAGGCTGGCGAGAAGCTGCGATAGGAGCTGTGAGGGTAGAACACGGGCTGCAGTGCTACGAGGCAGCCCACGCGTCTTCGCGACACCTCCGGCGCGCTGAGCCGCAGCCTGCGGCAGCTGCCTGTGCTCAGCAGCCCTGCATGGGCTGAGCCCCGCGGGTGCTGCAAGCGGGCTCCTTCCCCCTCACCACAATGCGTGTATTAATTGCCCTCTCTGATGGCGGTAACGATTGCTGTCGTGCTTGCGGTGCTGGAAACCAAACACCCTGCTGACAAGGTATCTGAAAAAAACCTAAGTGCATATCTTTGAAGTGTTGTGCTCAAGGCGATTTGCGGGGAGCTTTCTAGCTCTTTCTATAACCTAAAAGGGGGAAAAAAAAAAAAAAGAATCATTGCACCTCCGCTGTCCAGCCTCCAGCACAGAAATAAACCCAGCAGCCTGGCTTGCCTGACAAGCTGTGAAGACTCAGCTAATCCTGTCCAGCTTATTCTCCACTCAGGGGCAATTTGTTCCTTTTAAACCTCTAAGAGCACTTTGCCAAAGCTGCCATCAGAGAAATTGTGACATGAGCTGTGCAAATATTTACTCAGCCATTCCCACGCTGCTTCCCGAAGAGGTTATTGTTCCCCCCACTCCTCTGCCGGCACGAAGCACAGCCATGAGTTAATCTGGCGACCGCTATTAACATTAACACTCAGGTTTTACAAAACGCATTTGTTTCCAAAGTGTTTCCCTTAACAGGAAGCCCCCGGACCCTGCACGCACGCTCTAGTCCTCCACCACCAAAATAGCCAAAATCAGGCTCGGTACTCGTGGGTGCAGTCAACACCTATGCCACTCTGAAAAAACAAAACGAGCTGCTGAGGCCCCAGCGAGGATCGAACTCGCGACCCCTGGTTTACAAGACCAGTGCTCTAACCACTGAGCTATGGAGCCGCCGCTTAATAACGGTTCCGGCGGTCTCTAACGACCGGTCCCGGCCCTCCCCGCCGCCCCCTGTCGGGCGCCCCGGGCCC